>NC_088363.1:37007318-37157318 GCF_034508935.2 Berghia stephanieae
CCTGAGAATTTCGCAACATTTAGGAAACTACGAGCAAAGTGTAGGAAGATCTTCCGAGAAAACAAACGGAGATCCTTCCAAAACTTTGTCTCAAAAATAAATAGCCAGACACCCCTGAATAGGGTGTGGAAGATGTTACGGAAACTGAAGGGATCCGATAGTGATTCACTAAATCACTTGACACGTCCCGATGGATCCGTGGCTGAAACAGAACAAGACATTGCCAACACTCTGGCCGAGAGGCTGGCGCACAGCTCCTCGTCTGCACACCACACACCACAATTTCTGCGCCATAAACAAAACGCAGAAAACACACCAATAAACTTTACATCTACAAACACTGAAGACTACAACAAACCATTTACACTTGAGGAGTTGGGTGCCTGCCTCCGTGACACAAATGTCACAGCACCGGGTCCTGACAACATCAGTTATGAAATACTCCGACATCTTCCACAAGATAGTCTGGTTGTCCTTTTGAATATCTATAACAAGATATGGACAACACAGACTTTCCCACCTAGTTGGAATCTGGCCACCGTGATTCCAATCCCAAAACCTGGGAAAGACCATTCGGACGCTTCAAACTACCGACCAATCTCCCTCACCAGCTGCCTATGCAAGCTGATGGAGAAAATGGTCAACAAGCGTCTGATGTTCTACTTGGAACACAACAACTCCCTCTCCGACCTCCAATGTGGCTTTCGAAAGAACAGATCAACTGTTGATCACCTTGTTCGACTAGAGAGCTTCATTCGTGAGGCCTTTGCCAAAGGTGAGCACTTGGTAGCAATCTTCTTTGACCTTGAGAAGGCCTTTGACACAACTTGGAAATTCGGAATCCTCAAAGATCTGCACAATCTTGGTCTACGAGGAAACCTTCCAATGTTTGTCAGAGCATTTTTAAACAACAGATCCTTTCAGGTCAAAGCAGGATCCACCTTTTCTGATCCATTTGATCAGGAAGAGGGAGTTCCACAGGGTAGCATTCTGTCTCCCATTCTGTTTGAGATTAAAATAAACTCAATAGTGAATGCAATGAGACAGAATGTTGACTGTTCCTTATATGTTGATGACTTTCTTGTATGCTATCGAAGTAAATCGAGTATGGACACCATTGAGAGACAGTTACAACTCCAACTAAACAAACTGTCGGAGTGGGCAAATCTCAATGGTTTCTCCTTCTCCCCATCAAAAACAGTAGCTGTCCACTTCTGCCGAAAACGCACCTGCATTAGACAGCCTGACCTTTATCTCAACAATTCCAGAATTGAGGTAAAGGACGAAGCCCGATTCCTGGGTTTGATCTTTGATAGGAAACTAAATTTCCTCGCCCATATCAAAGATCTCAGACTGCGATGCATGAAAGCAATGAGAATAATGAGAGTTCTGTCGAGCATGGAATGGGGTTCGGACACAAACACTCTTCTAAAGATATACCGAACCCTTATTCGATCAAAACTGGACTACGCATCTTTTGTATACGGCTCTGCAAAACCATCCTACTTAGGCATGCTGGACCCAATTCATCATCAGGGACTGCGCTTGGCACTCGGGGCTTTCCGCACTTCTCCAGTGGCAAGCCTTTATGCTGAGGCAGATGAGCCACCTCTCCATCTCAGGAGGAAAAAACTGGCTCTCCAGTATGTTACTAAGGTCACATCGCTGCACGACAACCCAGCACACAAACATGTACACTACATGGATAGGACACTAGAAGAAAAATTTCGAAAGCACCCAAAAATGACACCACCATTAGGTTACAGAATAAAAAAAGACATCGCAGACATGAACATCAGTCTAGACAGGATACACCCATACGTCCAGGCAAAGACACCACCATGGTCCATACATAGACCAAACATAAATTTGGACCTAACAAAACTGGAAAAATCACAAACAGACCCACATATTTACAAACAGACACTAAAAGCAATATTACAAACATACAAAAACCATACTCACATATTTACGGATGGTTCAAAGAGCGCAGATGCAGTAGGATGTGCCTATCACTCATCGGAAGGCACAGGATCACTTCGCCTGGATAGAAATGTTTCGATCTTTACAGCGGAATCGAGAGCAATCCTAAATGCTCTCCGTTTGGCTGAGAGATCGAATAAAAATAAATTCTTGATCTTGTCTGACTCGCTGTCCGTACTAAAGGGGATCTCAAATTTTTATTGCACCGATCCAAGACTCATAAGTATCTTGGAAGGTGCAAATAAATTATTTATTAAAAAAAAGAAAGTTTGTTTTCTCTGGGTACCTAGTCATGTGGGTATCCAGGGGAACGAAGAAGCGGATCGACTGGCAAAAGAGGCGGTGAGCCAAGAATTACAAGAGGGCAGTAAAATCCCACACGCGGATTTAAAAATCAATATAAAAAAACATGTCCGAAAGGAATGGGAACGATCCTGGAGTCGAGATGTACATAACAAATTAAAACAAATTAAAAGTGACCTCGGCCCCAGACCCAACTCGGGGCTAAAAAGAAGAGACGAGGTAAAAATAACTCGACTCCGGATCGGACATACTGCCCTCACTCACCGTTTCCTTCTGGAGAGGGATGAAAAACCCCTCTGCAGAACATGTAACTGTGACCTGACAGTTCAACACATTTTAATTGAATGTACAGAATTAGAACAGATAAGGTCACAACATTATGATAACAGAGACTTGAAGTCTCTGTTCCAGTCGGTCGATCCGCTTACAATTTTAAAGTATCTGCAGGAATGTGAACTCCTGCAGAAATTGTAAATAGATATTTTTACTTAACAAACATGTAACTATTATGATTTTATAAAGATTTTATTACAACAGTACACGTTTTGATCAGCTGTTGCCCCTCGGGGCCGATAAAAGATTGATGAAAGACAGAAACGGGCGCTTAAATGACCTAAATAGTGTCGAAAGCGCCGTTAAACACCTAAAAACAAACAAACAAACAGAACAAAACTGATCACCGCTAAATCAACAACACAACGGAAGTAATAATAATACTTGATGTCATAAATAGATGACGCAAACTGACAAATTTTTACAGTGACGAAATTGGTTGATTTTGGGACTGTTGAGTGTCGTCGGTACGTTTTTATGATATCTGTGTGACTCAACGAACATTCAAACTGACTTTAAATTATAAAAGGAAATCAAGTTATCTGTTTATCTATCTGTAAAAAATACATTTCTAATTTTCAAATCTTTCAGTAGAGTTGTGCACTGTGTCAATTTTTTTATTGACTCAAATAAACACAATGTTCTCCACAATGCTATATTTTTATAAGAAAGGATATATATATATATATATATATATATATATATATATATATATATATATATATATATATATAATATAATATGTATATATGTTACCCTGTTTTTCATTCCAAAGAGACATCAATTGATATATATCTTGAGGGTACATATAAAATTATTTTTAAAAAATTTGATTCACTTTATTCCTCTAGCTTCTTTCAGTTGATTGTTTGAAAGATGAAACATTATGTTAATGAGGCGGTACTCCCAATAGGGATAAACCTTTCCCAAAAAGTGTGTATCTTGGGACTTTTTTTTTTTGTCTCACAGTGCACTTGTTTCCTTTTTTCCCCCTATCACTCCCATATTAATTTTCAATTCTAGGCAAGTGCTCTGACCATCTCAAAATGAAATAAAATCAAAGCCTGTTATGATGCAGTGATGCAGAATTCAGAGGTTTGATTTGTCAATCGTGAAAATTGGGACCCCAGAGGTTTGATCAGCCGACCATCATGTATGAAATGAATATATTCATTTATATGCCTTGCATTGTAGTGTAAAGAGAGGAGAGAGAGAGAGAGAGAGAGAGAGATAGAGAGAGAGAGAGAGAGAGAGAGAGAGAGAGAGAGAGAGGGGGGGGGCGGGAGGGCTATGTGTAATCAAATTGATGTAAATAAGTATTAAATTGTCTATAAGAACAATAAACATTGTTGTTAGTCTTATTATTATCATGTCCCCTTTGTTTTGTGCTTGTTAGTGTTAGACAGAGAGAGAGAGAGAGAGAGAGAGAGAGAGAGAGAGAGAGAGAGAGAGAGAGAGAGAGAGAGAGAGAGAGAGAGAGAGAGAGAGAGAGAGAGAGAGAGAGAGAGAGAGAATTGCTGTAACTAAATGGAAAATTGCTTTGAAAGACAACGAAACGTATTGTAATCTGGCCCCATTTGTCTCACCATCTTACCTTTAATTTTAATTAGTGTCAATGTTGCTGCTCGAAGCTCGAAGAAATAAATAACAATGTGAATTTGAATGTAAGCTTCTATTTAATGTACGAAAACAGATAAAATGGACGTTTCAGGTTTCCCGTTTATCAAAAAACAGGATGAATGAAACACTACAGACGAATGGTCCCATAGTGGGCAGGGAGGTACATATTGTGTCTTCTATCCCCCTGTATTTGTTTTTCAATTGCTTTCTGCCTTTGTCTTGGAATGAGATTACTTGGTTTTGTCCTGACCCTTGCCGGAGTTCTTGGCTGGGAGGGAAACAGTCAAATGTATAGTTATTGTTTTGGGAGATGATATTTTTTTCCTTGTAAATCATCTCTCTGTTTGTACTGTTATTTTTTATGTTTAACATATGATTTGTAAACATTTGAGTCTGTTCCTCTTAGCGGGATCTTGTGCTGGTGTCTGGGTAAGACTTTTAGGTGATCTCAAAATAAGTATACTGATAGTGTGCTCTTGAAATCTACATCTGTTCCCTATTTGAACAATTTCCCCTCTCTTACTTTTCCTTCAAGTCCTTTTAAATGTACATCTATAATGCTTTTACTATCTAAATTTTCTTCCTTTTTACTGGCGCTGATATGACCTAATGTGTTGCAAGCGCTGTAAAACCCTCAAAAACAAACAAAACAGACGAATGAGATAATGTGGTAGTGGCGTTGTTAAGACGAATAAACAAAAACATTGATGGGCAGGAAATAGTATGCTCCTTTGTAAGGAAGCATGAATTAAAATAGAACAATATGTGTAGATATTTATAAAAGGTGCACGATTAAACGAGGCGGAGAGTAACTGCGTGCGTAATGCAGTTTAGAAAGTGAAATATAAAAAAGTGTAGACTATTGTTGAAAAATAAATACAATGGAATTGGAAATAAATACAAAAAATAAGGGATGTCAGTAGTAGCATAATCATTAGTGGCAGTAGCAACAGCAGAAGCAACAGTAATACTTTTAGTAGTAGTAGAAGTAGTAGTCATAGTAATGATACTGATTTATTATTAAAGGAAAAGGCGATGGATGGCCGGGGGAGTCAGGGGGGGGGGGGCAAGAGACTAAGGTAGTATAATATTTAAATGAGGTCCAGTCCAATCTAAATCTTCCCTTTGTTGGTGCTGAGATAGCCTAAGTCTAAAAGTGTTGCAACCATCATAAAACTAAATCAAACAAAAATCAACTTTCTATTTCCTGTTATGACCAAAATGTGTTACAGATGCTGTTGACTTCTAAAACTGAACCATTTAAAACAGGGTCCTTATTTGCTCACTTTGTAGAACACCATATCACGAAAAAAAAACCATTAAAAAAAAACAACAATAAAGACCCTCAAAAAACTCCCAAAACACAAAAAGTTTTGAATCTGGATTCAGTCATACCCTTTACCACTCCCCCCCCCCCCCTTTTTTTATTTATTTTTTTTTCTCCACTAAGTAGACATTGAGATGTTTGATCTGGTGGTTTAGTTTAGTTTTAGTAGAAGTTTATGGATGCTTGCATTACTTAGAGTTCATTTCAGCGCTAAGATAAGATGTTACATATCAAAACAAGAGCTCTTATATAACGCCATATCTACTAGACATCGTCAAAGTGCTTTACAAGTGGTCCCAAGCCAACAGCAACACTTTCACTTAACATGTAGGACAAAACATGAGATCTGTTCAGGGATATTACAATTTTTTCCGACAGGGACAACACTGTTAACGATCATGTACTCACTATACGCCTGAGTACGGTGAGAGAATGTGAGTAAAGAGTCTTCACCGAGGACTCAACTATGCACCATTCAGAGTGGGGCTCGAATCCAGGACCTTCCGATCCGAAGGCTAGCTTTTACCACTAGTCCACAGCTGCACACAACATAAAAGGACAGTAATATTTTGAGTCCAGTGCCTGCAATATTCTTGGACTACAGGTGCTTGAGAAAAAGAAAAACAATAGGTTCGTGTACATGCAAGCAACAATCTATCCCTGTGCTCTGTTGAATGCCATCCAAAGTTTCACAGACTACATCGCCACACTGAAGACACTAAGATGGTTCCTAATACCAATACTATCACAGATATTCAGATGATTTAAAAGGGGAAAAAAAAAAAAGAAGAAACGTCTCTTGCAGAAAAACACTCATATCTCACACTTGGTTCATCAGAAAGATACCCAGCCAGAGTCTGTTTTGTTCAATTATTTTAAAGGTTGTACGGCTCTTGTGACACGTTTAGGTCATAAATTAGTGCCAGTAAAAAGGAAGAAAATGGAATAGTAAAAAAAATTCTAGAATTACAATTAAAGCACCCAAGAGAAAGTGAGACAAATGAGGCGATAGGGAACCGGGGATGTTGATTCCAAGAGCATAACATCAATGCACTTAGTTTGAGATCACCTAAAAGTCTCATCCATTTGGCTGTTTTACAAGGGCCAGGACCAAAACCAAGTGATCCCATTCTAAGACAAAGACAGAAAGCAACCCGGAAAAGAGATATAGGGGGATAAAAGACACAGCAAGTGACAGCTAGGGTCTAGACAAAAGCAAATCACCACAATACCTTTTTTTTTTTAATTGAGCTTTTATATAGCGCAATATCCACCAAACTTGCTCAAAGCGCTTTACAAAGGGTCCCTGGCCAACAGCAACACTTAATATGTAGGGCGGGCATGATACCTGTTAGGTGATATGACTAATTTTTCAGAGACAGCACTGCCAGGTACTCATTTTACACCTGAGTACGGTGAGAGAATGTGGGTAAAGAGCATTTTCCAAGGACTCAACTATGTGCTGAGCAAGGCTTGAACCCAGGACCTTCCGATTCAAAAGCAAGTGTCATACGACAAGTCACATCACCGCACAATACTGGTCAAGACAGGTCAGGATAATGCCCCTCCCCCCTTTCCACAGACAATAAATATTGAGCTTTTACCTTTAAATTTAAATATGATACTTAGGAGTCCTTCTTGGGACCAGAAGAAACGTTTTTCCTCCACGCGATTTATCTTTTCCATTTTCAAGGGAAAACAACCTTTCAATTCAAAATGAGAGACGGGTAAAAGTCTGATTGCTTCCCCTGTTACTGTTACTGTTAATGAATATGGAATGTGTGACTCTTTTCAATGATTCAAGCAGTCTTGTCAATTGGTAGAGAGAGAAAGAGTAGTCCTTCAGAGCCATTAAGCCCGTGGAACCAGAGTTTATCCCAGTTTTTACAGTGTGAAACGGCCAAATAGCAATTGCTTGGTATCCTTTGGATAGGATACTAGTCTATTGCAAAGTACTTTCCACCAGGTCTAACAGATTCAGCTACCCAGTCACTGCAGGGTGGACAAGGGGATCAGAAGAAAATCTCGACTTCACCCGGGATTGATCTTGGTCCCTTTATGTTTGAAGCGAATGCTCTACCGAGCTGAGGACCCCATTTGGTAACTTACATGTTTTTGTTTTATTTAGTGTTTAGGGTGGAGGATGCGCATGGGGGTAGGGAAAGAAGGCCACTATGACAGAGAACAGTTTATTTTAACCAGAGAATTCATATTTATTAAAACCAGATTAGTTGGCTTTTATACTTATAAAAGGAAAAAAAAAACAACAAACAAACAAGACCAAAGGAAAAGGTTTATTTTAAGCGACATTTTATCTTACTTAAGCAAGTAAAACTTCTGTAGACTCCACTGAAACCTCTAAATGTGCTTGAAGTGCTTTACAAGCCAACTGCAACACCAAATATGTAGGATGAGATATGACGCCTGGAAGGTACTGTTTCAATTTATTTCAACAGTGACAACCCTATTACTATTACTGGCTAGGTCCTCAATTCACATGGGGAATGGTGAAAGAAAGGGGGGGGGGGGGGGGGGGCACGCTTCACATGCAAATGGACCAAGAGTGATTCCGGATGAAGTCAAGAATTTTTAATCTAACCCCATCTGCCTAGTCTACCGTGCAGCAACGAATATATTATATCATTGATAGCAGTGAATGGGTAGCTGAGTCTGCTGTTAGATCTGGTAGAAACTACCTACTTTGCAATAGTCTAGCGTCCCATCCAAAGGATAGCAAGCAATTTTTGCTACTTTCCATTTCACGCTATAAAAACTGGGATTAACTCTGGTTCCATGGGCCTCATGACTCTGCAGGACTATTACTACTTCTCTGGTGAAGGAATGTGACTAAAGATACTTTTGCAAGGACAACTTTGCCACACACCCACAGCAAGATTCGAATCAGACCTCCAGGTCAGAACCCTAATGTCAAACCACAAGACCACAGACAAAGGGACAGCAGGTTAAACCCTAACAACATGACCATTACCTTCCACCTGACATCCGACCAGTAGATTCCACCGCCCTGGTATCTGACCAGCAGCTTCATCCAACCTGGTATCTGACCAGTAGCTTCCATCAATTTGAAGTCTGACCAGTAGCTTCTACTTCTACTAACATGGTGTCTGATAAATCTAGCAGACAGCTCTTTGCAATACTGTGGTATCCTATCCAAAAAGTAGCAAGATATTGTAAACATATATATATATATATATTATATATATATATATATATATATATATATATATATATATATATATATATATAAACTTCCGCTCTGTGGGCCATTAAACTGTGGTATAAATGAATTATAACAACATTGTGTACTGAAGCTTTTTTATGACACAGACGAAAGAATCAATGTAATTAACAACACGTTCAAGACAAAAATCGTTGATTAAAAAAACGATATATTTTTTCTTCTCCCATTAAAAAAAATTTACTCTAAGCACAGTATCAAACTGATAAAAATGGGAAATTTAACGTGAAAATTTATATACGAGCCATTAATCATTTCTAACATATGGCAGTAATAATAATAAAAATAATAATTATTATTATCATAATAATAAAAATGACGATAATAATAATGATAATAATAAATAATTATAACAATAATTACAAATAATACTAATCATATCAATGAGAGATTCTTTCTTTTATATCAGAAGAGTGCCAACATCTTATATGATACAAGCAAAGTGTATGTGGCACTGCCATCCCTGATTATATTAAAACCAATGCTAAAACATCTGATACTACTATAAAGGTATTTTGTTTGGATTGTTTTAAGGGTTTTATGGCGCTTGCGACACATTTAGGTCATTTCAGCGCCAGTAAAAAGGAAGAAAATTCGATCGTCACACGAGAAAAAGTAAAAATAAAGGGAATGGTTCAAATAGGGAACAAAAGTAGATTCCAAGAGCATCTATCATTGTAATAAGTATGAGATCACCTAAATGTTTCATCCAGACACAAACAGAGGATCTCACCAAGAGGAATACACATAAATGCTTACAATTACAAACATGATATTCAAAATTTAAAAAAATATTACAGTACATAACAAAGAGATGATTTACAAGGAAAATGAATATCTTCGAAAACTCATACTTCACATAAAAAAAAAACAAAAACCAATGACCCCATAATAATGTTCTTAGATTTAAGCTTAACATTCTAATTATAAATTATTGAAAAGGGATTTTTCTAATTTTTTTCTAAAACGATAAAATACAATAAAATTCACATATGTGTATTAGTATTATATAAATAGAAACTATAATTGTGCTTGCTTTTTGATCATAAATACATTTTTATTAATAATAGGTGTATACAAAGGTATACAAAAGAACTGACATCACAATAGACGAAAAAAGACTATATAATTACACAACAGTTATTATTGCAATAGTATCACAGTCACAATTCAAAGTAGATTGAATGCGAGATGTAGGGGGTTTAAACTATACTTTTCATGTCACAACCAATCAAATACTATACTGAGAACACAATTTACACAACTGCAAGTATACCTAGCCTATGTAATGTCATGTGTATTCAGCGTTCCTTTACTCAAGAGGGGGTGCGGGGTGCGGGCATTTTGACCAAAGAAAGGGGAAAAGGGGAAAAGGGGGGGGGGGGGGGGGGGGGGGGCGAAATTTGGACATTTTCCAATCTAGTGACAATTCTGATGGCGACATACGTTCATTGCTATTTTATCAGCACAATTCATGAGCTGAAATTTAATAGAAGGGGGGGGGGGGGGGGGGGTGCAAAAATGATAATAGACGAAGGGACCCCATCTGTTTGATACAGTGGAGTAAGAAGCCAAAAATTAGGACATTTCACTGCCCAAGAAAAAAATAAAAATTTTAATGGAAGGAAAGTGAATCTGATCTAACTTTAATACCACCCCCCCCCCCCCCCCCCCTTGAAATACTTATTTTGAAACCAAGTTGTTTTTTTTTTTTATTACGACCAGACAATGGATACATCTTGAACTGGTTTACTGGTAGCACGTCTGACCAGTAATCAGGAGGTCTGAAGTTCCCAGTTGAGGAAGACTGATTTTTTTTCGGATGGTTTTTTTTTCTTGTAGTTTCATTCTTACTTTATCTGGCACTGTGTCATAGACAGCTTTTCAGATCTTTATCTTACACCAGTGCCTGCTCCCAAGTTTATTCCTTCTAATTCTAAGAAAACCAGAGAACAATGCACAAAGCAAAAACAAAAGTATATCAGAATAAAACAAAAATACAAACAAAACAAAAATTCCCCTTTAAAACGCTTTAAGTTTTCAGCATTATTATTATTATTATTATTATTATTATTATTATTATTATTATTATTATTATTATTATTATCATTATTATTATTATTATTATTATTATTATTATTATTATTATTATATTATTATTATTATTATTATTATTATTATTATTATTATTATTATTATTATTATCATTAAACATTAAAATTTCTACTCAATTTCTTTTATACAAAGTCCATGAATGACCAAAAATATCCTTCACAAAATCTGACATTAAGTCAAGTTTTCTTTGGTGGTTTTCTTCATTGAAGTGCCAGGACTGAATAGCAGCTAAAACATACTCCTGAGTCTCATTATCACGACGTATCACAACATCATCGTCCTCATCTCCTTCATGTAAATTGTCTGTTTTGATACTTTGCTCTTTGAATTCAAATGATTTCATTTCCCTTTCAGTATCTTTAGCCAACTCTGCCATTTGCATGACTGTCTTATAATTTATCCCCCCGTGGTAAACAAAGTTGTTGAGATATTTGCATTCTTTCATTAAATTTAATAAAGAATTATCACAATTATCAGAATCACAAAGACTGACAAAACTAGTCAAACTACCCGTGTATTTTGAAGTGATTGAGTCAATTAGCATAGATCCACATTGACCATATTTCAAAATCATAAGTGAGGATAACGGCACTTCTGGTTTAAGCATGACAATCAGCTCTTCAAAAGGAATTCGAATGTGGATTACAAACTCAACTTTGATGTGAGGGGAGACAGTTTTCAACTTAAGCCACGACCGTCCACTTATATCTGGAATTTTACAACCAACATGACCTGACGTTGCACGTGACCACATTACTAATACTTCCAACACTTTTAAGCTCCTCCTCTTTTCTGAGGCTAGTAACTGAATCACATCATCATTAATCATTGGTGATCTAAGTGAAATGTGGGTTAGATTGGGAAGAAAAGAAAAGACTTTGGTGATTTGCTCGGGTTCAGGCAAGTTTGGGACTCTACCTGTCCACTGTTGTTTTTTATCTATGTAAAAAAGACTCAATGATTCCAAACTTGTCAGCTTTTCATTAGACACCAAGGCTCGGAAAATATCGTTTTCTTCTGAATTTGCATGTAAAGGCCAGGAAATGATGTTCAAATGCTTCAGACGAACTGCATTGTAAAGCAAAGCAGTTACAAAATGAACATCTTTTGTATTTGAGAAAAAGTTCCTTTCAAACTGAATATCCCTATCTTTTGATTCTAATATACCAACACTCAAAGTTAAACTTTCCAGACGACACTCTTGTGCTAAATCTTGCAGCATGTTGATGACAGCCTTGTCAAATTGTTTGATTGTACTTGGTGTCTGTAAATACAAATGCTGGAACAAGTGAGAAAAACGTTTCACAATTTCTGACATGGTAAACGTCATAATAGAACTGTCTGCCCATTCAAATCTGTTCACCCCAGTTTCTTTCACCAGCAAATAAATGTGGGCGACTTTCCAAAGGTCAGGATGTGTGAAAAATTCATATAATCTATGGCATGTTGTGCTAAGGTGATATCTATCTTTCAGATTGAGAAATTTCATTATCCTCACTAATATCACATCTGGTAAATCAGCTAAAGACCATGGTATTGCATCTGAGACATCACCATCATCACAAGGGTCAATGCACTCAGTCAAACTTTCATTGATGTTGGAATTTTTATCACACATTATGAAATCTGGCAAATTTATGTTGCTTGGTTTCAATATCCAAAATTCCCTGACATGACCACATAAATCTGAAATTACAAAAGGTTAAAGAGCATAAAGATGATAATACATTTCAAGAATCAAGAATTAATAATTGGACGGTCTCTGCACCTTAGAATTATCATTACTATAACTACTAGTACTACTACTACTACCACTACAACTACTACTACTACAACTACTTCTTCTACTACTAGTACCACTACAACTATTACTACTACTACTACCACTACTACTACCACTACTACTATTACTACTACTACTACTACCACTACTACTTATACTACTACTTCTACTACTACTACTACTACTACTACTACTACTACTACTACTACTACTACTACTACTACTACTACTCCAGTTCACTCCGCTTAATCGCACACTCCGCTTATACACTACACATTCCCGAAAAACGGAATTATTTCTATATAATCGCTCCGCTTAATTGCACACCATCTCCACTTAATCTCTACACCTTGACTCCATCTTGTTTTGAGAAAAATATCTAAAAAATCCACCCCCCCCCCCCCCCCCCCCCAAAAAAAAAAAGTAATGAAAATGCGTTTCTCATTGAACCTTTTCCGCACGTTAATATTGTATCATGCCTGTCTAGACTGAAACACTCAAAAGACTAACTGGCATCAACTCAAGGCACGTCTTTCTCCCCATTAGAATGCTGGCTCTCGAGATGGAAAGGCCGACAGAATGTCGTACTTAAAAAAGAACATGGCCAAAAACACGATGCTGATGTCTCTTTTGCCCGCCAATGGAGTGATGAAGATTTGAAACAACTTCTTCAGCAGTACGTCTCTAATGATATTTACAATGCAGACGAGACGGGGCTTTACTATAATCAACACTTCACGATTACTATTCTTACAAACAATAATGTCACACTTTGTTGACGATGAAACATGAACAAAAAGAGAAATTCTAAAAGTAAAGAGCCCCCAAACACCCCCCAAATAAAAATAATAAAAAGAAAAACGAAAAAGAAACAAAAAAAAAAAAAAACACAACTTCTAATCAGTCTAATGTCTTGAATATGATGGTCCCAAGCCTGTAGAGAACTCAGAGGGGGAAGTCCTAAATGAATGGTACATGAAAGCTGGTGCTTAGATGCTATTTTTAGCTTCTCCGCTTAATCGACACACTAACCTGAACTCCTGATTAAGCGGAGTCGATTGTAATACTATTACTACTAATACCATTACCATCACCCTCACCATCACGACCACCACCCCAGGCAGATGCGGTGTTTTTTTTTTTTTCCCTGGACAACCATAATTTTGTTTCTCCTGTTATCAACGAAATCATAATTAGCAGTTCAAAGAAAACAACCAAAATACTTTTATTTTAAACATTAACTCTTTTTGTCCATCTTTGATGGTGGCAAAAGATATTAACCACTTAATAAAATTAAGATTTCATGACACACTTCAAGATAAAACACTGACAATCCCATCCTTCAAAGGCCAACTAAAACCCACAACGATCACAAACATAATAACATACATACATACACACACACACACTACACACACACACACACACACACACACACACACACATGCCAATTACATAAAACACCCAAGCTGCACTCTACGATAGTCTACCTCATCATAAATAGCAGAAATAAAATGTAAAACAACAAATATCTCAGATATTATCTCTATCTGTGTCTGATACGATAGATAGATAGACATGATACCAAAATAATCTAACAAAACTAAAACAAACAGATGAAACTCCTTTTGCCCTTTTGTCATAACAAGATCCCCTGTGATGCTGTCAATTCAGAAGATGCCCTAAGCGAAATCCTGGAAACTTGGGGTATATACTGTTTGAAGTTGGAATTTTTCACGATAAGGAAGAAAAATATTCTTGGAATTCCTCCCTCCGCCCTCTTCCTCCCCTCCCCCTCACGCTCCAAGGATGAATTCGAACTCTTCGTTGAGAAAAGTTAGTTGTTATATTTACTTTCGTTATTTCTACTTTCGTTATTCCTTTCCCCACTGTTGTTACTCGCCTCTTGCATCAACTTCAAATTCAACGGCAACCGTTTGGACTTGCTGACACCAGTTCGACCGCACTTTTTATGATATCCTTCCAAAAGATATAAACCAGAAAAGTGAACTGCCTTAAGCGATTTGTTTAATTGTTTTGATTTGTGATTTTTTTCTCACTCTCACTAGGGAGTTTAAGTTTAATAGATATCTAGAGGTCTAGGAATAGAAATTCTAAATGTATCTCACACACTTAAAACCATGACATAATGAAAGAGCTGGCAACACAGATTACAAAACAGTTTGAATTTTGTTTCTATCTTGATTAGAATTGAAGTTACGGCAGTTCAAAGTCTGAAAATTTAGACCGATTTTTACCCCAAAATTACCATTGCCACGCAAAGTTGTGACCGAAATCGCGTGATGTTAATAAAAAATGGTTTTAAAAACCGGTCAATATGGAGTTCTTATCATATATTTATATTGTATTAGTATACCAAAATGTTCGTCTTATCGAGGACAATGAATTTACATTAATAAAGAGAAAGTTAAACATTTCAAATTAACACATTATTACATAATATGACGCAAATGTTACATAATTAAAAGACGTAAGAAATAATTTGCTATATCACTTTTGTATTTATCTCCAATATCTCACTGAAACAATTGCAAATAATTCCCCTCTTTGATTTAATACATAGAGAATAAAAAAAGGTTTGAGAGTATTTAAATGCAAAGATATAAACATGTGCGTAATGACATAATGAGTTTATTTTTACCTCTGGTAATTTAACTGTATATAAATAGAATTGTAGATTCAAAAAGTTCAAATAAATTGAAATGGATTCTCTATTTTAATTAGAAGGAAAGTTCTGGCTTTTAATACTTTAAAAAATTCTGCTGAACCACTTTGGGTTTATTGCTACTACATCATTTGAAATGACAATTAATATAATTTTATTCCCCCACTCCCCCCCCCCCCCCTCTCTCTCTCTCTCTCAATGTGTAGGGGTGTCAAAATTTATAACTAGTAGAACTTCTTACCATAATAATTATTAAGGCTAAGGCCTTTAGAATATGGATACAACTGACTGATAATAAACATATCTAAACATATGGGAAAGAAACTTGATGGCAAAATAAAATCAAATCAAAGCAATTGGTATTTTTAAAATATCGATATTATTAATATCGAATTTCACAAAGAGAAGAAATATACGAACTTTTACAACAAAAACCACAAAATGCCTATAAAAAAAAGTTGGAAAGTATGTATTCAAAATAAAAATAAAGTAAATAATAGTACTGAAAATATTATGGACTAAATTAAAAATAATACAGAACTAAATTAAAAATATCGATATCGTCGAGCAGCCATGATGAGAAGATAATGTAAACATGGCATTTCGGCGCAGAGTTAAAAAGTGTCTGCGCATAGATATAGAGTCCAGAAATTTGGCATGAATAAAGTTTAGATGTTATTCTAAACACAAGCGTTTTTATTTTAAAAACACACGCGGTAAATAAAAAAATAAATGCATTTGAAAATTGCCAAATTTTAACTTCATATAACTTCTGGAATTTTTAATGGGTTTTTCCTTAATTGGCACCATTTAAAAGGAAATTGAAAGACAAAAACAATGATACCAATATATCTGCGATATTCCTCTTTATAACGAAGTTATGCATCTTTAATTGAACCCCCCAAAACGCGAACGGCAATTTCCAGTCACAACTTTCCTATGGGCGAGTTGGGTCACAATTTGACTGCCACTGCTGCTGCTCACTAAACTGACTCTCACTCTCGGCACACGTCCACTGACCGCATCGCTTCACTTCAACTTCGTTTCAGGTTCAGTCTAGAACTGTGAAGGATGAGTGAATAGATCCCAGGCTGAAATTCCACTAACAGGCGACGGTACTACCACAAACTCGGAGACCCAAATAATTTTGGGGGTTTGGGAGGGGGGAAACTTTTTTTTTTTTTAAAGTCTAGTAGGGGGTTTGGGAGGGGAGAGACTTCAAAAAAAAAAAAAAAAAAGT
Source organism: Berghia stephanieae (assembly GCF_034508935.2). Classification (NCBI taxonomy): domain Eukaryota; kingdom Metazoa; phylum Mollusca; class Gastropoda; order Nudibranchia; family Aeolidiidae; genus Berghia; species Berghia stephanieae. The sequence continues at coordinate 37,023,968 of NC_088363.1, forward strand.
TTCCCCCCTCCCAAACCCCCAAAATTATTTTTTTAAAAAGTTTTCCCCGTCCCAAAACCCCAAAATTATTTGGGTCCCTGAGTTTGTGGTAGTACCCCACTTCAATTACTACGAGTTGAGATTCTCACCTGGAGTTAACGTGTATTTATCCAGTGGAAATTATCTAGAGATTAGACAGTAGACAGACCAGAAAAATGGGGAGGCCTTCCGAAAGCTCCTCGTGCGAAGGGAAACAACTCAAATATTCCCTCAACTAACTCTAAGAAAAAATTAAACCTAGTACCTTTAACTAACCATAATAGGAAAAGCAAGCACCTTTACTAAGACTTATGTAACCCTAATACTAATAGAAAACAAATCCTCCGGCCTCAAGCTAACCCTAATGCGGCTATGTGGTCTAGTGGTATGACACTCGCTTTCGGATCGGAAGGTCCTGGGTTCGAGCCTCGCTCAGAGCATAGTTGAGTCCTTGGAAAAGGCTCTTTACTCACATTCTCTCACCGTACTCAGGTGTAAAATGAGTACTTGGCCGTTAACAGCGTTGTCTTTGTCCGAAAAATTGTAATATCACCTGACAGGCGTCATGTCCCGTACTACATGTTAAATGTTGCTGTTGACCAGGAACCCCTTGTAAAGCGCTTTGAGCACATTTTAGTGGATATTGCGCTATATAAAAGCTCAATTTTTTAAAAATAATTTTTTAATAGAACCTAGGACTGCTTTCAATACTTCACAAAAAATAATGATGACGGAAAACCAAAACAATGGTCGCATTAGGAAACTTTAAACTTTCAAACTTTCAATACTCTATCAAGGTTTGTTCTAGAGTTTTTAAAGCGCTTCTACAATAAAATTACTTTAAATGGATAGAAGCTAAACCGAAAAATACCTTAAACCGCAAAGAATTTAATAAATTGTACTAGTTTCTTCATTATCTTTGTACTAATTCTTACGATGAACTGAAATACTTCTAAGCAGGATTTTCTTTAAACTGAAACAACTTGAGAGCACCTTCCCTTTTTCTCTCTCTAATTTTCTTCAAAAATTTGTGAAGGAGGCCACGCGTAATAATGCCCAGCGATATTAAACAAAGAGCGTAAGTATAAGATGAGGGTGATGGGTGGGGTAGGGGGTGGGGGGTAGGCAAACACTTCAATCACTGCACTTGGGCTTGGCCAACACCACAATCGCACAGACTGGAAAAGGAAGACAGCGGGTGACTGGCAGGCGAAAAATGAGGAAAGAGGGGGGAGTTGGGGTGTAGAATCACGCAAACGAGATGTTCTCGCTCGTGTGTTGATGCTTGGATTTTCAACATGACAATAAGGAGGGGGGGGGTAGACAACTTACCATTGACATGCCATTTCATTTCCACTTTGTTTAAATGTGTGTGTGAGGGGGGGGGGGGGGAGGTTCTATGTAATTAGGCCTTTGAACCTAATGGCTTTTCAACAAAAGAGAGATGTGTAGTAGACAGCTTAGCATTGACACGTCTTTTCATTTCCATTGCACTTCACCTCGGAGTAGCTGCACATCATTCATTATCAATTATCGCACAAGAACTTTCGATCTTATTTTAGCTTTACATTTTACTAAAAGATGTCTAAAAGAAAGCACTGTGCTTACACATTGGAGTTTAAAATCAAAATACTATGTGAAGTCGATGAAAAAAAAGTTGATCAAGACGGAGATATGTAAAATACACGGCATCTCGAACTCAACTCTTTCAACAATTTTGAATTGAAAACGAAACCTCCCAAAAATATTTTTAAAACACACCAAAAAAAAAAAAACAAAAAAAAAAAACGTTTTTAATGGTTACAAAGACAGCATTTATTCAACAACTCCATTTAACGGGAAACATGATACGATTAAATGAGCAAATTCCTTAAATAGTTACTACCCTTGAAAAACATTGCAAAACGGGAACTTGCTTTAAACCGAAATGGTTTAGAAGGTCCCCAAAATTTTGGTTTAAAGTGATTCTACTGTATATATTGACAGATTGAATAAGTAGGTACTCATGACAAAAGATCCACAGTGAAAATACAAATTGAAAGATATGCTAGCACGAGGAGCTTTAGGTATGTTTCCCGAAAAATGGCTGTCTCTATTCCTGGGTGAGAATAGAAAAACAGTCGAGTTCTCACCCTGGGTGAGAATAGAAAAACATTCAACCTCTCATCCTGGGTGAGAATAGAGGTATTGGCATCTTCTAACTATTCTCACCCCTGTATTAACCAACAAGTAGGGTTTGCATAGTCGCTGCCCCTTCTCACTATTATCACCCCTGTTTAACCAACAGGTAAGGTAATCCTAGCCACCACCCCTTCTCGATATTCTCACCCGATCATCATCATCTCTCTCCTGACTGCTTTTAGTGGTCTGGACGTAAGGAAGGTGAACATACAAATGCATGTCATGTTGTATTTAGAATTTTGACTGGATGGGCTTGAGATATGGGAATCATATTGGAAATCAGTATACAGGAGTTGATATCATCTCTCTCTCTCTCTCTCTCTCTCTCTCTCTCTCTCTCTCTCTCTCTCTCTCTCTCTCTCTCTCTCTCTCGTTACTGCTTAAAGTGGTACTGTACATAAGGAGGGTGAACATACTAAACGAACATCTTGCATTCAGTGAACAGAGACCCCCCCCCCCCTTTTTTTTTGTTGTTGTTGTTGTTGTTTTCATTGACTTTAGTAAAGTACCTCTTATCGAATCAACTAATCTCAGAGCCAATCTCAGATTCATTTAACCAGTAGTTTAGGTAAACTCACTTTTTTTTAATTGTGGAGTTTAAGGAAATCGTCCATGAGTGCATGCTGTAGTTGAAGAGAATTTAGTATTTGTAATTCTTGTTTCATAATGTGCAGATTGGCACAATTTTGCCCTTTTTGTTTTCCATATTCAGACAATATTTCCATTTTTTTACGTCTATCTTTTGTATTTTTTTTCCTTATATTATTTAAAGAGCCAAGTCAATTTAGCATGTGTAAAATTGCTTTCTTATTATTTTTTCTTTAAAAACACACAACTCTATTTTTATTTTTGTGTAGTTACATCTAGTTGTGAAAAACATTGGAAGATTTTTACATGCATAAAACGTTGTAGCTGGATCTGAAGTACAATGTTACAGCCCTTTATTCATGTGTTGAATGCTCAAAGAAATATATTAGCCAGTGGATCTCCTCGACGGAAACAAATCCTGGAAAATGTGGTAAACATTTTATTTTCGATTGTGACTATAATTTGTCTTATAGATTTTTCTTGTTTTTTGACCCATGCCACCAAATATTATTATTATGTCAGGGAAAAATAATGATAAATATTGAAATATAAGCTCCAATTTATTAAACGAAGACATAGGTACTGTGGACGGTTTGGGTTTCTCCTTTATCAACAAAACATGTTTAACTGATAAAGGGGAAACCTGAAACTCCAACAGTATCTGTCTTCATTTGATAAATTGGAGCTTCAAGCAACACCGTTTTTATTATTATGTGTTGTAGGCTGTAGGCTTGTGCAAATTTTGCTGGCCAAAAAATGCAATTTATCATGGAGACTTTGCATTCTTGCTTTCCTCTTTTTTTTTCTTTTTTCTTTTCTTTTTTAATTATCATCTCATCCAAATGCTGCTGATGAATACAAAGTTCTGATATTTGTGATTCTTCCTGTCTCAACAACGTTTCTCCTCAGGGTCTAAAATTTGAAGTTATTCCTTCAACTTTTGAAGAAAATGTTGACAAGACTAAAATATCATCTCCCCAAGAATATGTCCTAGAAACAGCACGACTAAAAGTGGAGGAAGTAGCTTCACGTCTGAGTAAAACAAAGGTAATAAAATTTTGGTGAAGTAAACTTTTGTTCTCTCATATCATATACAGTAAAATTACTTTAAACCGAAAGAAGCTAAACCGAAAAATACCTTAAACCGCAAAGAATTGAATAAATTGTACTAGTTTCTTCATTATCTTTGTACTAATTCTTACGATGAACCGAAATACAGTAAAATTACTTTAAACCGAAAGAAGCTAAACCGAAAAATACCTTAAACCGCAAAGAATTAATAAATTGTACTAGTTTCTTCATTATCTTTGTACTAATTCTTACGATGAACTGAAATACTTCTAAGAAGGACTTTCTTTAAACCGAAACAATTTGAGACCACCTTCCTTTATTCTCTCTCAATTTTTCTTCAAAAATTGGGGAAGGTGGCCACACGTAATAATGCCCGGCGATATTAAAAAAAGAGCGTAAGTATAAGATGAGGGTGATGGGTGGGTTGGGGGTGGGGGGTAGGCAAAAACTGCACTTGGGCTCGGCCAACACCACAATCACACAGACTGGAAAAGGAAGACAGCGGGTGACTGGCAGGCGAACAATGAGGAAAGAGGAGGAGTTGGGGTGTAGAATCACGAAAGCGAGATGATCTCGCTCTTGTGTTGATGCTTTGGAACTGACTGGATTTTAAACCTGAGAACAAGGAAGGGGGGGGGGGGGGGGGTTGGACAACTTCCATTGACATGCCATTTCATTTCCACTTTGTTTAAGTGTGTGTGTGTGTGAGGGGGGGGGGGGGGGGTCTATGAAATTAGGCCTTTGAACCTAATGGCTTTTCAACAAAAGAGAGATGCCTAGTAGACAGCTTAGCATTGACACGCCTTTTCATTTCCATTTCACTTCACCTCTGAATAGCTGCGCGTCATTCATTATCAATTATCGCACAAGAACTTTCGATCTTATTTTAGTTTTGCATTTTACTAAAAGATGTCTAAAAGAAAGCACTGTGCTTACACGTTGGAGTTTAAAATTAAAATACTATGTGAAGTCGATGAAAAAAAAGTTGATCAAGACAGAGATATGTAAAAAACACGGCATCCCGAACTCAACTCTTTCAACAATTTTGAATTGAAAACGAAAATCCCCAAAAATGTTTTTAAAACACACCAAAAAAAAATTTTAAATTAATGGTTACGAAGACGGCATTTATTCAACAACTCCATTTAACGGGGAAACCCATGATACCATTAAATGAGCAAATTCCTTAAAAAGTAACTACCATTGAAAAACATAGCAAAACGGGAACTTGCTTTAAACCAAAATGTCTTTAGACCGAAATGGTTTAGAAGGTCCCCAAAATTTCGGTTTAAAGTAATTCTACTGTACTTCTAAGAAGGACTTTCTTTAAACCGAAACAATTTGAGACCACCTTCCTTTATTCTCTCTCAATTTTTCTTCAAAAATTGGGGAAGGTGGCCACACGTAATATATTAAAAAAAGAGCGTAAGTATAAGATGAGGGTGATGTGGGTGGGTGGGGGGTAGGCAAACACTGCACTTGGGCTCGGCCAACACCACAATCGCACAGACTGGAAAAGGAAGACAGCGGGTGACTGGCAGGCGAACAATGAGGAAAGAGGAGGAGTTGGGGTGTAGAATCACGCAAAGCGAGATGATCTCGCTCGTGTGTTGATGCTTTGGAACTGACTGGATTTTAAACCTGAGAATGGAAGGGGGGGGGGGGGGGGGTTAGACAACTTAACATTGACATGCCATTTCATTTCCACTTTGTTTAAGTGTGTGTTGCGTGTGTGAGGGGGGGGGGGGGGGGGTCTATGAAATTAGGCCTTTGAACCTAATGGCTTTTCAACAAAGAGAGATGCTAGTAGGGATTAGATTGGTACGCCTTTCATTTCCATTTTTTCCCATGAAGGCTGCCGTCTTTTTATCAATTACGAACAAGTACTTTCGATCTTAATTTTAGTTTTGTTTTTTAACAATGATGTCTTAAATGAAGCTTGCTTCGTTGGAGTTTAAAATTTAAATACTATAAAGCGATACAAAGTTGATCATACGAGATATGAAAAAAATGCACGGCATTCGGAATCAATCTCTTTTTTCAAATTATTAATTGAAAACGCAATACCCAAAATGGGGTTTTATAAAAACCAAAAAAATGTAAAATTAATGTTAAGCAAACGCATTATAATTAAGCTCATCTTTTAACGGGGAAACCATGTACATTTAAAGCAAATTCTTTAAAAGTACACATGAAAACATAGCAAAACGGTGAACTTGTTTTGAAACAACAAATGTTATCTCAACGAAAGGTTAGAAGTCCCTAAATTTCGTTTAATCGTTAATTCTATGTAAAGATAAATTTAACAAAGTTTATCAATAGGTTATACAGAGCGATTCCAATGATGATGTAGTATATATATATATATATATATTATATATATATATATATATATATATAATATATATATATATATATATATATTTTTTTTTTTTTTAAATATTTACCACAGTTGCTACATGCCGAGCACTTTTCGTACCATATTTGTATCAAACATGATTCTATATATATATATATATATATATATATATATATATATATATATATATATATATATATATCAAGGATTACTATACTGAATAGTTGTCCTTGATATATATATATATATATATATATATATATATATATATATATATATATGTTTGTGTATTATCAGAATTTAATTTATATTTCCACTTAGAGCAGATTAAACAGCTTAGATTAACATTGTTAAATCTATTGAAAATTGAAATAAATAAAACATTGAATTAGTAAGGTTAGTGGTTACCACTTCCATGCCTTATTTTCCCATAGGAAAGGACTTTTTTTTTCAGTAAAATTATTTCTTTTGAATGGGTATTATTTACTGTTTATTTAACCATTGAATGACTTATTGTCCCAGTTCTGCTTGTCTGTTTTCTGCACATCTTTAATCACTATAAAGCACTTGAAATGTATCACGGGGTGGGATGAAGAATTGCAGTGCTTGAGTGGTCAGGGTAACATCTCTTATTTAAATGATATTAGGTTAGACGCCTAGCACATCAAGAATGGGTCTTCATAGCCCTGACTAAAACTATAAAATGTAGAAAAATCTGATATTCGTTATAGTCCTATTAATCGCTCTTATAATGTAAGCGTCATGCTTTCTTAGTCTTAGTCTTTGGGAGGAATTACATTTTTAACCAAATTGATTTTTAAAAAAAGAAAACTAGTCTCAATATAGGAATAAGAATTGTTTTTTTTATTGAAACTAAGCATAGTTTAATGTGAGCTTATTCTTTCAAGAAGTTAGTAATCTTGAATATTTCTGTTCCCTCATCTTTAGTCCCTGAGTGGGTGAAGAAAGACTAAATTTGTAGACAAGAGTTTGTATGTTAAAATCAGATGGCATAGAAAATAGAAAGTACCAGACTAATGATTTACTTGGGATTGTCGTTATCATCCCACTCTGCTTACGGTATTTCTTTCTTTTTGGTTCAATATAGCAAAATTCCTTTTTGCCAATCATAGCAGACCTGCTAAATTGAAAAATGTAAAAATTAGTCATTTTTAGGAGGTAAAAATTATAATCACTGTAGTTATCTTTAAACATCAACAATTTAATCGCACAAAGATTAAATAACGTTACAAAATTCTTAAAATTATGTAGTCTGACGTCGATGTTCATTTTCAATAAATTTTAATGACCTTGAGATGATTGCGAAGCTCTGAATTTGGTGCCAAAATTTTGTAATTCTACAATTTTTTTGTAATAGTAGGCAGGTCTATTTACGTTTATATTGACATGCGACATGATTGTCATTTGAATCGTATCAGTCCATCTATACATTTTTTGACTTTTTTCCCCCTTCTCTCATTTTTTTTTATAGCCACTTCCAGATTTACTTATTGGTGCTGACACTGTTGTTTGTCGAGATTCACACATCATTGAGAAGCCGAAGGATAAGGAAGATGCCATGTCAATTCTATCATCGTAATACATTTTTTTGGTACTAAGCTAGTATGTGACCCACCACTTTGACACGGTATTATGTTGTGGTGAATCATCATTTGAATACTTCTATATTTGACAAAAGAATAATAAGTATTACTATTACTAATAATAATTAATGATAATAATAATATTGATGATGGTTATAGTGATAATAATAATGATAATAATAATAATAATAATATTAATTTTTAAAAGTAACAAAAATAAAAATAATGGCAATAAAATATTATTATTATTAAGAATAATAATAATATTAGTGATGATGATAATAATAGTAATAAATATGACTTGCGTAGCACCCTGATCCGAATAATCGGGCTCTAGGGCGCATTAGTTTAGATTATTAGGTTACTGAGGATCTTTGGATTTCTTTCCTCTTTTTCTCTTCTTTTTAAAAATTTTTACTCTTTTCTTGTGTAATCATTGTGTGAAGATGATTCATTTCAATAATTGTTCTTGTTGTGAAATGTTTCCACATGACCTTTATGAATTGTTTCTTTGTGATATTTGCTTTACAGATTAAGTGGCAGATCCCATAGTGTATTTACTGGTGTTATATTGGCATGTCCCGTGGGTGCAAAAGGTACAGTAAAAAGGGGATAAATTAAATATTGAAAATTAAAGTAAATGAAAAGGAATAAATTATATCTCAAATTTTATTTATTTATTTATTTATAGGAACCTTTAGAACACTTCTATGTTATATAAGCTCTGTATATTGTTTAAAGTTCTGAATTTCTGCTAGAAAACAGTAGGGGCTGCCTGAAGCCTGGAAAGAGTGAAAACGGAGAGGCTTTGGGTCGGAACAATACAGGCAATGGACGTTTCAGGTACAAACCCTTCATCAGCACAACAATAAACAAATTATCATGGAAGATAAATTAATAAGCATTTTATTTTATTTGTCTTCCACGTTAATTTGCTTATTGTTATGCTGATGAAGGATTTGTACTCAAAACGTCCATTGTCTGTATAGTTTCCCTCTGAAGCCTCTCCTGGATAACGACATTGCCCAGGACCAGGAAATTATGTCGTTATCCAGGGTCGTCGTTATTCTAGGGTTTTCAAGATAGCGGAAAAGGGGGTGTTGTAAGACTCGTGAATACATACAGTGCAATGCGTGGACCAGTGCCTGAGAGAAGACACGTCCTAACGTCATTAGAATGTGTATTTCTCCTGTTTACAAAGGGCATACCAGTTATGCTTTCACTCTCCAAGGTGTATATTGTCATTGTTTTGATCGTAAACAGTGCTCCAACGCCATTTAACAAAACTGGGAATAAATCAAGAAAATCAAGTGCCAGAATGATAATAGCGCACAAGAGCACAGATGCTCACATCTACTTTTAATACGTATTAATTAAAGTCCATGCGATGCTGATGATGAGTTTTCAATATCAAAATTTTTATTTAAGTGCTTCACAATTTACAAACACTTAAAAAAAAAAAAATTTGTTAGATTTACATCTTACAGTATTTTAAAAAAAAACAACTAGGTATTACCCGCAATAATATCAGATTTGGACTGATGTTTAGAAAAACAATAATTGATTTTTACAATGAAAACAATAAAGTGAAAGAGGCTATCTTTTTTTCCCCGGCTATTCCAACGTGTATTATAATATAAGATCATAAATATCCATAAATTCGCCCATTGGGCACAGCATTGCCTGATATCAGTTAACCTCCACTGACCTCAGACAGGTAGTTAACAGGGAAGGTTAATAGACCCTTGAGAGTTCCATCTACTAATAATCTTCTTCTGCTGTGGTTCCATATGAACTGGTGCTGAATCCACGCACTGTAGTAAACATGCAATCTGATTGGTCGGTAACAAAGCAATCTCATTGGGATGGGGAAAAGCGATTTTATTTTGTTGAAGAGTACAAGATGACGATGGTCGGTTATCAAGCATCGGTTTCAACTGCCTTTTGTTGCTAAACAGGGGTTTTACTGAAATGTATGTCGCTATTTGGGGGTTTTTATTACTAATAATACATAGCAAAAAATTCAGGACCAGAGGTCAATTCGCTATCCAGGGGTTGTCATTATTCATGGTTCAGGGATGTCATTATCCAGAGGTTGCACTATGTAAAACGTATACCACAATGATATCAATAGCAGCAGTGTATGTAATATCATATCAATACCATGAAAATGTAATGATAAAAAGGTAGTGCTTTGACAATGATTTAAATCTATCAATAGATTTTGCTTCTCTTATCCTTCTGGGCAGGTCATTCCACACAAGTTGCCCAGTTTGGGTAAAGGAACAGCTGCCATAAAATTTATAATTATAATTATTTCTAACAGTAAGCTCCGTTTTGTTAGTCGAGGATAGTAAATTCTTATTTAGTACTTATATTTCTAACATGCTTTTAATGCAGTCAGGTGCTTCATCATTTATACTTTTAAAACAAAACAGTGCAATCTCAAAAATGATTCAGTGCAGCTCATACAGAATATGCAGAGAGTGTGCCATTCTCTTTTGTCTTGTCACTAATTTAGCCGCACTATTCTGTATGACCTTCAGGCGCGAGATTTTATCATGGCTTGTGAGATAAAAGACCATTGGAATGGTCTAGACGTAAGAAAACAAAACTTGTGATGAGTTTCTTACTTACTTACTCCTAATATCTTATAATTTTTGTACACATTTGGTAAAATGTTAAAGGAAAGATTTTAACCTTAGTGACGGCATCCTTAATTAAGTTGATATATTCCTGAAAGGTAATATATTTTGATATTTACAACTTTCCACTTTTGCAGTGACCTTACCAAAAGAAAATCTCATGGCTGATGGTCTATTCAACTATACATCATTCGTTGAACGAACTGACGTTGTAATGGCAGAGATGTCGCAAGAAATCATTGAGGCTTATATAGAAACAGGGGAGCCTATGTAAATTTTTAAATTCTTTTCTTGTTTGTTTATTGACTGACTGATTAGTTGATATTTTTAGAGCACTGTCATGCTATAGGGGAAAGATTTTTGGAGGTAGGTGTAGAATGATTACAAACACTTTTTTCCCACAAGATTCCATTCTGATTCTTTAACAAAAAATCAAGAAATAGTAGTTGTAGTGATGATGATATGGTGTTACTTTTAGTAGTAGTACTAGTAGTGATAGTGGTGACAATAATGTGGTGGTAACGTTAGTGAAGATGATGTAGAGGTGGTTGAATAAGTAGGAATTGTGTTTATAGCGATTTACAAAGTGTCTCTGCCACATCAACATTATTACCTCTTCAACTAATACCACCACCACATCACCATCATCATCATTACTACCAATACTACTATAACCACTACTATCTCTTTTACTTTTACTCTCAACTTGTCCCTTTATTGAACTATACACTTTATGCTTGGAATCTTACATCAAAGATTGTTATAAGTTTTTTAAATTGATAAAACAGATTTTATATTTATTGCCCGTGACTAAATTTTAATATATAGGGTGCGAAAGAAAAACCCAGACAAAATTATGACGCTATTTCAGTACGAAGTAGAAACCAAATATATTCGAAACTTTACAAGCAACAAGAACAATACCTTAAGTTAATTCTTGCCAAGTTTGATGATAAATATTGCATTGATGAAGAAATTATGCCTGTTACACCAAATTCGTATGAAAATTAAGATATTGAAAGTCTCCAAATTTGCATCTTGTTTTAGCAGTGCAGTGTTACTAATGTAAGAAGATTCCAGTTTTGGTTGAAAATCAAATGACTGATCAGGACAAAGCCTGGAAGAAACTTTTGCTTCTAACAGAGTTACATCATTATCAGTACGAGCAGAAATCATATTCGATATATTTCCAAAGATGAATAGCCTCCAATGCACCCTGACTTGAATCCTATGAACAACAGCATTTGGTCATTGATGGCTTATGAGGGTATAAAACGTTTTACACAAGAACAGAGTTAAAAGAGTCAATTCAAAATGCATGGGATCGACTCACTATTCAAGACATTAGAATATCAATCGGATCATTGGAAAAAAATGCAATGGCTGTCATAGAGCAAAATGAGGGATTGAAAGATCACATCAAAATTTGTGAATTGCGTCCAAAATCTTCGATATGGCATTTTTGCGGTGTGTTTATTAAAACGCTCTTGGAATTCATAATTTTCAATATATTTTTTTTGAAATAGTGTGTAAATAAATTTGTTTAATGGGGTTTGATTGTGGTACAATTTCAGACTTGTATAATTTATAGTCTGGTGGCTGCAGGCTTTTTTTGCAGGGTTTTTTCTCTCACCCGATATGTAGTACGAAACGGTGTTTGTTTTGTGTTGTTCCCTTATTTATGAGTCATATATACTCCCTTTATCCATTATATGTAGTACCAATGATAATGTAGCAGTGTGAGCCATTGGAAAGGTCAATATATAATTATACGCATAAAAATTAGAAGGTTTCTATAAAAATATAATTTTGCCATTATCTATATCATTATAATCTATATAAGTTTTAAAGTTTCACTTTCAATTACTATTATTATATGTATGATACTAGTCTATATGTGACTCACCATCTCTAGTCAGTATTGTGTGTGGGTGAACCCAATGACAATAAATATATATATATACATCCCCCCCCCCCCCCCCTCTGTTTCAGGGACAAAGCTGGTGGATATGGCATTCAGAAAATTGGTGGAACTCTTGTTGAAAGAATTGATGGAGATTATTTCAATGTCATGGGTTTTCCTCTCGCTCGTTTCTCTAAAGAACTCAGAAGAATATACACTGACAAGAATTAGTCTCCATTACACTTGGATTGTTTTCGTAGCTTTTAAAATATAAATGAATACTTTTATATCGAATGTGATGAAAATATACAATATAATCTAAATTTAAAAACTGCTTTACTTTTTATTTTCATGATAAAAAAATAAATCAAGAGATTCAAGATGTGTCTCTCTTCATATTTGTTAAAGATCTGTCACAAGTGTGTATGAAAGGTGCCAGACAAAGCAAGAATGAAAAATTCAAGAAAAAAAAAAAATCCCCAAAAATCAGTCCTCCTCAACTGGGGATCGAACCTCAGACCTTCTGATTACTGGTCAGACATTCTACCATTACCCCACAGAGGCTCCCGATCGTTGGGACAATTTTAATTCCTTTATTCTTCACAAGAGTGCGAGTTTTATGCTGTGAACCCTCAATTTTGTATTTGTTGTACAATGTAAGCTGTTCAAACTGGAGATAGCTAAACTAAAATAATTGATAATTTCAAAAAAATATAAGATGTCAATTTATATATTTATTGGGTTTTTTTTTTCAAGTCCCTTTAGTTGAGCTTTCATATAGAGCAATATCCACTACTCCTACTATACATGTTTAAAGCGCTTTAAAATGTGTCTCTAGACAACAGCAACATTTAACATGTAGGATGGAACATAATGATTATCACATTATTCTTTCGACAAGGAAAAATTCTTACCGACCAGATGATCTTTTTAGACCTGAGATTTTCATGAGAGAATATGAGTAAAGAGCCTTTTCCAAGGACTCAACTTTGCATTGCCCAGAGCTGGACTCGAACCAAGGACCTACTGGTCTGAAGACTAGTGTCATGCCACAGGACCTCAAAGTTACACAATTGTAGGGATCTCTAGCCGTAAACAATCGTATGGCTAGTGACCTTGGCAATGGTCATTCCTACTTCCGCTCTGCCTCGTCCCGAGCTGACCCGGCTCATATAAAGCCGAGTGGACCTCTCGATTTACACAGACTTACCTACACACTTCACACTTACCCAGATTCTTACACACTTACCTACAGACTTACCGACACACTTACCTACAGACTACCTACTGCACACTTCAAGCTCTACACTAAACTATCTACCATACCATATCTGTTGCGACCATACCTATCTACCATTACGACTAGCTAGATTCAGGGTAAGCTATATTTTTATACTAACTATAACTTTATCTATTTAATATATATTTTTAACTCAGTAATTCCGTGATTCACCGGCCATCTGGACCCATCCTAGCCATGGAGTCCTACAGCCAGAATACCGAGTTCTGGCAATCACGGTAGTTACTACAATGGCGTCACGAGCGAAAACTTTTTTCTACTTTTTACATTATCCATTTTATTATTTCCTACCGTCGTATTTCGTTGAATGGGAGTTCGAATTTCGTTGATTTTTACCGTGTAAATACTTCGTTATTTTTCATCATGTATTTCTACTATAATTCTTATATTAAATCTTGAATGAATTCTGTGCTGTGATATTGGTGATAGGTATGACCACGCCCCCTTCCCTTTTCTTTCAGTTGTAGGTAATTTCAGTTCGTGAATTTTGTTTGATCGTGTCAAGGTCGTCCTTGTCCTTGACTCCAAGGTCACACCTGTCTGGTGACCTTGTGGACGGTGTCATGTTTCATGATTTAAAAAATTTTTTTTTTACATTTGATTTCTTTTTTATTCTTTTTACTGGAAATATTTTTTGTTGTTTTGTTGTTGCCTATAACTGTGATTAGTGATTAGTTTATGTCTTTGGTGGTTTATTGTGAGTTCTTGTGATTTGCTTTGTCCTTGACTTGACTTTGTTTGCTGCTTGTGACTGTGATTGGTTGGGTTCTTGTGATCTGATCTGTCCTTGAATTGATTTTGCTTGTCCAGTGCTACATTGTGATTGTGGTTACTCTTTCTATTGATTTTATTGTATGTCTTCAGTTGTTCTTTTTCTTTCACACACCTTCCTCTCCTGGGAGGGTCCCTTGGTGATTTGTGTGGTTCATTTTTATTGTTTTTTAGGTCTGTTTTTTTTCTCGATTTGTTGTTTGATGATCACTCGGGCCCGGCAGCATGGTGCGATGAGATGTTGGAGCATGATCCGACCATGGCTGCGGCCTTGAGGAGTGGCTTATCTTTCAATAGACCATACCTAATTTTTTATTTAGTATTTGTATGATTTTGATTACCTAGTTGTTTTTATTTAGTATTTGTACAATTTTGATTTATTGTTTGATGGTCACTCGGGCCAGGCAGCATGGTGCGGTGAGATGTTGGAGCATGATCCGGCCATGGCTGCGGCCTTGAGGAGTGGCCTATCTTTCAATAGACCATACCTAATTTTTTATTTTAGTATTTAGTATAATTTTGATTTATTGTTTGATGGTCACTCGGGCCAGGCAGCATGGTGCGGTGAGATGTTGGAGCATGATCCGACCATGGCTGCGGCCTTGAGGAGTGGCCTATCTTTCAATAGACCATACCTAATTTTTTATTTAGTATTTGTATAATTTTGATTTATTTGTTTGATGGCTACTCGGGCCAGGCAGCATGGTGCGGTGAGATGTTGGGGCATGATCCGACCATGGCTGCGGCCTTGAGGAGTGGCCTATCTTTCAATAGACTACACATGATTATTTGTATGTTGCTTGTCATGGCTTTTGATTTGATAGTTCTTTGAGCATTTAAATTTTGATTTATTGTTTGATGGCTACTAGGGCCAGGCAGCATGGTGCGGTGAGATGTTGGAGCATGATCCGACCATGGCTGCGGCCTTGAGGAGTGGCCTATCTTTCAATAGACTACACATAATTATTTGTATGTTGCTTGTCATGGCTTTTGATTTGATAATTCTTTGAGTATTTAAATTTTGATTTATTGTTTGATGGTCACTCGGGCCAGGCAGCATGGTGCGGTGAGATGTTGGAGCATGATCCGACCATGGCTGTGGCCTTGGGGAGTGGCCGATCTTTCAATAGACCATACATGATTATTTGTACATTAATTTTTCTTCATTTTTTTATTTGTTGCTTGATGGTCGCTCGGGCCAGGCAGCATGGTGCGGTGAGATGTTGGAGCATGATCCGACCATGGCTGCGGCCTAGGGAGCGACTATCCTGCAATAAACAACCCCATGTTATTTTTGATCATTGCTTTGTGGTTTTATTGGTTGGAGGTCAATCAGGTTGGAGAGCATGGTGCAGCGAGATGTTGTAGCATGACCTGACCATGCTGTGGCCTCGAGTGACAGACCAGCTAATAGATAGTGTTAGTTACCTAGGTTTGCTTTCGAGTGGCCACTGTGATTGGGCAGCATGGTGCAGTGACATGTCGGAGCATGTCCTGACCATGGCTGCAGCTGTAGAGATGACCACTCGGAAGCAACCATCTGATTTGGATTCACTGAGTTTGATGGTCACTCGGGCTTGGTGGCCTGCGCAGAGAGATGTTGGTGCATTATCTGTTGCGACCAAGGTTCGAGTTGGAGGACCTAATTCTCAGTGAGTCGCATGATACATATTGTGATGTTTATGCTCAGGTCGCGCACCATGGGTCAGTGAAGTGTTGGTGCACGACATGGCCATGACTGCGACCTGGAGCAATTGTTTTGTTGTGAAGATGTATAGATTGTTATTATAGCAATTGTTTTGTTGTGAAGATGTATAGATTGTTATTATCATTAAATTACTCTGTGATCTTTACTCTATTATATACAAATGTTCATATATTATAGTTTTACAGAGCGTAGCTTGTTTGCAGCTTGATTCATTTGCTTGCTTTGGCATGAGCTTGGCCTAATTATATTGTTTTTGCTTCATGCTTGTGCTAGTTTTATTACTTGGCTTTAAGCCCGCTTGATTTTTGTTTTGTGCTTTTAGCTTGCATTGATTGCTTGCATGGCATAATAGTTCCTTGAGGTTACACTATGATTTACTTTCTTGTTACTGACACTGTTTCCCATAGTCTATTCTCAGAAGATTAGGGTAATCGTGTCGGAGAACATCATGGTGAATGAATTCTAATGGACTACTACTCTTTAGAGCAGCCCATGGATTATTGTCTCTGGGCAGACTGCCAGACAGTTCGTCCTGCCCTATCAGGAGAGTATAGATGACCAAGAAAGACTTCTGTAGTACCAAGAACATCGTTAAGTTTATGAAGTCTCTACAGCCTCAGGAAGCCAATAATTATTATTTTACACTCACGGTGCCCAAAATGGAAGATACCTTCACTGATGTTCCAGAACCCAACGACCCTTTCGATGCCGACGACCACTGCTGATATAAGAAATAAGGAGGCCTTGGCACTAGGAGACAGTGGGGGTTCGAACCCAGCACCAGAGTGCAGAAATGTAAAGAAGCCCCACTATCTAGACTTTATTCAGGACGAGGAGGGGCCTATTTGAATTCAACAAGCTGCCATTTGGACTGCAATTCTATAGCACCTACAGCAGAGTAATGGACCTCGTCTTGAAGGACTTACACTGGAACTCTGTCTTGGCCTACTTGGACGACATCTGTGTACTGGGGAAGTCCTTCCAGGACCACTTCAACAACTTGAGGGAAGTGTTCACCAGACTTCGTGCCTTCCGGCTGAAGCTCAAACCCAGGAAATGTGAGCTCTTCAGGAAAAAAACTAAACTTCTTGGTAGGAAGGTAGGAAGAAACCAGTTGTCTATGACAGAGGAATCAGTTGCCACTGTACGGAATCGGCCAGCACCTACGTCATTAAGGGAATGGAGAAGTTTTTGGGCTTAGCTAATTACCACCGCTTCTTCGTAAAGGATTTTGCCGAAATATCAGAACCCCTCGCACGACTTCTGAGAAAGAAAAATTTCATCTGGGGTGATGAGCAGCAGGCAGCTTTTGAGGAGATCAAGCTACGCCTTACTTCCCCACCGATCTTGGCCATTCCCACTACGACAGGCCACTTCATCCTCGATACTGATGCTTCAGATTTCGCCATCGGAGCCGAGTTGATTCAGATCCAAGAAGAGGAAGAGAAGGTGATTGCATATGGGAGCTTCACCCTGACACCCCTTCAGCGGCGCTATTGCACTACCAGGAAGGAGCTACTTGCAATTGTGCGCTTTACCAATCACTTCCGTCACTACCTCTTAGGCAGCGAATTCACTATACAAACGGATCATCGCTGCCTTACTTGGCTCATGAACTTCAAGAGGATTGAGGGTCAACTGGCCTGATGGACCGAAGAACTCAGTCAATACAACATGAGGATAGTTCACCTCTCTGGTTCACTGCACATGAATGCTGATGCCTTATCTCGACCTCCCACGACGGACACTTGCCAACACTACCGTCCTCACAAGGCGTTATCAGAATTGCCTTGTGGCGAATGCGCATATTGCGCCCGAACACAGGAGAGATGGGGAACCTTTGAATCAGAAGTAGACTACGTCGTCCCCCTCGGGTCCCCTGACACAATTGTCACCGGGTTGGGTATTATAAACGAGGGTGGACGTAGAACACAACTCAGAAGATTGGACGACACTGCCCGAATGACGTCAGGAAGGAACTGCACTATCCCCCTCGGGTCCCCTGACACAATTGTCACTGGGTCGAATATCATAAACGAGGGTGGACGCAAAGTGCGACAGATCAGAGGATCGAACAACTCTACCCGGATGACGTCAGGAGTGAGCTGTGCTGTCCCCCTCAGGTCCCCTGACACAATTGTCAATGGGTTGAATATTACAATGAGGGTGGACACAAAATACAAGTCGTAAGACAAGACGACTCGACACAAGTTGGCCTTGACGACATTGACATGGAGGATGTCAGGAAGCTGCAGTCGGATGATCATCACATGACCCACCTGCTATTATGGTTGAAATTAGGAGCAGACCCAGAAATATCGGACTTGATGTTGTCCGGCCAGGAAGAAAAGTTCTACTGGGTGCACCGCAACCTGTTCTTCCTGATCGATGGAGCCTTATACAGAAGAGACGAAGGCCCACGAAACCTCCTTGTCATACCTACGCCTTTAACAAATTGATGTTAGGAAGGAATTGAGCACACCGGTGGAATTGGTTATACCAGGGAAACGTACAAACCCACAGTCTCCTGAAGATTATGTCAACTCTCTACAGCAGGGGTTAGAGATAGCCCATGAGACTGCGAGAACCACCCTCCGAACTGAGCTCAAGAGGACGTGGAGGGACTACGACATCAAAGCCCACGTCCATTCCTTCAAGAGGGGACAGGCAGTTTATTACCTGGATAAATCGAATGTGAAAGGAAAGTCCAGCAAGCTGAAACCTGTATGGACTGGACCAGCCATCATCTCCACGATCCTGACCCCCACCACATACATTGTCAAATTCAGGAACTCGGAGATTAAGACAGTCAACCATGACCACCTGAAGCCATGTTGGGACCGGACTATCCCAGCCTGGATCCGAAAGGAAAGGGAGGCCATCGAGTCTGGCCAGGAAATTACGTACTGTACTTGTGGAAAGCCGGACGATGGAGACCTCAAGGTTGCGTGCGACAGGTGTTTCAACTGGTTCCACGGCAGGTGTGTCAACCTGACGGGGGACCAAGCGAGGCAACTGAACACTTTCATTTGCCCATCCTGTTCTCACTAATCTTTTTCCTTAATCTCCGCAGATGACCTCTTTCTCACGGGATGTGACCCTCTTCCGGGATTTCCTGCGGTTCCGAGAAGAGATGCCGAGAGCGGCCGGCAGGCGCTCTCCTCCGGGGCGTAACCCGGAGCACGCGATTCGGAATCGCAGGCAACCCTGGAGAAATTCCACTAGACGCTCGAAGACTCCTCCAATCACCTCGAGACTTGGGAATAAATCCCGGACCTCCGCCGTCGTCTCTAACTCTAACCAGGAACGGAGGCCCCGTGACCGTAGGAGACGGTCCCGCTCGCCCCGTCGGGCCCACAGAACTAGTACCCCGGCCCGACAGAGCCGCGATCGGCCTCCCAGCAGGCATATGAGGGAGGACCAAGAGCAAGCCGACCGCCGAAACAGATCTCGCCGCCGCCGGAGGGACTTCCGCAGCCTGCGGAATCAGCTTAAGAGGGCCAGGCAGGAGCTGGCCTCCCTCCGGACCGAGGCGGCTGAGGTCACCCGTCTCCGGGAGGAGAATAAAAGAATGAAGGAGAGGGAGCCCTCGATGGAGCTGTCCCTCCACAGCTCTGTCTTAGACAGCTAGATGCTAGGGCGAGCAACCGTGTAAATAGATTTATTTTTGCCCCTGCCCCAGGAAAGGGCTTTCCTTTTATTTCAGCCCTAGGTAAGGGCCTTCTTTATGTTTTGTTCGGCCCTAGGAAAGGGCCTTCATTTTTATTTTACCCCCCTTTTTTTGTTGCTACGCCCTAGATAAGGGCTCCTCTCCTTTAGTTCACTGTAATACCGAGAGCTCCAGAAAGGTGCAGGTGAGTACCCCACATCCAGCCACCCTGCCCTTTTTGAGGGGGGAGCAGTGTAGGGATCTCTAGCCGTAAACAATCGTATGGCTAGTGACCTTGGCAATGGTCATTCCTACTTCCGCTCTGCCTCGTCCCGAGCTGACCCGGCTCATATAAAGCCGAGTGGACCTCTCGATTTACACAGACTTACCTACACACTTCACACTTACCCAGATTCTTACACACTTACCTACAGTCTTACCGACACACTTACCTACAGACTACCTACTGCACACTTCAAGCTCTACACTAAACTATCTACCATACCATATCTGTTGCGACCATACCTATCTACCATTACGACTAGCTAGATTCAGGGTAAACTATATTTTTATACTAACTATAACTTTATCTATTTAATATATATTTTTAACTCAGTAATTCCGTGATTCACCGGCCATCTGGACCCATCCTAGCCATGGAGTCCTACAGCCAGAATACCGAGTTCTGGCAATCACGGTAGTTACTACACAATTAAAAAATATAGTTTAAAAAATTATTAAAATTTCCTTTTTGTCATCCCCAAGGGGAAATTTGTATTTAGGGTCTACTCCAAATATCCTTATTTTCCCTTTCTTTTTTTTATGTGTGTGTGTGTGTGTGTGTGTGTGTGTGTGTGTGTGTGTGTGTGTAGCTGTGGTTTAGTGGTTTAGTCTTGGGACTTGGACTCCCAACAAGACCTAAATTAATATTACTGGGTAGGGTTCCTGACCTCCCATAGTGGGCAGGGAGGCACTTACTGTGTCTTCTATCCCCCTGTATCTGTTTTCCAACATGCTTTAGGGCCATGAGTAGAATTGTAGGGGACTTTATCCGGCGTCGGTGGTCAAACTGTACAATAGCTTGTCTTGTAACAAGTCAAGAGTTGTTGAACTTGGCCAGTGACTCTAGCTTCTTACTCTGGTGTTATGACCATGAATCATTTGACGCACAGTGGAATCCTTAGAAAGTCTTTCTCTTGGAATGGGATTAGTTAGTTTTGTCCTGACTCTGGCCGGAGTCCTTGGCTGGGAGGGAAACAGTCAAATGTATAGTATAGTAATTATAGTATTGAGTGTCCAGCGAATTAGGCTTTCAGTGCCTTTGCTGATCTAGGATATGGGTAATTCTTTGGAGTTGTCTCAGTTTGATGGTGGGCTCAATTAAGCTGAATATGTAGTTTAGACAGACGCTGTCAAATTGCATCTTGAAGACGTTTAGGTCTGGAGCTTCCACAAATGAGATTAGAAGGCTGTTCCATTACAGGTTGTGCGTAAATTTATATGTTTCTATCATGTCACCTCTGATACGCCTAGATGCCATACTGGGGATTCCACTCATTTTCAGTCGTTCTTCATAGCCTTTATCTTTTATGCCTGATATTATCTTTGTTGCTCTGCAGAGCACACCTTCTTACAGCTTCTTGTCCTTTTCATATTTGGGTGACCATATTTGAGTTGCTAAATTCCAGGTGAGGCCGAACTAAATCTTTAAAAAGTATTCTCAAGGGCTCTAAATTGAGAAATGTAAAGGACAGTCTAATGATCCAAGGATTCTATTGGCCTTTGGATCTCAATGTGCTTTGAAAATTGAAGTTCAGTGTTGACATTAACCCCCAGGTCTTTTTAAAATTCAGATTTACTGAGAGCTGTTGTGTCGTTACAGTGGTGATTTCTCAATTCATAATTAAGCAGAGAGTCTAGTTATAGTTTTGGGAGATGACATTTTTTCCTTGTAAATCATCTCTCTGTTATGTATTGTTATTTTGTATTTTTAACATACGATTTGTAAACATTTGAGTGTATTCCTCTTAATGGGATCTTGAACTGTTGTCTGGGTGAGACTTTTAGGTGATCTCAAAATAAGGACTTTGATAGTGGTGTGCTCTTGGAATCTACATCTTTTTCCTGTTTGAACCAATTTATCTTACTTTTACTTGAGTGCTTTAATTGTAATTTTTGAACTTTCTAATATCCCATTTTCTTCCTTTTTACTGGCGCTGATATGACCTTAATGTGTTGCAAGCGCTGTAAAACCCTTAAAAACAAATTGATTAAAATTAGGTTGGCAGAATTGAGCCAATTACTAGGCACTTCGGCCATGTCTTTAGTAAATGTATGTCCCCGTGTCCAATCAGCAGATAATGGGTAGCGGAGTCTATTCGATGTGGGGGAATGTGCTTTCAGATAGAATAGTGTCCTGTCCAAGCAATCTATTGTTACAGTCTGATCAATTCCACCCAAAAACAGCCTCTCACGTTTAGCACCAACATGGGCACAGGATAGCAAGAGGAAGACAGTTCAGATGGAAAGATACAAAATTGGGTTTTCCGGCTATAAATAGGGACTTTAAAGAATATAATTGATTAGAAGAGGAGTGCTGAAACAGAGTTAGTACCCTTTGTTGGGCGGCATAGCCCGAAACCAGCTTGTTCCTACTTGTGCCTCTAACTCAAGTTATTTAAAACACACTCACACACAAAGATTTACAAAAAGCAAAAATTGTGTCAGTCCCCCTTTGGGGTTTTGTTTTTCTTTTTATATCAAGGGACACTACAAACGATTTTTTAAAAAATGTCATTTATGCCACAGGGGTTGTTTCCCATGAAATTTCGGGCTAGTCTCGCTATCCAGCCCTGCCAACTAGAAATAGAAAATCAAAAAATTCGTTATGAGATAATAATTGTCGTCATGGTAAACTTTACGTATCAACAATTTACCACCACAGTGATTTGATAACTCAAAGTCCCATTTATTTATAGGTGCACTCTGACATCAAGTTATATATTCAATGTTTTAATGACTTACTAAGGTACTTACTTATCCTCGACCACCTGAGCTGCACCCCTTCAGTCTTGTGCCATGACGTAGAAGTTAGACGTCTTATGAAGGTGACTATATAGTGTGCTTTAATGACTTAGAAATGTTCCTGAAGTTCTGAAATTGGAGCCAAAATTTCGTAATTCTACTAATTTTTCGTCTAGATATACAACGAATTTCACGCATTTAAACAAACAAAAAACAACTAAAACACAAATCTACAAACTCAACATCTTCAAATATTCACCTGCAACCCGCACTATCAAAGACTGCAACGCTCTTCTCGAATCATGATTGAACAAAACTGATTAGAAACCAACAACGACTGTCACAATCAACAACTCTCTCCGCCCTCGTATATACGAATACTAGGCTGGTCTGCACTATCACTGAGGTTCCAATGTATTCCCCTTTGTTTATTGTAATACAAACTGCACGGTCAGATTTCCACTCTCCTCACAACCTCAACCATGCAATCCAGCCACCTATGTAATATTGTCAGGCGCATAGTTGAGTCCTTGGAGAAGGTTCTTTACTCACATTCTCTCAGCGTACTTAGGTGTAAAACGAGTACCTGTCCGTTAACAGCGTTGTCTCTTCCGAAATAATTGTAATATCGCC
This sequence comes from Berghia stephanieae, assembly GCF_034508935.2. Classification (NCBI taxonomy): domain Eukaryota; kingdom Metazoa; phylum Mollusca; class Gastropoda; order Nudibranchia; family Aeolidiidae; genus Berghia; species Berghia stephanieae. The sequence continues at coordinate 37,047,422 of NC_088363.1, forward strand.
TAACAGGCCTCATGTTCCGTCCTTCGTGTTAAATGTTGCTGTTGGCCAGGGACACCTTGTAAAGCGCTTTGAGCACGTTTAGTGGATTTTGCGCTTCATAAAAAGCGCAAGCTCAAGTATACCTATATTGTTTATAAAATGACAATATTTGTACAGCTGCCTGCATGTGGTGGGGTTAACCAATGCTTTCTTTCCAATATTTGTACAACATTGCAATGTTAAGAGATAGGGGGTCTAGTCTTCTTTCCAACTTGTCATGTATCATCAAATAAAAAACTACACACAGATAAAAGGACAGCAACAATTCACTGAACTACAGCGATTCTTATACTATGCGTAATTTTAAAAGGCATCGATTTTCTTTTTTTAATTAAGAAAATGGTATGATTTAAATTGACATATCCTTCTCATACTCAGTCTCTTCATATTCGTAAAGACTGTTTTCGAAATGTTGTTGAATTAGAAAACGAAGAAAAAAATATTTGATATTGAAAACGTGTTGATTAGAAACAGTTACAGTCTACGTGCACATATTTGCAGATCTGATATCCAGGCGCAATCATGGGCTTATTTAAACATTGGTGTAAACAATATTTTGCGTTGGTTTAATAGTAATTTCCTTTACAATAACGAGCCCATAGCAATTTGGGTAAGCAGGCATATAAATAAGAACACGTCGATAATATGACTTCATTCTAGTTATCATTTTATCGAGGCCAAACTGGTATTTTATTTGTTTATCTCGTATGGAATACGTAAATGATAATAAACGCCCCCACCCTTTCACAATATTTGCTTTTGAAAGCTGCGAGAAAAAACAACGATACAGAACGTCTGTATAAATTAAAACTATCGCCATTGGAAATCATGAGCGCAGACAACAAAACAGTTAGTCAAAGGGAAATAACTTATGAATAAGACAATTCGTTTGTGAGAAGGTACAGTTTTGTCCCTTCTTTTAACTCAGACACATTGAACTGTCCAGAAACAGATAATTGATTTCTTGATTAATTTTAACAAGTAACTATAAATAAACTTGCTGTTTTTTCATTTCAAATTTTGAATAACGATTTCATTTTACTTCTTTGCGTGCATACTGGCGTATTTATTTCAGCACCATAATCTGCGTTGAATCACTTTATGTATCTAACATGATAAAAAACTAAAACGGAAGTTTTCCAACGGAAAGTAGAGAGTAGAGACGTTTGAAAATGTAAACAAGCAAGAACAAGGATTCTTTATTTATAAGTATAAAAGTATGACGAATTTATTTATATTTGTGGAACTTGATTGCAAAGTTGGCATCCTAACAGTGCCCGGTGAATAACTATGATTGTCTCAAAAGAATAAGGTTCCGTTCAAGTAAACTTACACTCTACACTGTACCTCAGTTGAATTTTGAAGTTGTGACTTGTGAACGAAAGTTGGAGTTTGTGGATTGTGATTGTGATTGATTATGATTATTATGCCAAGAAGCCTGAAGCGACTCCTAATTTTCACGTTATTAGCTACCGTGTTCTTAAGAATCTGAAACACGTCGCGCTTTTTGTGATGGAAATTATATCTGGGGGTAATTGATTAGGTGTTGTTGTTATTCGTAGTGCCCACTCCACTGTTACTGTTGTTCACGGCGCCTTAGCCCTCGGACTCGGACTATCTAGTATTATCTAGGTTCACAACAGGGTTAAATTATGGCCACGCCACGTGCGTGGTCGAATCGACCAAACTTTGGCCACGATGCGAATCATATTTCTGTTATATTCATGTTATTATTATTTCTTAAAATCTAAATTATGATTTTTTATCCGAAGTGTCAATTATAATTATAATTAGGACTGGATCGGACACAAACTACAATTGCCAACATGCTTGGACTTGGGCAAATACAAGGGGGGGGGGTGAGAGAGAGCAGTGGGCAGAGGTTAGAACTGATATAGAAATGAAGAAGAGTTCAGAAGAAATTCTATTTTGCCCATATCACTATCACCACTTTTCTTTGCTCCGTTACAGGCTACAGTTACAGTACCATACTTTAGAATTTTTCATCTTTACGGTATATAAAAAAGACAAGGGTCTGGGATGAGTCAACCTTATGATGTTTTACAATACAATATTATACACAGTGAATTCTGTTGCGATAACGATCACTGAACTTGCCCATAGGCTTGACCAGAGGTTTATATTTCACGAGATTCATGTATGTGCACTACTCACTAACGGTGCCATCCTGGGTTCAAAATGACACGATCAAATTGTACACTTTGTACACATTTGACATAAACTGATAGATAAACATTTGTTACAATTTAATTATTGAAAGCCAGAGGTGTAGCTTCCTGATGTGATTTCTACAATCATATAAAAACAGATGGATTAAACATGCACATTTGTGTTTGTCACAAAGAGGAAAATTTACAAGTATTTTTCCAGAGAGGTGCAGTGCGAAATTCTTTTTCATGGCATGCAGCAAATAACAATATGGCTCATAACCAGGAACTCAGAGGGGAGAGGTCAAAATAATAATTTTCTTTACTGCCATCTTAATTATGCATCTCTTATATATTTGAAAACTGTAGTCCTTTGAAAAGTTTTATACTGTACAAACTTACAAGGAATCTGGTGTTAAAGAAGTCAACATTCAGTGATCTTTCACATTAATACATTCAAAGCCCCCCCCCCCCCCCACCCTCTCTTTCCAGTGAACATAATTCATGAATGGTGAACACGTAACGCACTCAATGGGTGACCAGTGGGATTTTGTGACATGTCTTAACCGACCTTTATGAGTTGTCTCTCTCAACAGTTTGTCGGGTGTTATGTCATTGTGAAAGGCATTTCTTCTGGTCATATCGGAAACGTAACCATATTATGCTTTTGATATCAGATGTTTGACTGTTAATTACTATTGCGCGGTGTATTCCTGAAATTTGAGTTTTTATCCGTAAAATGTCCCTGAAATTTGAAAGTGAGGGTAGGCATACCTGAAACTGAAACAAACAAAAGCTATAGTGCCAAGGGTGACTATTAAGACTGAGTCTGGATAATCTGTTGATTGCACATGCGCATTGGAATTTGGTATTTGGGTCCGAATAGCCACGGGCATCTGTTCAGACTCGGGTTCAAATAGTGAGCCTTTTTAAAAATAATAACAATAACAATGTTTTTTTCTAGTCTAGGCGATTGCGACATTTTTAATATCACCATGTCGGGTTTCATTTGCCCACTTTTGAAGTCGAAAATGTGCTACGAAGACCTCTGACCATCAGGCATGAGTGGATGAAAACCAATTAACAGAGAAGGAAAAGAAAAATACATTAATTTATCCCATACCCCTTAGTAGACAGAGATTTTTTAAAAAAGAATTTATCTGTGAGTTGCTAACTTTTGTTTTCATTCTTTAACTTTTACTCTTGTTGTATTATGGACTTACTTTTTAAATTTTAATGTTCATTTTTTCAGCTGTTCGTCGCTATACATGTTACCATAATGGGTAACAGTCAGTCACAAGACTCGGATAATGAACATGGAAAATCGACCTACAATTATCATGAGACTGTTCTTCGAGAAGCTCAGCAGCTATACAACACAAGTTCAAATTCAAGGGGATATGAGAGCGATGATCAATACTTTAGTGCAGAAGAGGGAGAGGAAAGTGACAGAAGTGTTACTCCTCAACGTACACGCCCTGAATCCTCATCAGGAGAAGATTTTTCAGATGATTCAGAGAGCGATGTCAATAGAGATATTGAAGGGAATCAAGAGGCTAGTCAGCCCTGTATAAGTGAATCAAGTCTTAATCTGGTAAACGATTCGCAAACATTTTTGTCTCCAACAAATAAGAGATTGCTGACTGTAAAAAAGAGTTGTGGGCAGTGTAATGTAAGCAGATTTCAGGAACACGATAGTATCGGTCCAGAGTTGGACAGGTCTCAGTGGGATATGTCTGCTAATAATATCAGTGTGCGTACCACCAGAAATTCTTCACAAAGAATGCAGGAACAGAATTTAAGTACAGTTGATAATACTGGTAATGATTTCAGTCTTCGACAGACGCGTTGGTCTCATTCACCATTCAAACCAATAAATTCTCCACATTTACTAAATGTGTCTCAAAGATCAACTGCTAGAAATATGTCTTCAAGGGGAAAAAGAAAGGCTGATCAAAGTCTGGATGCATCAGATGAGGAAGAGAGTAATCTATCTCCAAAAAGGAGACATGCATTGAGAGTAATCCCTAACAAAAGAAGGTTGGCCATGCTTGATGATTCAGGTTCTGAAAGTGATGATAATGTTAAAGTCATAATCAAGAAAAAGCCTCGTCAGAGTGTCTTGTCAACTGCTGACCAGCAGTTTGGATCACCAAGTGAGACTGTGAGTGGAAGTTTGAAAAGAAGTTTAGTGGAGCATGATGATGATAACGTCATGGCTGAAGAAGCAGGCAGTACTAAAAAGAGAAAGTTTTGTTTAGGAACTAAGAAGTTAAACGTGGTGGGTGAGAAAAGAAGTTTTGACACCAGCAAGTCAGAAGACAGTACAACAACTATGAGCAATTCCCCAAAAATTAAAGCTCTGAAAACAGAAAGTGATAAAGCACAGTCAGAAATTTCTGATATTTCAGGCAAACCTTTGCCAATTGTTGTAGTGAAAAGGCTACAAGGCAGTGCTTTTCAGCCTTTGAATGGAGGGTCAAATACTGTTGTACGTTCCAGTCAGCAGGAACCTGAGCAAGTCAGTAAATCTAACACCAAAACAATGAAAATGGGTAATGATGCTGTAAGGAATTCTTTGGGCAAAGTGCTTCCAATAAGATATTCCCAACGTCAATTAACAACATCATTACCGTCGTCCAACACAAATGTGTCAGATCCTTCACCTGCTAAAACAAGCCAGTCTGATTCAGCCCTCCTGGAGAATCAAAGTAGAGATGAAAACTTGATATCACAAGGATCTTCAACTGCATCAGGTATAAATGTAATAGGGAGGGAATTTGATTCAAATCAAACTCAGAAGAGAAAAAGCGACACAACATGGCTTTCAAATTCAAATAATAACCAAAGTGCTTCAAATGCTCCCATTCATACCATCAATGATGAAGATGACAACAACTCCAATGTCAATTCTCCTTTCCATAATATTGTGTTAACTCCTCCAAACTCTTCAATTAGTCCCTCGAGATGTTCCAACATTAATTTTTTGAAGAGGGCAGCAGACAACACTGAATTTGTTGAAGGAATTGAACATTTTAGTACCAATAACAAAAATGATAGCAGCGATAATGCAATGGAAACAGATGAATCTCAACCAGGGATAGACTCAATGGAGACACAGCCATACACACCCAGACACTTGGCTCGAGCTAAGAGAGGTTTTGCAGCTGCCAAGCGCTTGAAAAACTTTTTTACAGAAGGCAGTCTGAAGTCCAACTTAAAAACTCTTTTCTCCAGAAAGAAGAGCGTACACGATAGAGAATCTCATTCCAACACTTCATTAAATCAAACATCTTGGTCATTGTATTCTTCACCATCTTCCAGTCTTTTTGGCCAGTCACAATTTTCAAATCAAAGTCCAGCCGTCTTTCAATCAACATCCTCTCCTATTGATACAGTGCGTCCTCTGTCAGACAATAGGGTCAATTTTTCACCTAATTTCTCCAATGTAGCCGCAGCTTCTCCACTCTCTGTTGATTCAAGTGGTTTCCAGAGACCGAAGCTCTCAACAAGCACTTCATCATTATTCCAGGGAAAGAGAGGTTTGTTTATTCATAGATAGTCATTGTAAATTGATAAGTTGTGCCATCCATATTTAAATTTAAATCAATAAGAGCATTGTAAAACCTTGTGCTTTGTAAGATTTAATGAGTTGTTAAACTGTTTACATTGATATCTCATTTCCATACTTCAGAAAGAAAGAGTCTACACATACACTTATCCAATTCATGGATTGTCTGAACTAAAATCAAAATGCTAACCTTATCCTGCCATTTCCATTCTCTCTCATTTATGTTTTTTTTTTTTTCATTTTGTTTCTTTTTTGATATTTTTTCCTTTCTATCACAAAAACCTTTTCAAGATTTGAACTATTTTGTCAGTTGCAGAAGAGTGGGAAGTGTTGATCCTTTGTTTTGTTTTTTTAGATCTCCAATTTTTGTTGCTCTAAGTAACTCTTGAGACAGTTATGTGTAATTTTTTTTATTTTTTAGCTTCATTGTATAAAATCTAACATTCTTTACCTTTATTGAAAGGCCTTATTTAAAAATTCACACCTCTGCGTCAAGGTTTATCTGTTGTATAATTGTTTTGAATAGAGCTAACTTACTCTATCATAGCCGTTATTATCAACGATAAGCCTATAATTGACAACCAACTATTATTTTTTTGTCACAGAACATAGATGAGCAAGAGCTTAAATGGTTGAAAGTTTAAATGACTTATTGGCTTAGGTAGATTACAGTCTTTTACGAACACCTATCAACAATTTTTAATCACCACCACACAATTTTTTTTTCAATATTTACTTTTTAATTTATTTGATTTATTATAGTTTACATACCTGCTAACCCTTCCACTTTTGGTGGAATCATTCCTCTATTTTCACTCTTCTTTTCTTCTCTTCCGCCATTGTCTCTAACATTCCGATTTTCCAAAATGCTGATCATGGTAAGAAGAAGAATAAAAGAGAAGAGAGAGAGGGGGGGGGGGGGGGGGTTAAAAAGGTGAAATTTTAAAAACATGATTACCAAGAGATAGCTAAATAGGAAAATTAATTGCTCCCCTTTACCCCTTCCCCTTTCCCATTCCATTTCCCTGTCCCTCCAGGAAAATGCGGCCGCATCGGCATCCGATGCGGCCGCATCCTGTGACCTTCCGCATCCGACTCCGCATCCGTCAGCAAAAAGCTTAAAATAAAAAAATTAAAAAATTGCCTCTTTTTTTTTTTTTTTACAGAAAATGTTGGCCTTGTATTTTTTTCCTCGTAAATCATCTCTCTGTTATGTATTATTATATTTGTTATTTTCAATGTATAATGTAAGCATTTGAGTGTATTCCTCTTTGTTGGATTTTGCGCTTGTGTCCGGATGAAACTTATAGATGATCTCAAACTAAGTACATTAGTGGTATGCTCTTGGAATCTACATCTGATCCTTATTTGTTCCTAGTTCCCCTATGTCTTACTTTTTCTTGGGTGCTTTATTAATTGTAATTCTAGAACTTTGTACTATCCCATTTTCTTCCTCTTTACTGGCGCTGATATAACCTTAATGTGTTGCAAGCGCAGTAAAACCCTAAAAAAAAAAAAACAATAGTCTGGTATATATTTCTGCTTTTTAGTCGTTTTAGTAGCTTTTAAACTATCAGTATTCATATTATTGTGAAATTAGATTTTGGGGGTTACAAAAGCAGTGCAAAAACATGCACAAATGTCGGATTTTTGGCATAATTTATGGCATAATGTCGAATTTATGGCATAATTTTCCTTTTTTTGGGCATAATATTGGCATAATTTGCCCCAAATATGGCATAATTCGCGGGGACAGATTTCCTAACACATCCTGATATGAGAGAATACTGTTATATGTTTGATGGCAAAGTTGGTGGCCACTTTGATACAGAATTAATTATCCATTTATAAGATTCCTATTTTTTTTCTCAAATTCCTATTTTCTGATGTTATGTCTCCGCTTTTAGAATGTGAAGGGTTGGCAGGTCTGAGTTTAGTATAAATTTTTTATTCATTTGATATTTTGATTTTATTAAATTGTTTATTTCAAAATTTCATCCTTATTAGACACAATAAGGAAGTCACCAAGCGTAAGTCACCTTGCCACCCGGACTTCCCCTCGCCTTCGTCGTACAAGACAATCAGATAGTTCTAATGCAACAGACACCTCAGCCCTCAACACAGATTCTCATGAAAGCTTAGGGTTGCATGCCTCCTCAGCTGACATCCTTCTGCTGCCACAAACCTCTGAATTTCAGGTATAGGCGTTAGTAGATTATGTTACATCAGGTTTTCCTTTGGAAAGACATTGAGAAATTTGGGAGCAGCATACCTGCCAAGTACCCCGATAAAATTGGATTTACCCTGATTTTTTCTTGATTTTACCTCACCCCGCCAGATTTTGGGAAACTCTGATTTTTAAATTAATTAATTTTTTAAAAATTTGTTGTTTTTTTTTCAAAATTTTTATTTTTGTAAAAAAAAAAAAAAAAAAAATGGTGAAAATGAATTTTTACTATGAGCGTTGCTTTTCTATGCGGGGAGGTAGTAATCATAATGCAGATGGGCGACCTAAAAAGTTAGTATCGATATTAGTAGTTTCCGTTTCAGTAAATGATGATACTATAGTGGCGAATGTTGTTTTTCTTTTTTCCTCTTAATATTGCTTACCCCTATTTTTTCCCTAGACTCCTATTTTTTTTTTTTGAAGAAGCATCTTATTTTTTTTCACTATGGGTTAGCAGGCATGGAGCAGGCACTGGTGTAAGATAAAAATCTGAACAAGTGTATATGAAAAGGTACCAGACAAAGCCTGAAAGTAAAATACAGGACAAGAAAAAGAACATTATCCCAAAAAATCCGTTTTTCTTTTGGGGATCGAGCCTCAGACTGATTTTTTTGTGATGTTTTTTTCTTGTATTTGTCTTTCTTGCTTTGTATGGCACTGATTCATACGCACTTGTTCAGATATTCGGAAAGACGTCGCAAATTACCATAATTTGATTGATGGAAATCATAATCTGTGGACCTTGTCTTAGCCTTCATGATTTGTGATCAGATATATTATACAGATTCATAGATTGGTTCTCTGTCTTGCTTGATGGTTCCGATTTACATTTTTTTTCTCACTTAAAAAAAATAAATACAATCAGTATTAATTTTTTTTATTTTTGACAGGTCCGTTATCGTTTAAATTTCAATCACCTCCAGGGTATTTCATGCCATTTGATTTGACTTTTGATAATTTACATGTAGATTATTATTTGATTATTTACGATTTAAAAAATAATCTTTTATAATCATTTATTGGTTTTCTTTTGTTTATTTCTGTTTGTTTTTTGATAGATCCTCCATTACCATTTGTTTGTTTTTGAAAGGTCCTCCATTACCATTTGTTTGTATTGATAGGTCCTCCATTACCATTTGTTTGTATTGATAGGTCCTCCATTACTATTTGTTTGTTTTTGAAAGGTCCTCCATTACCATTTGTTTGTATTGATAGGTCCTCCATTACCGTTTGTTTCAAACTCTGGAGATATCTCTTGCCATGGGAGACATTGCAGAGGAATCAAGCTCTGGTATTGTGAATTGGACAGATGGAGCTCTAACCCACACTGCCACAGAATGTAGCCGTAGGATTTGTGCCAAAGCCGGGGCACTCATGAGGGCAGGCTGCAACAGTTACGTTGAGAACAAGGATGGAGCATTGGAGGCTCCAGATGTCCTTACAACCCCCGCTGGAGGCAGATTTCCTAGAAGTGTAAAATCTTTACTTCACGTAGTCTCCCCTTTGACGGCTAGTGGTTCTGGACTCGCTTCCTGTCTTCTTGAAGTCAATGCCAATTGTTTGAGATTTGCATCTGAAAGGCTTTGTCTGGACAGCTTGAGTATGCCACTCATTGGTGAAGGTGAGATTTAGCTTGTCTGTGCTATGACTCCATTTCAAATTAGTCTGGTTTGTCCCAACTTGAAGTGATCAGTTATGAATCTCTCTAAAAACAAAAAAAAAACAGAGTTGATGGTCTTCCTCAGATCCGCGGAAATTCGTTATTTTGGTGGAATTTTTTAAAAGGCAGAGGTGGGGAAAAAAAATTACATTTCCCCCAATCAAATGTACTGGCAGTGAGAGACTTGATGTGTGGTGGAACAAATAGAGGTGCAGTTTCCTGTTCTCCAGAATTTAGAGTATCTATGATAATTTATCATTTGAATTGCTCTAAAAGTGGGGGTTAAGGAGTAAAAATGGGGCTTAAAGACATTTGTTCAAATTTTCCTCCTTTTTCACTTTTTGTCACCAGCCTTGCTATAAAAAAAACCCCGAAAGAGCAATGACAAATAAAAAGTGTATTTTGCCATATTGTTTTGATTTTTATGTTTTAGTACCTGTCCAAATCAACACTGACCGGTAGTTCTTTGACTACAAAAAAAAAATGTGGAAGTAAAAAAGAATAGTGAGGTCGAGTTTTGAGATTGATGTTTTGAATGGTCCTCAATTTTTATATTTTATTTTACTAATTCAAATTCTCAACTTTTTTTTCTGTACATGCAACTTTCAAAAAGAGGACAGGGACTCTATGTTGGTTGTTGGGTTGGACTGACAGGGACTCTTATGTTTGTTGTTGGGTTGGACTTTAATTAATTCTCAGATTATTACATGGATAGATTGCTCTTGAGCCAACTTCTCTTCCCTGCTTTTACTGAGTCTCATTTTCTTGCTTCAAACTCCTTCTTTGGGGCTTGTAGATAGTTTCAGAAACAATCTTTATCTTAAAATTCTTTGACTCCCTTATCACCTTAAAAGTGTTTATTTATTTATTTATTTAATTACATATTTATTTATTTATTTATTTGATTGTTCATTTATTTATTTATTTATCTTTTTAATAAGTATATTTGCCATTTTAACAATTCTTATTTCATCTATTTCCTGATTCTGTAATTGAATTCTTATCAAACAAATATGTCATTGTATTACTTTTACTCTTACTAACCCGGTAGCCAACTGTAAGTTGAATTGTTGTTACTTTGATATTCATCTCGCTCTTTCTAACCCTGAGGTTTATGTGATTTTTTATTTTTTCCTCTCTCAACCAAGGTGAGCTACCAACCCAGTTGTGTGCTGAGGCCTTCATCGATGCTGTTCTTATTTTCATCACTGAGAAAAGGTCTCCATCCAAAGAACCATCATCACCGCTATCATTATCATCATCGTCATCAGCTTCTCTGCCAGGCATCAATTTGTCATCCATCCGTCTGATGACTTTCAACGCCAATGTAACTGACCAGGCAGTGGATACAATCCAGGCACGGATAGACCATGCAAAGAAAAGTGACATTAATAGTGTTGTAGCGGAAATCCACCGACGATACTATTCTGGTCATGATGACTCTTCTTTGGAAGAGACTAGAGCCATTTTGAATGAGACAACAGATAGGGCCATATCTGGCAGGCCAAGGGTGAAAAGGCCACGGCTTTGAAAAGTTAGGCATTTTTCTTTTTGTTTATTTACTTTGATTTTATTTTCACTCTTTAGATTTGTCTAAGCGTTGAATTTAATAAGTCAATGCATGTGTAGGCAAAAGACTTATAAAACTTGTTTTGATGTGAAAAAATAAGTCTATTTTTTAATAAAGCGTTTTATTTTTACTTCTGGCAGCTGATATATGGTAAATTTAGAAATACTGTTTCAAATTTTAAGTTTAATGACACACTATAATTTGATGTTTTCTTATTACAGATATTATTACTTTCTTGTCTTGCTTGGGAAGAAATTAATATAATTGTTGTTAAGAGGATGGAAGGGTTGGGGAGTATAATTATCATGTTGTCAAAAAAAAATTTAATGAAGAAGAATGAATGATTAGGCAGCAGAGGTACTTTTAATGCATGAATTCCTATGGTTTATGAAAAAATAAGTCCCTCAAAAAACAATGAGAATGTTGATCTATTTTCAATTTAATTACTATTTGGATGACTTTTTAAAATATGCTGTTGAATTGGAATGTTTGAAGAAAGGGGAAACGGTTTTGTATAGTGATAATCACACAATTTGCATTTAAGATACTCACTGCCAACCATTATCACACATATTGAACAAGATTGTATATTGTATGCATGCTTGAAATTTTATCTATCATGGTCTTTATCCTTGCCAATTTTTGTTTTATTTTTAAAATTTTTATTACAATTTTTAACGTTTATTAACACTTTATATACAAGTCTAGAAATTATATTATGTATGAAAATTCTTAGCGGTTATTAACTTTATTTTCTTTGTTGTATTTCTTTTAAATGATTATGTTTTAGTGTTGTCACCTTTTTAGCTGTATTAACAATAATTGTGCATTTTTTTTTAATCTCTAGAAAGGAAAAAATAATTTCTGATTATTTAATGTAATGCAGGCATGATTTGACAACTTGAAAAGAGAGCTTTTCAAAAAGTGTAAAAATTAGCATTTTATTTACTCATTGAGGGTTTTTTTTTTCTTTCTTTTTTTCTATTATTCATGAAGGTATTCTGAAGGGATAGTTGCATATTAGTTAGATGAATTAGAAAATTATAATTTTACATGGATAAGTTTAAATGTTGATGGTTAGGCTCACAGTTTCAAAGAGAGAGAAAAAGCCCCAAAAGTTATAGAGTTCTCTGTGATGGAACAGGAATCTTTGTGAACATGAGAAGAAATCCATCACAAAGCTGAGGAATCGAGAAGTGCACAAGGGCATCTGGTTCTTAATTCTTAAATTGTTGGTTTCTCATATTATCGTAATCGATAAGCTTTACATATTATCATATCAACAAAAAATGTATCGTCTCTGCCTATACTTCATAATGCAGGATTTTACATACTATTGTTAGTGCTTAAATCATAATTTATCCCTAAAACTACCAGTTATTTCTTATAAAATACATACAAAGTATATAACATGATGTACATTTTGTATGTCATATAAGTGACAAAATTTCTTTTAAGATAGTACATGAATTCATTGACAAAATTACAAGGGAAATAACTAGTGTGTGGAACTGATAAAAAAGTAGTCCTTTAGGGCCATTAGACCCATTGGAGCTGGAGTTTATTACGTTTTCTTATGGTACGGTAGTACTATTTCATAAGAAACCATTGTAAAATAAATATGACTACACATATTAATGATATGGTGTGGTTTCTGGCAAATGTAGGTGTGTGCCCGTGGGTGATCTGTTTTTGCGTTCTGAACAGTTGGCCACTCGAATTAATTTGTATGTCAATTACAATTTCTAAGTTGTGATTTTACTGTCAACATTTTCGATGTGTACCAACATTTGGAATCAGATGGGCTCTAATTGGATAACTACAATCATGTTGCCCTGGTATGTTCTTGGTGAAAAAAAGAGGCTTTTATACTAATGTTTTATCAGGTGTGTTTTTAACAGTAAAATATTTCCTTTACACGAGTGAAGAAGGTTATTACTATAGAAGGGCTTAAAAATGGGCTAAAAGCAGGTGTCCATTGCACTGTTGGTTTTTTGTTTGTTTATAAAGAATTTCTGAAGATATTTTTGTATAGCTTTAGCTATATTCTTGGTGATACAACCCGGAAAATGTATATTTTTAGTTCTATCATCTGGTTGTGAATGAGATCTAAAGGCTGTAATCATCAATTTATCCTGGTGGTAATGGATTGCTTTATTTCAAACAATTGTTCCTGGTCATTTTAAGCATGTCTTTCAAGAGGTGAGTCTTTCTGTCTTCAACTCCCATGGTTTGCAGGGGAGGTCACTATTGCTGCATCCGTCCTCCATACATTTTCCCCTTGCCACGCTGTGTTCTGTCCTTGTCCTGGAATGAGATAACTCAATATCATCATATCTCTGGATCTGGTCCCTAGCTGAGATGGAAACATTCAAACCTCGGTTCTTTGTATCGCTGGGAAGGATACATTTTCCTTGTGCTATAATATCATATCTTTTGTTAATTGATATATTTATTCTGTTATTGATTGAGTGTTTCCCTCCTGGCAGGATCCTGTATTCGTGTTTGGCTGGGGATTAGAGGTTCTCAGACTAGACATGGGTCAGCTTCTCTCAGGATCCACTTCCATTGCCTTTTTGACTTAGCCTGATTCTTTGACTCACTTTTTCATTTGTGCTTGTATGAACAGCCTATCTGTAGGTCATGATCCTTTGACTATGTCACTATCATCATTTTCACCAGTGCTGAAATGGCCTAATAGTGTTAGAAGTTCCATAAAACAAACAAGCAATGCAGCAAACAAAAATATAAAGTATGTGTTTATTGAGATAGACGATTTCATTCTAAGAGAACTGGGTTGTTAGGCATTTGAAATATTACAAAAGTAAAAGAATTACGTTTTGGCATTATAACATTGGCATCTTGAAAATTATTTTTTTTTGCTTTTGCAATTTATTATTGTTGCTGTTGTTGTAACTATGATATATGCCTCTTAAATCTGTGATGTGTGACTATTTCTCTTAGATCTACGTCCTTATACTCTTCCTCTTAGATCTCCAACATAATACCATTCCTCGTAGGTCTGTGACAATATTATCTCTCTTAGGTCTAAGTCCTCATAATACTATCCCTTTTAAGTCTGACATAATACTATTCCTCTTAGAAAATACTATTCCTCCAAGGTCTATGACAAAACAAGATTCCTCTTGAATCTGAGATAACACTATTCCTCTTAGGTCTATGTCATAACACTATTCCTCTAAGGTCTATGTCATAATACTATTCCTCCTGGGCCTATGTCATAACACTATTCTACTTGGGTCTATGTCATAATACTACTCCTCTGAGGTCTATGTAATAATACTATTCCTCTTAGGTCTATGACATAACACTATTCCTCTTGGGTCTATGTCATAATACTCTTCTACTTGGGTCTATGTCAGAATACTATTCCTCTTAGGTCTATGACATTATATTCTTCTTCTTAGGCGTATGTCATAATACTATTCCTCTAAGGTCTACGTCCTGGGTGGGGACCTGACCTCCCATAGTGGACAGGGAGGTACTTGCTGTGTCTTCTATCCCCCTGTATATGTTTTTCAAATATGTTTTCTGTCTTTGTCTTGGAATAAGATTTCTTGGTTTTGTCTTGGTTCTGGCCGGATACCCTGGCTGAGAGGGAAACAGTCAAAGTCAAATGTTTAGTTAGTTTTGGGAGATGATATTTTTTTCCTTGTAAATCATCTCTCTGTTATGCACTGTATTATGTTTTGTTTACGTATTTTATATGATTTGTAAACATTTGAGTGTATCCCTCTTAGCTGGGACCTGTGCTTGTGTCTGGATGAGACTTTTAGGTGATCTCAAACTAAGTACTTTGATGGTGTGCTCTTGGAATGTACATCTGTTTCCCATTTGAACCAATTCTCCTATGTCTTACCTTTTCTTGGGTGGTTTCATTGTAATTCTAGAACTTTTTACAATCCCATTTCCTTCCTTTTTACTGGCGCTGATATGACCTAAATGTGTTGCAAGCGCCGTAAAACCCTTTAAAACAAACAAACAAACAAGGTCTATGTCATAATACTATTCCTCTTAGGTCTATGTCATAATACTATTCCGCTTAGGTGTATGTCATAATACTATTCCTCTTTGGTCTATGTCATAATACTATTTCTCTAAAGTCTGTGACATGACACTATTCTTTTTAGATAGTATAACAGCAATTCCTCCTAGAGCTACAGCATAGTATTATTTCCTCTTATGTCTATGCCACAATCTATACCTCTTAGGTCTGAGACATAATACTATGCCTCTTAGGACTATGCCATACCATTGTTAAGACTTTTTTGAATTTAAAAGACAATGGCGGTGTCAAAATGAACTGACGAGTCTTGTATTTTAATGCGATGAGATATTATTATTATCAATCATGAACACTTTTATGTGTGCGTTTATGAGTTCATTAAAAAAAAAATAGGTTTATTAGAAATATGGAACGGGTTTTTTCATCTTAGTTTTTTTTCCTTAGTTTACAAAGGTTTAACCCCACCGCCCCATATATATTTTTTATGATGAGTATTATTGACACTGATACAATCAATTGTAAGTTTTAAAAATTACTTTTTATTTCTTTTTTTTTTTTTTTTTTAATTGCATGCTTAAATAAATAATGATATTATGTTGTTTGAAATTTGTTGTTTTCCCTCCCTTTAATGCAGTAAGGATAGATATTAAAAAGTTTATACTATAATATCTCTCTCTCTCTCTCTCTCTCTCTCTCTCTCTCTCTCTCTCTCTCTCTCTCTCTCTATATAATATATATATATATATATATATATATATATATATATATATATATATATATATATATATACTGGGTGGGGATCCTGACCTCCCATAGTGGGCAGGGAGGTACATGCTGTGTCTTCTATCCCCCCATACCTGTTTTCCAATTGTTTCCTGTCATTGTCTTGGAATGAGATTACTTAGTTTTGTCCTGATCCTTGCCGGAGTTCCTTGACTGGGAGGGAAACAGTCGAATGTATAGTTATAGTTTTGGGAGATGATATTTTTTTCCTTGTAAATCATCTCTCTGTTATGCATTGTATTATGTTTAGTTTACATATTATATTATATGATTGGTAAACATTTGAGTGTATTCCTCTTAGTTGGGACCCGTGCTTGTGTCTGGATGAGACTTTTAGGTGATCTCAAACTAAGTACTTTAGCGGCGTGCTCTTGGAATCTACATCTGTTCCCTATTTGAACCCGTTCCCCTTTGTCTTACCTTTTCTTTTGTGCTTTAATTGTAATTCTAGAACTTTTTACTATCCTATTCTCTTCCTTTTTACTGGCGCTGATATGACCTTAATGTGTTGCAAGCGCCGTAAAACCCTTAAAAACAAAAACAAACAAAACATCTCTCTCTCTCTCTCTCTATAATATATATATATATATATATATATATATATATATATATATATATATATATATATATATATGTGTGTGTGTGTGTGTGTGTCACTCTCTGTCTCTTAATGAGTGCATGGATTGAGATTACTTGTTTTTTTCCGGGTCCTGGCGGGGATCCTTAGCTGAAGGGGGGGGGGGGGGGGTCAGTAAAATGCACAAATATAGATTGGATTGTAAACATTTGACTGTATCCCTCTTCTTATTGGGGACCTGTGTTTGTGTCTGGGTGAGACTTTTAGATGATCTCAAACTGTGTTCATGATAATGTGCTCTTGGAATCTACATCTGTTACCTATTTAAACCATTCCCCTTTGTCTCACTTTTTTTTCTGTGTGCGTTCAATCTTCAAACTAAAACTTGTTTGACTATCCAATTTTCTTCCTTTTTACTGGCGCTGAAATGACCTAAATGTGTCGCAAGCACCGTAAACTTCTCAAAACAAACACGCAAACAAACAAATATTTGAAAGTAATTTACTCCATAAACATTTGGATATATTCTTCATAGCCGGATATTTATTTACTTTTGCCTGAATGGGACCTTTAGGTTATCTCAAACTAAGCATGGCATATTGATGGATTGCTCGTAAAATTGACTGTACCCTATTTGAACCAGTCCTCGTTGTCCTTCTTATTCTTTGGTGATTTTAACTTCAGGTTTCGAATATTTCCCCTAACATCTTCCTTCTTTTCTGGTGTTGAACTTACTTAAATGTTTCGCAAACGCCACAAAACCCTTCAATCTAAAAACACTAATCTTTAGTGAAAGACCAACAGCTCCCATAGTGGGTAGGAAGGTACTTACGGTGTCTTTTATCACCCTATATCTGTTTTCCAACTTGCTTTCTGTCTTTGTCTTGGAATGAGATTACTTGGTTTTGTCCTGGCACTGGCCGGATATCCTAGCTGGGAGGGATACAGTATAATGTATAGTTAGTGTTTTGGGAGATTATATTTTTGGTATTGTAAATCGTCTCTGGTATGCACTGTATTATGTTTTGTTTACGTATAATATATGATTTGTAAACATTTGAGTGTATTTCTCTTAGTTGGGACCTGTGCTTGTGTCTTGATGAGACTTTTAGTTGATCATAAACTTCTAACTTTGATAGTGTGCTCTTGGAATCTACACCTGTTTCCTATTTGAACAAATTCCCCTTTGCCTTACCTTTTCTTGGGTGCTTTAATTGTAATTCTATAACTTTTTGATATTCCATTTTCTTCCTTTTCACTGGCGCTGATATGACCTTATTGTGTTGCAAGGTCCGTAAAACCCTTAAAAACAAACAAAACAATCTTCCCTCTTTTCTGGCGTTGAACTGACTTAAATGTTTCGCAAGCAAAACCCATAAAAACTAAAAACCCTAATCTTTAATGAAAGAACAACCGTCAGTATGATTCATCAAGGGAGATTATGTGTGATAAAATACAAATAATTATAAATAGAAATAGAAAATAAAATTCCCTTTATTGACCCGACTGAGGAAATATTTCTTAAGGGTCTGTTTCAAACCAACGAAGACTGGAATAATCCTAGCATCAAACGCAGTGCAGCGCCGCAAAGCGACTGAAGGTGGGATGTCTTGCTCATGGCCACAAAACGCGACGATAGCCGAACTCCACACCTTGTGGGTATGAAATGGGAAGGTCATACCAATACCGCTGTACCACTTGTGCCACGCCAACGGGGAACTTCTAAAACATGTAAATGAACGGATAAATTGTAAAATAAATTAATATATAACTAAAAGAAGAAACTATTTTTTTAAATAGAAAAGTGTGAGACTGGTCGTAAGATTTTTAGCCCCCGATTCCACGTGCTGGAAAGAAAAACGATATTATAATATGTTGATACCATTGAACGCAAGAGATCTAATAAAATCTGTGTTATTCTTTCATTCGGCTCAATTAAACACGGCCGCTGTTCGTGTCTCTTTGAATTTATTTTGACCCGGGGTGAACCTTTTGAAACCAGTATTAATATTATAACGGATATATCAATATCCTATGTTAATTTGCTGGAAGTCTAATCAAGCGTTGAAAATTAATTGAATACGAGGAAAACTGGTTTTACATTCCAGTTACTTTTGGTTTCTTTTGTGATTTGCCGACAAAATGTTTCATAAAACGAATCAACACAATTCATACGCGAAGCGTTCATTCAAGACATTTGTGGTTTATAAATACGTACGGTACAATGTCGGTACTATGGAGAGACACATATTTAAACATTTTGGCCAGAAAATTGATCCTTCAAATACAGATCGATTTAAATGACCATCATCTTGACATAAACTCAAATTAAGGATTTCGCGATGAACTGGCCAGTTTGCTGACCAAAATTTTAAATACATGTTTGTTTTTTTTTTCTCTTAATTTATTTATTATTATTTTTTTATTTTTTTTTTAATTTCAGAGTACGACAGTACAGTGTCGTATTCTGACAAAAGAGAAAAAAAACCCAACATACAAAAAAAAAACTTTGAAAAATAAATTTAAAAACAAAAAGAAAAAAACCCACCCCAGTTAAGACAGAAAACCTTTACCTCAAATATACAGATCGATTATAGTTGACTCCATCATCCCCCCGCACGCTTTCCAACACATCAAATAATTGTCAAAATCGAGATTCCGTTAAAATATAAAGATGTCTATAATTTGGGACTTTTTGACAAGTTAGTGGGGGGGGGGGGGGTGACTCAATCGATCAATAATAAAGGGGGATTTCTGGCCAGAAAGAAAAAAAAAAACAAACACCCCGGTTTTGGCTGAATTTGTGGTAGATCCGGCGGGAGGCTATCGATATGCGTATAAACGTATCACTCCGGGGGTCCTAGCTCTTAAGACGTTATTATTAGGCTCTCTGTATTATTTTTGTTTGCTACTCGTACGTTTGTAATTGGGTTTTGAAAAAGAAAGAATGCAAGAATGGATTAGTGGTCTTTGATGTGACTCTTAGCTTGTAACCTTTTTTTCTTTCTTAAAAAAGTTCCATGTATGCATCCCATAGGGGAAAATTGTCTTTAGGGTCTAGTCCAAGGTAAGGCATCATTCGCAATGCCGCGCCGCAAACCGAGATAGACTTGTTAATATGTGTACACATAGATTTCCGGCATTACAAACTAAATCAAATCAAATACAATTCCTTTTATTCACACCCAAGGGAAATTTATCTTTAGGGTCTATTCCAAGGGAAGACTGGAATAACCCAGGCGTCAGCCGTAGTGGAGCGCCGCAAAGTGAGCTTAGGCGAGGTGACTTGCTCAAGGCCACTCAACGAGGCGGGTAGTCGAACTCGGTGCCTTTTGGATACGAAGCAAAGACCGTACCGCTGAGCCACATTGCCCCCTTGCTGTACTGTAATGCTGTAACATATACAAGTTAACGTGATGGTGTCAAATAAGTAAACAGCACGTATTATTACGGAAAACAAACATTCTACAGGGTGTAGCCAAGTCTTTATTCTCTATTTGATCGGGTCACAAGACTTATCAAATTCCGGGGTTTTCGTATGCCAGTCTATTTTGTTTCCCTTTTCTGTTCTATTCTATTCATAGTCGTGGTGGTGTTCGGAAATGATTTCTATGGAGGAGTTTAACCTTATCGGGTTGCTGGTTGCTGTTCGGGCACCTGCTTTGATAAGTGGATTATGTGCACTATTGGTAATGAGGGAAGAGAGTGAGGTTAGCGGTGTGTATGAGACGATACACATTCTATGCGTATACACACACACTCAGACACACTTACACATACATAGATTTGTAGATAGAACAACATACAGACACAGGGGGAGGGGGATAGATATAGATTATGAGAGAGAGAGAGAGAGAGAGAGAGAGAGAGAGAGAGAGAGAGTCACCGTCGAGTGTGATAGAGGAACAGAAAGATAAATGGATAGGTTCATAAGTATATTGATGGAGAGGCGGATTTATTTATTGACATTTATTGACACATATTTAGGGAGAGAAATAGAGGTGAGGAGAGAAGAGAAGGACATAGAAAATAGAATGAGATAGATGGATGAATAACACAGACACACACACACACACACACAATTTTATATATATATATATAATAAACACACACACACACACACACACGCAGACACACAGAGAAAGAAAGAAAGAAAAAGACTAGAGGGAGAGAGAAATAAAGAAGGAGAGAGAGAGAGAGAGAAGAAAAGAGAGAGAGAGGAAGAGAGGAGAGGGAGAGGAGGGAGAGAGAGAGAGAGAGAGTTGTGGCAGTGAATCGATTTACGCGATTTCCTTTATTATTTTAAATAAAGAACCACCGAGAGGAATTTTATCGATAATCGATCCCACCCATTTGATAATTAAATGTTTAATATTGAAAAGGACCGGCGATTGCCATAATGTGTAGTGGTACAAAATTTATTTTAAGGGCCGATGCAGGTGGTCTCCACGTGCATGGGGATAAAATCTTTTAAGAAATGTAATGCATCGCTCAATCCTACTTGTAAGAACACTATTATACAGCCGTACGATTAAAAAGAAAAAACAAAAACAAAAACAAACAACACATGAAGTCTGGATTTCCAAAACTCGTTAAGTCGATTTTTCTACTTTTGAGATTTTCCATTTACGAGATAAAATGAGATGTAATTTTTATTTTAAGCATCAATTGACACAAGAATTTCCCTAGACTTGCTAGAATTTGAAGCTTAAATGTGATAAAAATAATAGACCGAATGAGACATTTTGGGGGAAATAATCCTCAATATCTCAAAATGGGATAAAGGGAGAGGGAGTTTTAGAAAACCACTCTTCTCATGTTTTTAAAAATTTTGGCCAGAAGAATCATCCTTCAAATATTGATTGATTAAAATGACCCTCAATTTATCAAAATCTCTCACACCCGGGATTTTTGGGAAGTCTTTAAGAAAGTCCCAGGTTGGTTAGTTTTTGACACTCACTCACTTAAATCCTCTCCGGGCCTCCTGGCACTTGAGGCGATGCAAGGGATCTCCACCTGGTCCAGTCAGCAGCTATTCTTGGGGCCATCTCGAGGGACAGAACTCTCTGCTTTAGGTCCTTCTCTACGATACGTCTCCAAGTCTCCTTAGGGCGGCCTCGCTTCCCCTTTCCTTGGGGTGTCCATCGCAGAGCCTTCCTTATCAGTGTTTCATCAGGTCTGCGACAGACATGTCCCAACCATTGCCATCTTCTCCTTTGAATGAGACTCTTCAGAGATTCCACTTCAGCTCACGCTCTCAGGTCCTCATTTGAGATCGTGTTTGGCCAGAATATCTTGAAGATTCGTCGCAAACATTTGTTTTGGAATACTTCAAGTTACTGGCTTCTGGATGATGTTCACTGTGAAGTTTTTGACAAGGTGAGGTTATTCTAATCGATTGATTTTTGAATAATGGATTATCTGGCCAACATTCTTAAAGCATCCCCCCCCCCCTCACACCCCCCCCTCTCCCCCCGGAAAACGTCAGTTTATTGCTTTTTATTTTTCAAGGGTTTAACATTAATTTAACCCCCGCCCCCTTATTTCTCTGCTAATTCAAACATATTAACACTTTCTAATTTGATAAGATGTGAATGAATGAATGAATATGGCTGCTTCTTTTCTCTATGGACGCTTGCCATGAACAGTGTGTGTGATAAGATATTGTAATAAGATATAAATAGATTAATTGAAGGTTCTTGAACTCAAGCTTTTTGGAACTCCTGAAGTGTCCCCTATAAGATTCAATAGTCTGATGTCACGTCTGCCCAGCAACCAGCAGCTTGATTCTAAACAAAGAAAAGCGGTACTTTGTATTCTTCATGCAGTCTAGAACTTTTTCACATGTTATGTGATCAGAATGTATAAAAGTCAAAACATGATCAGATTTATAATGACTTTCGATGCTTTCCGGAGAATTTTTTTCATGAAGACGGCGATGGAGATAATGGCGCCCGATAGTTTAGAACCAGTTACTAGGCGTCATTACGAGTAAAGTGACGTCACGACTGGTAAACCCCATTGCTACAAGAGCTTGCGACTGGGGGAGGCAGGCTGCTGATTTGGTAGGTAGGATGCTTTTTTTCTTTCTTGTATTTTCTCTCTCTGCTTTGTTTTGCACTGTTTCATACACATTTGTTTTTTTTTTTTTTGGTTTTTTTTTTTGTTGTTTTTTTTTTTTTTTAGATCTTTAACTAACATGGAAAACGTAAATCAATACTGGACAGGAGAGGAGCAATGTCAATGCAACTATTTCAGCTTTTAAAAATTATTATATAGAGCAATATCCACTAAACGTGCTCAAAGCGCTTTACAATGGGTCCCTGGCCAACAGCATTACTTAACATTTTCGGACATAGTCAACGCTGTTAACTGTCAGGTATTCATTTTACACCTGAGTACGATGAGATAATGCGAGTAAAAAGCCTATTCCAAGGACTCAAGTATGCGCCGAGCGATGCTCGAACCCAGGACCTTCCGATCCGAAAGCGAGTGTCATACCACTGCACCATATCGCCGCACTACTTCTATATCTTAACTGAAAGACGAATACATAACATTCATTGAACTTCTCTTGTGATCATATGTAAATCTTAATAGTGCGTTTCAAAATCAATTGAAAGTAGGGGAGTTATTTCATAGTGCCACAACCTTCGTACTGTAAAATCTTAACTGAAAGAGTAATTCGTGATATGAGCATGCAGTCAGAAAGGCGTTTGTTGAACTTCTTTTAGTTTGAATATCTATGATGCGTTTCAAAATCAATAGAAAGTAGTTGTTGTTTTCCAATCAATGCCAATCAATAAATAGGACCAATTATTATTGTATACAATTATATTTTTAAAAAAACAAACAAAATTAAAGAAAGAAACAAATAAACAAAAAGGTTGAGACGATGAAATGGACCACGGGAAGTGATCATTTAGAATGAAAAGAAAATAAGAACTTGTGAGTTTGTTTTGTTTGGTTGTTTGTTTTTTTTTTTTTTCGCTTTTGTTTTTTTTTTTTTTTGTTTTTGTTTGTTTGTTTTTTTTTTTGCAAAGTAAAAAAAAAGGTATTAATTTTCCACCATAACGAGAAAAAAATCACCATCAAGTTTCGTATTTAATTTGTGGTTATAAAATTCAATTTCCAGCATTTAGTTCATCCCGACTTATTAATACCGCTTTGAATGCGATGGGTCACATATAATTTTATTATCAATCCGTGATAAATGCCACTTCCCAAGACTTGATGCATTTATCATACATACGCAAATTGAAAAGAAAACATGGGAAGATTAATTCACAAGTCTAAAGATAAGGCCACAATGGAGAGGTGAAGCGTTGGGTACGACGGAGCTGTAATTACATATACATAACGTACCATAAATCATTATCGAATTTTACGACTCTCTTCCATATTCTCCCAGTCCCTTTTGCGGCGGCACCGACCAATGGTGTCACGCCGAGGAATTTTCATCCGCAAACTTGTAGTCAGAGTGAGTGATAGTGATAGCCACTTCGGATTTGTTTGGACAAATTTATAGACCATGCTTTTGATGTTACAAGTTCCAGACCGGTGTGTGTTTAGATTTACTATTCAGTTTGTTGGCCCTTGGACTTAATACTCTGACAGGTGAGGCATTTTCGTTTTCAAACGTGACCAGCCTTCGTGTTGCTAATTTCAATTAGACCAATATAATTGTCAATGAATACATGTATTGATTATAATGATGAGATATTGAAAGTATTTTTTTTTTAGTTAAACAGTCTAAAAATGAAATCAAAATATTAAAAATTGAGTTTACTACTTAAATTTTTTTTTCTAAGCTGTCATGCAGCGGTAAACAGAAAGAGATTTTATTTCTTCGACATACCTACCTACATATCTATCTATATCTACCTATCTATCTATCTGTCTATCTATCTATCTATCTATCTATCTATCTATCTATCTATCTATCTATATATATATCTATCTATCTATCTATCTATCTATCTATCTATCTATCTATCTGTCTATCTATCTATCTATCTATCTATCTATCTATCTATCTGTCTGTCTATCTATTTATCTATCTATCTATCTATCTATCTATCTATCTATCTATCTATCTATCTATCTATCTATCTATCTATCTATCTATCTATCTATCTATCTAGTAGTAGTAGTAGTAGTAGTAGTAGTAGTAGTAGTAGTAGTAGTAGTAGTAGTAGTAGTAGTAGTAGTAGTAGTAGTAGTAGTAGTAGTAGTAGTAGTAGTAGTAGTAGTAGTAGTAGTAGTAGTTGTTGTTGTTGTTGTAGTAGTGTAGTGTAGTAGTAGTAGTAGTAGTAGTAGTAGTAGTAGTAGTAGTAGTAGTAGTGTAGTAGTAGTAGTAGTAGTAGTAGTGTAGTAGTAGTAGTAGTAGTAGTGTAGTGTAGTAGTAGTAGTAGTAGTAGTAGTAGTCGTAGTAGTAGTAGTAGTAGTAGTAGTAGTAGTAGTAGTAGTAGTAGTAGTAGTAGTAGTAGTAGTAGTAGTAGTAGTAGTAGTAGTAGTAGTAGTAGTAGTAGTAGTAGTAGTAGTAGTAGTAGTAGTAGTAGTAGTAGTAGTAGTAGTAGTAGTAGTAGTAGTAGTAGTAGTCGTAGTAGTAGTATTTTTTCCAGTGTGATAAATTTTATGTATTCTTCACCATAACGGATATAAAGTAATCCCGAGTTCCTATGTGGCTACACATTATAATTCAAGCATCTAGGTCATCCCGATATAATAGACCTTTGAGACAATGGGTTACAAATGGTTGTCAAGAATAGTTGCTAGGGCATAATGATGATGATAATAATAAATAATATGACATGTTGTTGAGCGCTGTCCATAAGCCAAACATCCCAAAGCACTTTACAGATAATGAATAACGCTATGAACAGAGGTAGTCAAACTATTTAACATGGAAACAAAATGCAGATTGTTAAACTAATACTATAGATAGAATGAAGTTGACGTCACTCGGGTCTTTATTATTGTCTTTTGCCATCCGTGTTTATGAGTAATTCTCACTAAACTATTATCCAGACTATGAAAGCTCATGGTTGGTCCGTTAAACGTCCGGATGGCAATGATGTGAGTTTCTTAGCCAAGCGCATACTATCTATATAGAGTATTCGCTTGGCTAAGAAGCTCACAGCATTGACATCCGGAAGGACAACGAACTAGCACAGAAAAATAGAATTACTCATAAACGCGGATGGCAAAAAGCAATAACAAAGACCTGAATGACGTCAACCTCATACTATCAATATAAATCGCAGTCGGCATGGCGGCAGAAAATGAATTGTGAAGAAGCGGGTGTTTGAAGCAGATTAAAATTTTGAGATATTCCCGATTTCTCTAATGGGTTGCGGTAGGGTGTTCCAGTGCATATTTTCCAAAAGTGGGGTGTTATGGTCGAATTTTCTTTTTTGGTATATTATTTTGCGGGCTGCTGAATTCTGGACCCGTTTTAATTTACCAGTTAGACGTCTATAATATGTTGGAGACCCGACAAAAGGAAGTTACAATAATCAAGTTTTGACAATACCAGAGAAACCATCATTTTTTTGGTGCCATTTCAGTTAAAAACTTTCTAACAAGGAATATTCTTTTGATATCAAAACTCAAAGACTAGCAGACATTATTGATTGGTCCTTAATTTGACATTGGTCTTGGGAATCGCCATCTGGCCACCTTGATGCCAGATTCATTTGTGCGCACCTACAGATGTTATTACCGTACTGATTTTATCGTTGATGTGTGTGTGTGTGTGTGTGTGTGTGTGTGTGTGTGTGTGATACAACAGACATGTTAAGAAAAGAAACAAAAGAAAGAAACAACAAAAAAAAAAAAAAAAAATCAACAACCCCCCCCCCCCAAAAAAAACAAAAACAAAAACAAACCACAAACAGCAAAACAATTATTGCTTGAAAATCAATAGTTTCAACTTGTTTTCCGCTTCATTATAGAATAGAAAACGATGATTATTATCTCATTGATTTACAAAAACGATTCATTTAACATATTTTTTTATGCTGTTCGCTATTTTTCTCTCTCTTTCAAATGTTCTTTTCTTCATTTACGTTCTTTGTTTTTGTTTTATTCTATTTAAAAATGATCTTTTCTTTATTTAGACTGACATCTGCTGAATTCAACGTTGCGTTCCCTGTGACCGATAGAAGACGGTGATGATTATGTTATTGATTTACAAAAAAAGATTCATTTAATTTTTTTTTTTATGCTGTTCGCTTTTTTGCCTCTCTCTTTAAAATGTTCTTTTCTTTATTTACGTTCGATTTTGGTTAGACGTCTATATTCTCTTTAAAAATGATCTTTTCTTTATTTAGACCGACATTAGCTGAATTCAACGTTGTATGCTGTTCGCTTTCTTTCTCTCTTTAAAATGTTCTTTTCTTTATTTATGTTCGGTTTTTTTTTCTCTTTAAAAATGTTCTTTTCTTTATTTAGACCTACATCAGCCGAATTCAACGTTGTGTTCCCTGTGACCCATCCTCTCAAATGGTCATTATGTCGGGATGAAGCAAAAATGCCAAAATTTTGAGGGACTCAACTATGCGCCGAAAGAGGCTTGAACCCAGGACCTTCCGATCCGAAAGCGAGTGTCATACCACTAGACCACATAGCCGCACAGAAGGAAAACAGTAGAAGCGAAGCGACTCGGGTTTAATCGCTACTGTCACTGTTCGGAGGGGGCGGAGGGGTTATCTTAGCTCTACTCGCATTAATGTTACTTTTCTCGTAATAAAGATGGACACAAGATTCAATATTTAAAGTTGTATTTTTGTGTCTGTCTTTGTTCCTTTTTTTTTTTTTTTTTTTTTTTTTTTTTTTTTTTTTTTTTGCTGCAATACAGAACACAGATCAAAACATATTCATTTAATGGAAATAAACAAGAATCATATATATAATACTTATAACTGTGGAATCGCAATTAAAAAGATAAAGATAATTATGTGACAGTGAAATCGAATCCCCACAAGCAATGGATTAAACCAACGTGCACTTATTTACAGGTCTGATAACTCAATTCCTTATGGGCTCATTGTTGTAATAGAATATCAACAACAACAAAAATGACGAAAATTTTTGTCCATTACGACAATGTTCAACTAGGCCCATAATGATGTTCGGATGTCAGACCTGCATATATGGATTAAACTCTCCATCTTATACAATTGCTTATAATATTTCTTGTGAACGTTTGAATGGTTTGCATGAATCAAATTATCGATTTTACTCCTTTACATAAAAAGTGATTCCATACGAGCCTCGCGTCTTGTCTGTTATAATATTATGATGCTATCTATGTAGCTGTTGGACTGGAACCCCAAGTCCAAGTAAGGTGATTTAAATGAGCTAATGATTAGTTTGTTTGCTTTTTCTGGGGGGAGGGAAGGGGAGGGGGAGGTAGGAGTGAGCGGCATAACACAGCATACGGATACCCCCTCCCCCCCCCCCCCTCCTTCCCCCGATAAAAAAAAAACAAAAAAAAAAAAAAACAACTAAAAACAAAACAAAAGACAAACAAACAAACAAAAACAGACAAAAAACAAACAAAAAAACAAACCACAAAACAATAAAAAACAACAACAACAACAAAAAATCATTAAAGAAACAAACAAAAAACAAACAAACAACAAATCAAATCAAAACAAAACAAAAGAGATTAAAAACATAAAAACAAAACAAAACAAAAAAAAATATAACAAGACAAAACAAAACAAAAACGAACCCTAAACTTGAAATCGGGTACATGAAGACGTGGGACTCAGTCCAACATCGGTATCTAGCTGAAATGATATAATTTTTTTAAAAAGCAGCTATAGATAAAATATCATATTTAATTCAAACTTGTATTGATCGCACTCTTTGCAGCAACCCCCTCCCCCTTTCCTCCTTTTAACCCTCTCCTTACCAATCGTAGGAAAATCGTCACGTTAGTTACGATACAACCAACATTTTTCTTATTCAAATTTCTTCTGTACATCATAAACTTTAAAGAAAACGAACAGTGTGTTGTAGAGCATGTTTTGCTAAAGAAATTATGTATGGCAAGAACTTCTTGCTATTATGTGATGAAAAAAAATAAATCTATTTTTATATTAGTTGGGAGTGAAGTTTTGGGGGAAATCCTGAAAATGGCTGGTAAGGAGAGAGTTAAGGAAAAAAAATTACATTGACATGGACTTAAATCGAGTACGTACGTACATATCTCTCGATATCCAAACTATTGCATTTCTTGATCTTTAAAAGTAGATACAAAAATTATTGAAGACTATACGATTCTTACACGTTTGCTTTTTAAAAATTTTGGACGTGCTCGTTCCCAACCGCTGCCCGAGCTTGCGACTGCTCGTTGGGAACAACGTTCGAATTCCAAAACGCAAGAGTGCAAGAAATCTTTTATTCTAGATACCCCTCAATCCATTTCGATTTCGTCATCTCTCAATAAAAGACATTTTCAAAAATATTTAAATGATAGATACTTTTTTCAAAAATCTAATTTTAGTGAAATTCAACGCTTGATTATCTGACGTCACAAATTATTATTATAGCTAGATATGTACTTAATACTTAAATTTGAATTCTTTTTATGGAACTTACTTTTTAAAGTGACTGCATAACTTTATTTAGAATGTTATAATTTTGTTATTTTGCTTGGCTCTTCTCCAGCTCTTTCTTTCATTTTCTTCTTTTGAGTCCCACTTTTATAACATCTGGTTGACATCTTACAAATAAAAACACAAAAATTATAATTGTGAATGTATGGATATTTTGAAGATATTCCTAGCAATTCTGTGAGTCTGTGATACTCATGGATTCCGTATTTCGTGCTTGTGAAAAGAAATTATAGATATAGATATATCATTATCATTACACGTTACGATTTAGGTAGAGTTTTAGAATAGAATCGAATAAGAAATTGACAAAATATCAACGAATGACAAGGTCAAGAAGTGCAAATCCATTCGCCAACGACCAGAACAATGGGATTTCGTTGCAGACACTTAATTAGTGTTTTAACACGAATGAAAACCCATTCTCTGACAACCCATCAATCATTAGAAGGGCTTTTAGCCGTCTGTCTTGTCTCCCCTTGTGAGAGGATTTGCTGAACTGCCTACTTGAAATTTCAAATCAAATTATATCAAATTATAAAGCACAATATCCACTAAACGTGCTCAAAGCGCTTTTCAAAGGATCCCTGACCAACAGCAACATTTAACAAAGAACGAGACATGACGCCTGTTAGGCGATGTTACACTTTTTTTTTCGACAGAGACAACGCTGTTAACAGCCAGGTACTCATTTTACACCTGAGTTAGGTGAGAGAATGTGAGTAACGAGCATATTTCAAGGACTCAACTATGCGCCGGACGAGGCTTGTACCCAGGGCCTTCCGATCCAAAAGCGAGTGTCATACCACTAGACCACATAGCCGCACAGAAGAAAAACAGTAGAAGGAAAGTGACTCGGGTTTAATCGCTACTGTCACATTTCTCTTTGTGGAAACCGTAAGACCTGATATCAAGTAGAATTGAACCCCGGCTTCAAAGGGCTAAAATAGAAAAAAAGAGAGAAAAAAAAAAAGGGGGGGGGGGGGGGGGGGGTAATTCAAAACTATCGAGGCGTGTTGAGAGGACAATAGGTAGGTCTTGTACCTGATAAATGGCGAACAATGGGCTCTTTTCATTCCTTTACCGGCGAGGAGGCCGGGGCGGGGACGAAAGGAACACTTTCAGCTCAACTTGCACGGAATTGCGTTCGTCGAACAGCAAAACAAATAGGAAGGCATAATACCTGCTGTAAATTATATGTCATTAGAGTTGATAAAACCGCATGTGATCGATATTTGCTTTTAATTCAAGTCTTTGTTTGTTTTGATTTGTTTTGTTTTATTTTAGTTCTTTGAGGGAGGAGAAGGGGTGAGGATGGGGTGGGGAGTCTTGTTTTCTCTCTCTTTATTTTTTTTTTATTTCTCATTTAAGTTGAATCAATATTAGACACAGAGATTTCTTGTTTTATTCCCTCTTCTTTCCCACGCATTCTGGGAATTCAAAAACACGACAACTGTCCTCGTATAACCCTAAGAAGGTGTTGAAAACATCTGCTGACATTTATATAGAGAGAGAGGCGTCATCCCTACCTCTTAACGTCTCTTTTCTGTGTTAGCTACAGACACATCCAATCGTAAAGCACTGACTTTTATGATTAGAATCTATCTAGTTTT
Source organism: Berghia stephanieae (assembly GCF_034508935.2). Lineage (NCBI taxonomy): Eukaryota > Metazoa > Mollusca > Gastropoda > Nudibranchia > Aeolidiidae > Berghia > Berghia stephanieae. The sequence continues at coordinate 37,078,283 of NC_088363.1, forward strand.
CACGTTTCACGATGTGTCCTCTCTTTTCCTGATTCTGTGGTACTTTATTTTTATTTAAGCTCTATATTCCTCTCTTTCCCTACCCCTAACCTTCCTTAAACCCCTTTCATCTCTTTCTATGCGGTCTAGTAGTATGGCACCCGCTTTCGGATGGGAAGGTACTAAGTTCGAGCCTCTTTCGGCGCATAGTTGAGTTCTTGGAAAAGGCACTTTACTCACATTCTCTCACCGTACTCAGGTATAAAATGAGTACCTGATCGTTAACTGCGCTGTCTCTGTCCGAAAATAAATTTTGTAATATCGCTTAACAGGCGTCATGTCCCGTCCTACAGGTTAAGTGTTGCCGTTGGCCAGGGACCCCGTGTAAAGTGCATTATACACACACACACACACACACACACACACACACACACACATATATATATATATATATATATATGTGTGTGTGTGTGTGTGTGTGTGTGTGTGGAGAGAGAGAGAGAGAGAGAGTAAGAAAGAAAGAAAGTGAGAGAGAGAGAGAAATGAAGATAGAAAGTAAAGATAGATAGATAGATAGATAGAGAGAGAGAGAGAGAGAGAGAGAGAGAGAGAGAGAGAGAGAGAGAGAGAGAGAGAGAGAGAGAGAGAGAGATATGTAAAGCAGGGGAGAGGAAAGAGTTAGAGACACAACAAAATTAAAACATAACTTCGATGACCATAATGTTTTTTTGCTGTCTATGAAGAGGAAGTTGCATAATAAGTTCTGACTCTCTCTTGCGCCATTCGTGGAATTTAGATAGCCGCTGTTCCTATCATTTTAAAATGAAATTCCAGTTCGTTTAAGCTTGTGTCAACGAATTACAAAATTTAAAATGATTTAAACTAAATGGCATGCAACTTATTTAAAAGATAGACAATGCATCAATTTTTTTCCCACTTGATCTTGATCAAATTTTGCAACAAAACTAAGACAACAACAAACTCAATTTCTTGGTCCAAAGGGAATATCAAATGAGATGGATTCATTTTAAGCCACTCTTGCAAAAACAAACCATAACTGTTCTTACACTTTTTAAAAGAATAAACCCAAAAAACTAAAAAAAAATTTAAAAAATAAAAAAAACCTCACCCCCCCCCCCCCCCCCAAATAAAAATAAAACAAACAAAACAAAACAAAAACAAAACAAACAACAAACAAAGAACATTTTTAAAAGCACAAAATCCTACCCCCAATTAAAAGAAAAGAAACAAACAGACCGCCACCCCCCCCCCCCCCCCCCCCCCCCCCAAAAAAAAAAAAAAAAAAAAAAAAAAAAAAAAAACCCAAACAAATGTGTAGGCTGATCGTTTCTGCACTATCCTTTCTTAAAAAAATATAGCATTGTGGAGAACATTGTGCTTATTTATTGAGTCAATAAAAAAATTGATACGGCGCACAACTCTACTGAAAGATTTGAAAATTAGAAATGTATTTTTTACAGATAGATAAACAGATAACTTGATTTCCTTTTATAATTTAAAGTCAGTTTGAAAGTTCGTTGAGTCAATCAGATAATATCATAAAATATGTACCGACGACACTTGGCTCCCAAAATCAACTAATTTTGACACTGTTAAAAGTTGTCAATTTGCGTCATCTATTTATACTTAGATGCCTTTCGCGTCTCGACCGAAAGATCGGGTCGCCTTGGCTGTTTCCAGTATTTCCTGTGTGAGGTGTCTCCAATATTGCCGGTCCTCTGCTAGGGTTCTCAGATTTTCAAGGTCCCCTGCCGTTATGAGACTAATGCTTTGTCCAAGTGTTGTGAGGTTTTTGTTTAGGATCACGGGGAGTGTTGTGATCGGTCTTCCTCTGAAAAGGTTCCCGTGTTTTTGGAAGTATCCCGACATGGCTTGGTTTGCTGGTATGTTTTTGTCCCTGCGTAGTATGTGACCGAAAAGTTGCCATCGTTGTTGTAAAATGTCAAGGGAGATTGGTCTTTCTTTTGTGATCTTATAGAGTGATTCATTTGAGATCTTTTTGGGGTATTTGATGTCCAGTACCCTTCTTAGCTGTGTGCGATGGAAGGCATCCAGATGTTCTTCTTCGGATTTTGTCAACGCCCAAGTGCCGCAGTTATACAGAAGTACCGGTTTTACAAGAGCATGGTACAGTTTCAGTTTGGTTTTTCTCTTTATTTTGTCACCTCTAATCCATACATTGGTGAGTTTACTGAGTGCGGCGTTTGATAGCTGTTTTCTTCTTTGTACATCCTCGGTGTCTCCAATTAGTGAGCCGACTTTCTTTGTTCTTTTCCATTCCTCTTTGTTCCTCGATATTGTTGTAAATTCGGTTTTATTGGCATTGACTTGGAGGTTATATTTCATGAGGGTATTTTGTATGATGTCTATATTTGCTGGTGTTGATCCAATAAAATCGACATCATCTGCATAGGCGATTTCTCTAGGGATTGCATTCTCAATATGAGTCGTTGGTTTTGGAATGACTTTTCGAACTTCTTTCAGAGCGTGTTCTAAGTATATTGTGAACAGAATCGGGCTCAGACTATCTCCTTGGGGGGTCCCGATGTTACTTTCGAACTGCGTCTGTTTTGTGGCCCCGTATATCCTTTGTTGTATCTTTGTGTTGCTGAGGAGAAATCGGATTATTCGGAGCTCGTCTTCGTCTACTATTTCTGTTAATATCTCCAAAAGTTTTCCTCTGTCGATCGTATCAAAGGCTGCGGACATATCGATTCCGGTTATTGTTATGGATATGTTTTCTTTGAGTGCCTTTGCTGCCAACCATTTATGTGTCCATACAACGTCCGATGTGCTTCGGTCTTGGCAAAACCCGCTTTGGCTATGTGATAGATAATTTTCTATTTTCGGTCTAATTCTGTTGAGGACAATAGTTGACAGTGTTTTTCTTATGGTATTCAGTAATGTTATTGGGCGCAGGTTGTTTACGGGTCCTTTCGTTTTTCCTGGTTTTTGTATTGTAATTAGGACACCGCTGTTTATGTCCCAGTCTTTGTGTGTTGAGAATGTTTTGTTCATTATGTTTGCAATGCTCAGATCCAGGGAGAGGGTACCGCATTTCAGCAATTCAGCGGGAATTTCATCTTCGCCTGGGGATCTGTTATTGTTTAGGCACTTTATGCTATTTCTAACTTCAGTTGTTGTGATGCGGTTGTTTAGGTCTCTAGGGTTTCCTGAGAAGGGCGATATTTGTGAGACTTGTTTGTGAAATTTCTGCTGGAAGTGGTCAGTTACAATGTCAAGGATATCGTTGGGATTTGTTGTCTGTTTGCCAAATTTATCCTGTAGTTTTGGGTTCTCGAATGGTTTTCGGTTCAGAGATTTCGTCGCTTTGAACATAGACGATGCGTTATTTTTGGACTTTTCTATGTCTTCCACTTTTTTGTCTAATTCCTCGTTTCTGTGTTTTATTGTAAGTGATCGAATTGAATGCAGTATTTTGTTTCGTTCCGTTTTCAGGTTTATTATTTCTTCCGAGTCTTTCGTGTTTTGTATCCTGATCCTAAGTTCTTTTTGTTGCCGCGATAGATCGTTAATAGCGATGTTAGGCGTTCGATTTGGTTTGTTCTTAGTTGTATTAATAGAGCCTGCACTTTCTTCCCCGCATATTTCATTGCCGCTTGCGTCTCTTTCCATTCATTGTTTGGATTACTGTTTTGCTTTATTTTCCATAGACTTGAGTTAAGTTCATATTGGTAATGAATGCGACATTCTCGCTCATTTACTATTTTTGCCGTGTTTATTTTGACTGCCGTTTTACCTTTCTGTCTTCGTTGTCTGTACACATTTATGTTGAAATTCGTTTTTACAAGTTTGTGATCGGATGTTAGCAGTGTACCACCGTATGATCGCGAGTTGGTTGAGTAGTGTTTATGGCGGTGTCGACATATGATATAGTCTATTTGGTTGTGTATTGTTATCATTTTGTCTTGGGTTTGGTCTTTCCTTTGTCCTACCCATGTTGTCTGGTGTCTTAATGGGTGGTTGAAAGCACTGTTTGTTATGAAAAGTTTTTTCTGTTCACAGAACTGGACTAATTTTTCTCCGTTATCGTTACGTTTTCCTTTTGAGTATGATCCTAAACATAGTGTGTCACTGTCGAGACGTTTTCCTACTTTGGCATTAAAATCTCCAGCAATTATTAATATTGATTTGTTTCCTATTTTGTTCAGTGTATCGTCTAGGTCTTTGTAAAATTTATCAGTTTCCTCTGGGTATTGTTTTGCGCGTTGACTTGTTGGTGCGTAAACATTTACGATTGAGATAGTGAACGTCTTCTTACCGTGATCGTCTTTGTTATCGTTATTCTGGTTCCTTGAATTGATCTTACACTTAAGCTCAAGAACACATATTCTGTCCGAAAGATTCCATTCGTCACTAGTCAAATCCCTGCAGTTTTTATTTATGAGAAATCCACATCCATAGTGAGGTGAACTGGAAGCAAAGCACAGCAGTCTGTGACCATTTATTGTTTGGTCGACGCCATCTTGGATCTTCGTCTCTTGTAAACACAACACATCGATTTTATAACTTTCTAAATCTTGACACAGTTGTTCCTTTCGAATGTTACTTTTAATAGATCTTAAGTTAAAAGTTCCAATATTAAGATTAGTCCACATCAGGTAAAAATTAAAGATTCCACACAGTGAATAAATGGAAACATAAGACTATCCACTGAGCCGAAGCTCAATGTCAACAGGTGTCAGCCATGTTGTCCGGGATCTATTTATGACATCAAGTATTATTATTACTTCCGTTGTGTTGTTGATTTAGCGGTGATCAGTTTTGTTATGATATGTTTGTTGTGGTGTGTGTGTGTGTGTGTGTGTGTGTGTATGTTTGTGTGTGTGTGTGTGTTGTGTGTGGTGTCTACATGTGTGTGTGTGTGTGTGTGTTGGCATTTTTCAGCAAATCGTGGCATTCATAGTGATATTATTCACTTGATCACATAAAGGTATTTCAGTCGCCATTTTGATTCTTTTTTTACTATTAGGGTTAGCTCGAGAGGTTAGTCATAAGTGTTATTAAAGGTAATAGGGTGTTTGTTTTTCCATTAGTTAAGTAAAGGGGAGACATTCCGAAAGCTCCTACATCCCAGTATTCTTTAAATTTGTATTTTCACCTTTGATCTTTTGTCAGCACGGTGGTAGAACAGCACATTCAACGTTCAAAATTCCAATTCCAATAACGGATAACAGCACCTGTAGCATCAGTCGCCAATCAGACACAGCTAAGTTACTGAAGAGTAGTTCTCTCATAATTTGGGATGAAGCACCTATGATGGACAGGCGTGTGTTTGAATGTGTGAGCAGGACATTTTGTGACATAACAGGCAGTTCAAAACCTTTTGGGGGCAAAGTGGTTGTACTTGGATAGGATTTTTGGCAAATTCTACCTGTTGTTAACAAAGGAAGTTAAGCCGATATATTAAGTGTCACACTTAACAAGTCAATTATTTGGAATTTTGTCACCATTTTTCACATGAACAATAACATGAGGGTTACTGATGACAATAACTGTTTTGCAAATTGGCTTCTCCGCATCGGAAATGGTACAGAGCCGTTTTTCAGCGAAATAGGAAAGTATTCTGTTAAATTACCTACAGCGCTATGCCTTCCTAAAATGACCCAGAATGCTTGATAAATGCTCTATACAATGATTTGAATCTGAACTTTGCGGATGAACGTTATCTATCAGAGAGAGCAATTTTGACTACAACCCATGAAAATGTTGACAAAATAAATGCAGCCGTTCTGTCCAGGTTGACCTCATCAACTGAACAAATTTACCGCAGTGCTGATTCCATTCAAAGTGACTCTGACATCAACTTATACCCGATTGAATTCTTGAACGAACTTACACCTCCCGGACTTCCTCCACATGCATTACATTTGAAAGCCAGCACGTCAGTCATGCTGCTTAGAAATATAAATCCTAAATCAGGCCTCCTAAATGGCACCCGTTTGTTAATAATTAAATTAGGTTCAAACGAATTACAAGCCAAGATAATTACCGGGAGTAGAGCTGGCGACATAGTGTTTATCCCTAGAATCAATCTGACGACAACAACTGATTCGGGTTTACCATTTATTATAAATAGAAGACAGTTTCCGGTAAAATTGTCATATGCAATGACAATTAACAAGTCTCAGGGGCAGACATTAAGCAAGGTGGGGATTTTCTTACCACAACCGGTATTCACACAAGGACAACGGTATGTTGCTGTGTCACGGGTCAGAGGCTATAGTGGCTTACACTTCATGTTGGGCCAAACAGAAAAATCAACCGAAGATATACCAAATTACACAGACAACGTTGTTTACCAATCTGCCCTCATTAAATGATGGTGAGTACAGTATCGAATGAAAAAAGTTCTTTCCCCGCGAAATTGCGGGGTTTTTACTAGTTAAGAAAATAAAAAGACACACACACACACACACACACACACACACACACACACACACACAAAACAACAACAAAATGAAACCCCACAACATCCCCACCCTCCAAAGAAAGAGAAAACAACAAAAGCAAAATAAAACCAAAGTAAACAAAGGAAACAAATAGCGATAAAAGGGGGAAAATATCTACCCCAATAGATCTTTTGAATAATATAAGTGCATGCCTCGTGTGTTAGGACGAAATTATACCAAGAAAGGCATTAGGGTATTACAATCATATTAAGTAGAGCTGGCAGACCTACCTAAGCATTTAAACACTCACGCTTCACTGATTTAACCCTTATGAGGCCACACTAACGACAAAACGTTGTCCACACTTCATTTCAAAACAAAGGATTTTCAAAATTAAAAATAAATAAAAATAAGAAATACATAAAATTTCCTTTATTCATCCCATAGGGGAAATTGTTCTCTAGGGTCTATTCCAAGGGAAGACTGGAATAGTCCAGGGGTCAGTCGCAGTGCAGCGCCACAAATTGAATTAGGGCGAGGTGACTTAACTTGCTCAGGGCCAAAAAAGCGCAGCGGTGGGTGATCGAACTAGGTACCTTGCGGGTACTAAGCGAAGACCGTACCGCTGAGCCACGCTGGATTATCAAATGTTAATAAATGAATACCAGAGACAGATATCTCTAATTAAATCCCTCTTTGATATATGCATAAAGAAAACAATTCTAGACTTTAACACGAGAAGAACAATTTAAGAAGAAAATAGACGGCTATGTTTATAAAACATACAGAATAAAACAACAACAGCCCCCCCCCCCCCCAAAAAAAAAAAAAAAATCACCTCATCATTTCCATACACAAGTCTAGATATTATCTTGACTGCTTTTACTGAAAAAAAAAATGTATTATCGCCTAGCAGGCGCCATGTCTCGTTCTACATGTTACGTGTTGCTGTTGGTCATGGACTTTTGTAAAGCGCTTTGAGCACGTTTAGTGGATATTCCTCTACAAAAAAGCTCAAGCTCAAGTCTGCAGAGTACCAGGCCAAAAATCCTCTCTTGCTGTTGCAGACTTTGGGCATGTCTGGAGAAAATGTTGTCGTATACTGAAGAAGAAAAAAAAATAAAAAAGCATCGAAAATAAAATTGGCCAGAAAACTCGTCCTCCAAATATCTATCGATTAAAATGATCCTCAGCATGTCAAAAACTACCAAATCCGGAACTTCAGGAATTACCAACCTTAAGAGTATTTGACAAAACAAGGGTTATATTATTTAATCGATCGATATTTGAAAGACGAGTTTTCTGGCCAAAATCACTTTTCATGTTTTGTTTTTTTTTTTTTTTGGTTAGTTGTCCAGAGAAGTACAACAGAATAGCCATTAACTTCTAAAACGTCAGGGGTGTTGAAAGGGTTAATGCGTTTTTTGCTGAAGTGGGTCCGTGCTCTAAGGGATTAAGATGCATTATGCGTAATTCCTTTTGGTTGTAGATTAAGCTCTAGTCACACAGAACAATAGTAGGTGTGTGAAGCGATATTGCGAACATGTTGAGTTCAATGCTATAGATAGAGGTCAGGTGTGAATTGAAAGATGGGAGGTTGATTTATAGCTATGGCCGACGAGAAAATTTCATTAAAAACAAAAGATAGAACAAGGATTGACCGTTCTGTGGATTAATCAAAAATTTTCAAGATGCAGGTAGGTGGTAATTTCATTTATAAGTGTTTTCAATTCCGGGCATTTAAATTGTGCTTTGAACACATTGAGTTGATATTGCGCTAAATAAAAACATACGTATAGATAGTATGCGCTTGGCAACTCACAGCATTACCATCCGGAAGTATACCGGACCAACACACAAAACCCCGTGTAACCATGAACGTTTATGGTCTGGATAATACTTTAAAGTGGGAATTACTCATAAACGTGGATGGCAAACAACAATAACAAATACCCGGGTGACGTCAACTTCATTCTATCTATAATATTCTTATTTGAGAAATACTGATGATATGCGTTTAAGTAAAATACTCAACAATTCTTCCCGCCAGATCAATCGTGCAAACAAAATTATGTGTACCCTTGTGTTTCCAGTCTGATTCAGAGAAGTCAATGAGAACTACTCGCCCAACTGGCGGTCTAAAAACAAACAAAAAGTTTAGTGACGTCAGCTTCGTTCATTCTTTCGAGCAAGTCTAACATATGTTGTGAATTAATTCATAAATTGAACACGCGTGTAACTTATAATGCATCATTAAGTGTTCACGGCAATTCTTTAATTTTAAGCATTTAGTGTCATCAAAACTGATTTTAAAATGTCACGAACATCATGTTCAAAGGCGTTTCCATGTCTAAAAGATATTTAATAATTTGCATGGAAATGATATGCCCAGTTATAAATGATCAGTAAATGTGTTTGTTCTTCAAGTGTGTTAGTTAACGTGACGGACTCAATGTTTACACTGCATATTCGCCACAAAGGATTAGTGTGATATTTCGATTACCTGAAATTGAATACGTTGCCTTCAACGTTGAGTTAATTTACATTGGGGGTCCTGATAGCTCAGATGATAGAGCACTTGTTTCACACGCAAAGGGACCAAGATTGATCCCGGATACAGTCAAGTATTTTTCCTCTTCTGACACTACTTCTACCCAACAGCGGATGTCAGAAACAATCTTGACTTACACATTTTTGGGGGGATATATAACACATTGACAGTAGTGCTCAATCTAAGTGAGTCAGTCAGTTGATGCAAAGAAGAAGAAGAGAGAGAAGATGAAGAAGAAGAAGAAGAAGAACTTAACCTTTTGTTTGTATATTATAGGACTTTGTGTGCTTTTAATGTTCCTGCATCAATTTGATCTCTTCTCTTGTTTGTTTTAACTATTATTTATATTTTCAAAAACAACAAGGGTATTTAAATGTCTTTTGACTTATGTAACCCTTAATTTTATGATAAGAAGAAGAAGAAACCCTCCGCATTATGCGCCATAGAGAATCACAGCAAGTAAGTACCTTACGACAGGCATGTAATTGTCCATAATATTTTCAACAGAAATTTCTTGTTCTTGTCTTCATTAGAACCCGCGACCAAGGCGCCGAAGCAGAGACTGTGTGATGGAGGTGGTGAAGGACCTCACGTGTCCCATCTGCCTTGAGTTCTACTCACACCCCGTCATACTTCCGTGTAGTCACATCATGTGTAAACAGCCATGTGCAGATCAGTTATTCGAAGGGAATTTCATCAGATGCCCGGTTTGCAGGTTTGTTTTCTTTTTCTGTCTCTACTTAAGCTCGCTATTTATGCTATGCGCTTAGCTAAAATGCTCACAATATCCACCGTCCTGGTACCCCCACACAAAATCATGCATAATCTTGATAGTCTTATTGATAAAATTTAGTGAGAACATCATAAAAAAGGCTGTCTAAAATAATAACAAAGAGCTGAATGACGTCAACTTCGTTCCAAATGCCAAAATGGTGGAGAGGGTTGTTTAACTCTTTACCGACTATTTTCCCGATTCTCCCAAAACGTCATGCCCATCCAAAATATGAATGGATTTTAAAAATCTACCTCAAAGGGAATAAATATATGATATAAATAATTTTGTTCACCCAAAACGAATGTGCAACACATAATTAAGTTCTCATAATTATAACAAGAAAGTACTTTCGACTTTGTGATGTACGAAAGGAGTCAGAATGAGATGAATATTTGTGTCGTAACGAATGTAACGATTTTCCTATTGCTGACAAGGAAGGGTTAACTTGATGCTGGGCCTTTGGCATGCAGTCATGTGACATGTTTGTTACCACAACTATAATATTAATATCGTGGAAATATACTCAACGCTTTAACCCTCTCCTTACCAACCATTGTAAAATCGTCAAATTCGTTTCGATACAGCCAACATTTTTCTCATTCTTATTTATTTTGTAGCATAATATAAGATTAATACATACTTCGTTATACAGCAGATGGTTTGGCTGTACAAAATCATGTGCAACACGTACGTATTGCTTTTGTGACTGAGTAAAAAGCACATTATTTTTAGTGTTGGGTTGGAATGCAGTTTCAGAATAAAACCATGAGAATAGCACTGGCAAGGAGAGAGTTAAAATAGATGCCTCATCGTATATAGTTTGCCCACTTAATGTTCTTATTCGAGCTATATTCTTGTGAAATTATACTATAATAAAGTATCATTGAATTGAAGATAATGTTTTAGTTGTGTTCAAATTGATTTTCAATTTCCTTGAACAATAACGTTATATATATATATATATATATATATATATATATATATATATATATATATATATATATATATATATATATATATATATATATATATATATATACACACACATATATATATATATATATATATATATATATATATATATATATATATATATATATAATATATATATATATATGATTAAAATATACTCGTTACAACAACATTTAAAAACACGCAATTCGTTGCTTTCGGTCATCAGACCTGCAAATATGTGTGTACGTAGCGCAAAAGCAATTGTTTCCCCATATTATTCATTAAGCTTTAGAGACAAGACAAGGCATAAAAATGTGTAATCCACATCAAGTCAACATCATTTTAACGATTAGAACGACTTTTGACAATTAAATTTTCCACTGAGTTGTGCATCATAATTACATACTTTAGCTTAGTTTCAGTACTGCAGATTCATTTATTTATCTCACTACCTGCACAAGCATGAGACATACTTTGGCCTTATCAAATATATCGCATGAAAAGGTCAGTATTTGTAGGAGATTCAAAGGGGCTGCTTTGGTGAGAGATAATGACGACATATTCTCTTTGTTGACCTTGGCTTTCAACCATGTCGTTCAATTTATTGTGGTATCGATTCCAGAGCAGGGTCCACATTCTTCAGCTTCAACTTTACGGTGGTAAGACGATAACAGAAATAAAATCGAGTAAACTTAACAATTAAAAAGTCACACAAATTGTTTTCTTATTTTCAGAGATAATTGCTACGTGAGTGGTGGCCTGTCCAGTCTTCCAAGGGTGATTACCATTGAAAGCATTATCGAAAAAATCCGTGCCGAGAGGAAGAAACGAAATGCAGTAAGTCAAGGTCAAACAAGGGAAAGCAGTTTTGATGACGTATTTTCTGACGTCACATCCGAAAACAGAGCAAGCGACAGGACTCCCGTGTCCTCGCCCTCATCAGTCGCACCCATTTGTAGCAGTCCTTATTTCCCAGGGGATAGGAATTCTCCTGTCTCATTTTCACCAAGAGATCTTGTAAATGATGCGCCATCATCAGCGTCTACTGTTTTGTGGAGACCAATACCGTCAGGAAATGATACACCATCAGCACTTGAGTCATATTTCCCTTCCATGTCGTCTCAAACGACGACACCAAGACATGAGTCTGAAGATACAATTATGGAACCATCACCCCATTCAAATAATACGACACCCCCACAGAGTCTACGACAGAACAATAGTGTAACACAAAATGTCCCATTTTCAACACGCACACAAATCGTTCCATACTCGACAACATTGTCAAGCCATAATATACCGGAAAATGTCGAAAGACATTCATCTAACAGCATTTGCCATTTCACAACCCATAGACCATCACAAACGCCCTCAGCATCTCAAATTTCAACCACTTACAGCGTCAACAGAAGGAGCAGACACAATGCAACAAGAACAACTCATTTTTCAACTCGACATTCAAACTCCCAAGTAAATTCTGAAAGCGTTGTCTCACAGACAAATCAAACTAATGCCGGTTTCACATTTTCAAATAACCCCTATGATGAGATGCAAGGAACAAATAATGGCATTTTCAACGGAGACCAAGTCGTACAAACTTCTACCCCGAGGTCTGATCTAAGAAATATTCGATTGTGTCATGAACAATCTCTGGCCAATCTAAAGGCGTGTTCTGATTCCATAAGAGCGCTTCAACAGTCTAGGCCTTTCTTCAGAAACGGTCAGTGTGACTATATCTTGAATACCCTAACAACAAACCGTTCTGATTCAACCCATGCAGGTGATGAAGCAAATGAAACGAGATCCTTTCTCAGTCACATTACCGATATTTTGTTTGATTCATCGGGGAGCGATGGATCGCCAAGATTGAACCAAACAGACAATACTCTAGTCCCTTTACAATTTATTTCAGACAATATTTTTACGAATCAAATTACATCGCTTCCTGGTGCAGCTAATGTGAGATCTCAATTCAACAATGATGGGCAAATAGTCTGTGAAGCGCAGAGTGACGGGGCAGAAAACGTTCGATTAGGGAATGAAATTGCTTGTGACGGAGGACGTCATGAATCAACGCAGAAAGTCGGCGAAAACGGGGAGGTGTCCTCTGTGAAGGTGGGTGAACCATATTTTAAATTGATATTGGATTGATTTCGAGATTAGTTGTCAGTTATAGTGAAATTATTTAATCACATTTATTGGTCAATCGAATATTTATTGAACATTGGTCATTATTACGGTAATTAAGTGGGGATAAGGGAAACGTGACAACTTGGTAAATGGTCTTTGCGTCGTACCCAAATAATAATGATGATTGTGATGATGGTGATGATGATGATGATGATGATGATGATGATGATGATGATGATGATGATGCTGATGGTGATAATAATAATAATAATGACAATAATAATAACGATGATGACATAATGATTATCTATTGTCTAACAAATTGCAATTCATGTGAGGAAAACTTTGTTCAAGTAATTTAGGTTATGACGAAAAAAAATCACATTCACAGATACAGAACACACACATACAGACATATTATTATACCTAAACAATAGTTATTTATACATATACAAACACACATTTGCATCTTCACATCCACAGCGCATATGAAAACAACGATATAAGTATATCTTATCATTTCGTATTAATAGAATTCACTTAAAAGGAACAAATAACATTTGTATCCACATACACAGAAAGACATACACACACACACACACACACACACACACACACACACACGTACACACTCACACACACAAACACTGTAGTATACAAGTGATTACTATTATCAAAACTGTTCTTTCCAAACAGCTGAGCATTCAGAACCATCTCCAAAAGCTCTGTGATATCCAAAACCAGTTACTATTTCACATGAATTCCTTCACAGAAAGGGTACAGAATGGAGAGGTAAATAATTTCATTCATTATGACAGTGTTGCGATTAACTCACTTCACCCTAACACCGACTATATCCGTAGTTTACCCGGATTACTTTTACCCCATTCCCATTTATTACATTTTTCTGAGACAAATTATAGATGTAGTATCAAAGCTAATGTTTTTAGTTTTTACACGTTAATGATAGTTGAATAAAACTGTCTATGTACGTGCTCATTTTTAATACAATTTTTCCAATTTTGAAAAGTAGCAAAAATCTCTAGGATTGAGTGAGTTAATCAAAAATTATTACTAATCTAGATATCTCCATTATCTAATTTATGGCAATGTGGTCTTGTGGTATGACACTCGCTTTCGGATCGGAAGGTCCTGAGTTCGAGCCTCGCTCGGCGCATAGTTGAGTCCTTGGAAAAGGCTTTTTAGTTACATTGTCTCACCGTACTCAGGTGTAAAATGAGTACCTGGCCGTTAACAGTATTGTCTTTGTCGGAAAAGAGACGTCATGTCTCTTACTACATGTTACGTATTGCTGTTGGTCAGGGATCCCTTGTAAAGCGCTTTGAGCATGTTTAGTAATAATGCGCTATATAAAAGATCAAGTAAAGCTCGAGTTGCCAGGAAACATAATCTAAGTAGATACTTAATACCAATGTCTTAATAATAATTATTAAGGTTTATGTAGGTGGTTAAACGTCATTCAATTCATACTACAGTTTTCTATTAAACTGCGTCTGACGAGCAGTGTATATTAGACCCACTAACTTTCCTGGTCACGAAAAAGTTGTGAACAAATATTTTTAGTGGATCGGCACATATTTGTAAAAAGCACAATAAATATTTTCCATCTTTTATTAACTGCATTAATGGTTACTGTTTATTAAAAAAAAAAATTGGCATAAGCCATTCCTTATATTTATACTATTGCCTTGACGAGAAAGCAAGCTCCATCTAAATTTTTGCTACAATCAATGTCAACAGACTTCAACAGCCGTGATGTCACTTCCCTGGTAATGACGCATAGTAACTTAGTAACTGGTTCTAAACTATCGGAACAATGGCGGATGCCCTTATGAAATACTTCTCCAACGAGCATAAAAGTGGATCCAGAGATCAAAAGCATTATAAATCTAATCATGTTTTGACTTTTATACATTCTGATCACATGACACGTGAAAAAGTTCTCGCCAGCGCGAAGAATACAAAGTACCGATTTTCTTTGTTCAGAACCAAGCTGCTCGTTGCTAGGTGGACGTGACATCAGACTATTGAATCAGATTGGATTTGGCAGGATTGGAACATATGAATAATAGAAATTTCACATAGAAAAAGAACTTTCAAAGTTAAATATCTAAACATTAAATTAACTCGATACAGGAGAAGTACGACAAAGGACGCTCGGACATCAACAAAGAATGTGACTCTCTTGTGGCGGAAATAGAAAACAAACGGTACCACTTCTTGTTGCAGATCGACGACGAAAGAAAGAAGCGTCGCTTGGTTACTAACGACACCACCGTTGCCATGGAGAAGCTTCTGGCATCATCTCAAGAACTCAGCTTATTTGTTGAAGAGATGTTGGAGTCAAGGCCACAGACAATCCTTTCCACTGCTTCTTCTTTGCTGGACAGGTGAGTTAGAAATGATTGCCGAGTTAGAGAAGTCTACTAGATAGTCTCATAATTTTAGGACTCAACAATATTTGGAATTATCAATAAAATATTTCTGAAAGACACGCGCAAAGCAAGGAAATCTCGAAACATAAAATTATAGATTATATACTTTATAAAGCTTTTGACTTTCTTTGCTTAAAAAAAGTCAACAAAAAACATGAGGTTTTATACAGTGCAATATCCACTAAACTTGCTCAAAGCTCTTTAAAAATGGCCCCTGACCAACAGCGACACGTAAAATGTAGAACAAAACATGACGCCTGTTAGGCGATATTACATTTTTTTTCCCGACAGAGACAAAACTGTCAACGGCCAGGTACTCATTTTACACCTGAGTAGGGTGAGAGAATGTGAGAAAAGAGCCTTTTCCAAGGACTCAATTATGCGCCAAGCGAGGCTCGACTCAGGACCTTTCGATCCAAAATCGAGTGTCATACCACAAGACCACATAGTCGCACAATAATTCTGTACTTAAGACTTTCAAACATCTTAATGTATATAAGATCTGCATCTAATGTCTGTGACCATGCTTGTTATAGAATGGCTGTAGCTTTAACAAATATTTCAAGTAATCTTTAAATCATAATATTATAGGAACTGATTCATTCGTTGTGTTATACCATACCCTCGATATGATTTTCTTTGGCGTTCCGTTGGTTTGATGATACGTATATTTCTTCTTGAAGACAGTGCAATTTTATTTATAAAATGCGTGTATCCAATTAATACGTTGGATAGAGAGAAAGACAGATATTATATATATATATTATATATATATATATATATATATATATAATATATATATATATATATATATATATAAAAGAGAGAGAGAGAGAGAGAGAGAGAGAGAGAGAGAGAGAGAGTAGTTGTAGGCCTCATATTTCAAGAGGCTTCTTTGAAAAATAAACTTACATTGAGATGTTTAATGCCGACGTGTACTTATTTGCAGGTCTGATAACCCAATTCCTTATAGTTTCTGTGTTGTAATGGAAATCTCAAAAACAATTACTCAATTTATTGCCCATTACAACAATGTTAAACCAGGTCATAATTGCGTTCGGATGTCAGACCTGCATATATGTACACGTCGATGAATGCCCTTTTCGAGTTAAATTAATCAAAACACTGTTTAAATATGCAACCCCCACCAAAACCAGCTTGTCGTCAGCTGTGATCGAATGCCAAGCCTGTCTCCACACATCACCTGACAACTCCGATGACCCAGAGGCGGATAACTGTAACCATCACCTCATCGATGCCAGACTACAACGAAGTATAGTCCAAGAACTCGATTATTTAACATGTAAGTATTTGGTAATCGTGCGCTTAACAAAAACATTGCTATCGATCCAAGGAAAAAACAAGACCACCCCTCTCCCCCTCGCCCCAACAAAAAACAAAAACAAAACACAACCAAATAAACAAACAAAAAACAAACAAGCAAACAAAAAGAACAAAACAAATCAAAACAAAAAAACAAGCAAAAAAAAAATAAATAAGCATTTCTAGAACAGTAAAGTTGGTGCAATAAAATAAACAACATCACGTGACCATTTTAGAAGCACGTGGCAAAACACATGTTCCTGGCTTTGACAGCTCACCTTCCAATGTAAATTATAGAAAAAAATAACCATTTTAAAATGTCTGTTAGGTGTCAAAAGAAACACATATTCATAAATACTCAATCACGCGTCAAATAATATCTAAATATTGATTTTTTATAGAGCAGTAAAGTTAGGTGCCCCAAACGTAAACAAAGGTCGAGAAGCACGTGGCAAACCACATGTTCCTGTCTTGACAGCTCACGTTCCAATGTAAATAATAGAAAAAAATAACCTTTAAAATTTGGCTGTTAGGTGGCAAAAGAAACACATATTCATAAATACTCGATCATGCATCAAATAATGTCTAGATATGGATATTTTATGGAACAAAAGGTAAAATTTTCTAAAATTTATCAAAAGTTACAGTCTATCTATTTTTAGACCAGAGCAAATTATTGCGCTGGTGTGAACAAAACGAGAATTATTCGGAGCCTGATTTTCATAATAATTTAGCCTTATGTTATTATTTCTGCAACTGTTAGATTTTATGTAAACATATTTTCAATACTGAAAGTGTATTGCCTACAACTCAAACTACAAAATTGGGAGACCTATATTGTGCGTAAATTATTCCGGTCCCTAACGGAAATCACTAGCAACTTGTTATTGTTTACGTTTGGGGCACCTAACTTTACTGCTCTATTAAGTGTGAACAAAACAAGAACTCTTTGAAATCTGGTTTTCGGAATAATTTAGCCATATACAAAGAATTTAACTAAATAACAATTTTAATTGTACGTGTTTGTTTTTAACTGAATGTGTATTATCTACAATTTGAACGACAAAAACGGGAGACCTGTTTTGTGCGCAACGTTGTCCGGCTGCTAAACTTCCTAATCACCAGCAGGGTTGCCAGTTTGGCATTTTAAATGCCAGATTCCAAAAATCTGGCATTTTTGAAAACCGTTTGGCATTAGAAAAATCATTTGGCATTTGGCATTTTCATTTGGCATTTTCTTTTCTTGTATATTATACTTCAAATGACACCTTTTCTTAATTATTTCTAAACGCGTAAACACAAATCTCTTCACATCGGAAAACTTTGCTATTAAAACTCGCACCCTGAACTAGCCCTGCCTCCCTCAGATATTCACTCAAATTCAGCCCTCGACAAGTATCCTCGTAAGTTTTCTGGGAATCTCCTGCAAAACTCATGTATATTTGCGTCATGGTCGCCTGTTAACTTTCACTCCACTTAGTAGTCAGTAGGTAAAAAATTACCCCTATAGGAAATTTAGTATAATTCCAAAAAAAAAAAACAAAAAAAAAAAAAGACAAGAAAACACGCAAGCCACCAGGATATGATAGTAAATTGTCTATCAAAAGTGAGTAGTTTTCTTAGTGGGGGTGGGAGTCAACAGACTTTGGCATTTTTTTGAGTGTTTTGGCATTTTTTGAGTCTTCCCCTGGCATTTTGTTGAAAAATAATCTGGCAACCCTGATCACCAGCAAAGAATGGCAGTCCAACTCATGCAAAGGTAAGATTCCAATTTCAGTGTTTGAGTTTGTAATTTGTATCGATTGGTTTTGAGAGCAGGAAACGATTTAGTTCAATGTTAATCCATAATAGCGTTCGGGTATTTAACTTTGGATGTCTCACCGGCATAATTTTAGAATGCGTTGTTTATTTGTTTCCATTTCACTTCGCAATTTGACTGTCACTGTCAGTGTCAGTCATTA
The DNA here is from genome assembly GCF_034508935.2 of Berghia stephanieae. Lineage (NCBI taxonomy): Eukaryota > Metazoa > Mollusca > Gastropoda > Nudibranchia > Aeolidiidae > Berghia > Berghia stephanieae. The sequence goes on from NC_088363.1 coordinate 37,096,846, forward strand.
CTACAGTACAGCTTCACTCGCCGATTCTCACTTACAGAGTTTACGTTTCCTTCACTTATGTCTGCTTCATGTTCATTCAGTGAGTGATTCGAATACTGTGTGAGAGAAAACACTTTTCGTAATTTATGACATTTTATGGGTAACGTTTACAGTCTAGAACGTGTGTCAGTCATAACTTGACCGAAAAAGAAAACAGAAAGGAACAAAAAAAAAAAAGCAGACACCCCCCTCCTCTGCAGGTGGAATCTCAACAAAAGTTGTATTTTTTAATCCTCATCTTTTGTGGTGCGAAGCTTTCATCGCTTGTCATATTTTATTGACTCTCGCTCTTTCCTAACCTGATAATAGATTTCGAAACAATCTTTAGGTCTTCATTCTCTCATTATCTGTTCATGACTGGAACTGGAAAAGGAACAAGACAAAGGCAAAGGGTCTCTGCCACCGATTTTCAATATCTTGTGTTGTTTGAGGGATTTAAGTTGGTAGCCGTTTTTGCCACATAAGACTTTTTGTTATTGTTTTTGCTGAGAGTCGATGAGAGAAGGAATGGCAGAGAGGGAGGAAGGGGTGGTGAAAAAATGAGAATGTCTGGGAAAAGAAAATGTCCCGCTCAACCCCTTATCGCATCTTTGATATTTGGCAGGTGTCAAACTACATGTATGACGTTTTGGATCTTCCAAGCCTATTCGCCTTATTTGGTCGGTAGCTGTGTGGAAGAAAACATATTTTATTGTAAAATGCAGGGAGTGCGGTCTGATATTTTCGTCATCGCTATGATTATTCCCAGACAGGGTCTGCCAATAACGAAAATTGGTTATTCCCAGACAGATAGAGGGGGAAAAAAACCCCAATATTTTTGTATTAAAAAGAAAACAAACAATTTTAAGAAATTCATGCTCAGAAACGGAACAAGGCCAAACAAAAAAGGAGAAAAGAATAGACTCGCTCAAAAAAAAAAAAAAAAAAAAAAAGAAAAAAAAAAGGGGGGGGGGGGGGGGGGGGGGGGGGGAAAGCGATTGAATTCGAATCTGTGCAGCTAAAATGAGCAACGAGTTTCCCTTGGCTCAAGAGAAGTGAAAATGAAAAAACTGTGCTTAAGTTTTTGTATGAGTGTTGGGGGGGGGGGGGGGGGGGGGGGTCGTTGGGGGTTTTGTTACAGTTTTATACACATCCCTGTTAGTTCAATCAATTTTGTGGGTAATGATCAAGAGGGGCCTGGTCCTACAACTCTTTACGGATTTACCTTGGATTGAAATGAAAACTAAACCTCTCTGATTACTTTAGATTACCTAATTTTATTTCATACGTTTTTTTTTAATGAAGAAGAAGCTTTTTAGGATTTTGTAATTCATAGGAATCACCATGATATGTGAAATGATGTCTTATCTAAATTTTGCCTCAGGAATAATAAGCGAACAATTTTGAAAAGCTCTCTCTGTTGATCGAATTATCAAAAATTTTATTTGTGATCAGATATTTTATTTGACTTTAAAGTGAAATCCAGAGGCATTAAAATATATTCAATGTTTATTAGACTTTTCTTATGTGATCAGAAAGTTAAATACAGGAAATATTGATCAAATGAGTTCACCGGAAGGTAAATAAAAGCCCATTTTTTAAAAAGCTAATCGACATTGGTTATGTAATCTTGCCTTCATGATCATAAACCTCTGATAAAATTAGACCTGACCCAACGGTTTTAACAACCTTGTGGTATCTGAGTTCCAGGTCCATTATGTTTTCTAATGTTTTTATTGAATATAAGCAAACCATTAAGAAATAGGTCATGTCTATATATTCAACATTGAATGATATTTCTTCTTACATTGAAATAAGTGGTTCTTTAGAGTAATAAGGCTCATGGAACTGGAGTTTTTCCTGTTTCTGTAACATGAAGCAACAGACCTTAAATAGTGCTTGATAACTTTCTTAAAAAATAAATGGTATTTCATTTTACTTTGAAATAATTGGTCCTTTAGAGTCATAAGGCTCATGGAACTGGAGTTTTTCCTGTAACATGAAGCGACAGACTGTAACAAGTGCTTGCTGAAATCTGAATAAGTTGCACATTTACATTTTACTTGTAGAGTTAGATCCAGTTATTCATTCAAACATTGGTATCTTAATTTCGAATTGTCATTTAATTAATACATATAAAGTTAAATAGATCCAATGATAATAATTGATAAAATAAGGTAATTATAACTTTTATTCATTGTTTGGTCCATATGAATTTTACTTTATGATTTTGTGTGAGATGATATTGCTTTTTATGGGACCATGGGAAAATGGTTTAGAATGCCATGCTTATCTTTTTTTTTTCAGATCTAAATAACATTACAACAAGAATGAGTCTCTGCATTCCTTTAATTGTTCTGGAAGCATTGGCCTGCCTATACCATGGGAATTAATCAATTTATATTCAGGAAGAAGTATCATAATTATTATTATTATCATCATCATCATCATCATCATTGAGTTTATCCTTCAAGATTATCAAAATGGCTTTCATGTTATAGAATTCCTCATATATCATTATGGACCCTTCTTTGTTTTTTTTTTTATTGGAATTAATGTTTTTCTTCTATATTCTATATTCTTCATAAAACCTCTCAGCTTTATTGACCTAATCTAGAGACTAGAGAGCGGTGATTAAGAGAACAGGACCATATTTTGCTTTCGAGCGTTTCTTAATTTTAAAAGCAGCTTACTGTAGTTTGTAAAGATTTTTAAAAACTTTTTTCTAATGACAGTGTCTAATACACGTTAAAACCAATGCATATCTATCCCTATGTAATTTTGGCAGTGATCTCTCCATTTTAATGGTATTGGCTCCTGTTTATTTATAAAAATGCCCTGTGAGCTTGTTATACACTTGAAAGAAACATTTACATAGGGAAGTCAAGAAGAATATAGCAAAAGAAACCTGCTTCCTTGGTTATGAATAAGAAATTTAAAAAGAAATAGGCAATGACCTCTTTATCTTGTCTACCATTTAACTTTATAATTATTTTTTAAAGTTTATTATATCCTTTTCTATGTTTATAATTTAATTTATCAGCAAGATAAGAGTACTGATGAAACCATCTATGTAGCTGATTTGTAATGGTAGTAGAATTTGATAGATGGGACCATGTGATGTTGCAGAACATATTTTTAAAAATTGTATTGCATTGTTTCATTTATCAGCAACATCATATTAAATAATGCAGTGGCTTAATCACAAACTTTCTGCACTTCATATGCAAGACAGTGATGCTTTTGTGCTACATTTCTCGAAATATTCACAAAGTTTCTGTATTTTGAAAATAAGACCATGGCGCTTTTGTCTTAACTGGTTAGTCGCAAATTCTGCCGTTGTATTCCATTTCTCGAATAAAATTCTTTTCTATTTATTCTATTTATTTGCAAAGTTTCTGCACTTTATAAACAAGAACATGATGCTTATGACTGGACAGGTTAATCGCAAATTCTTCCTTTGTGTTCCATTTCTCGAATCAAATTATATTAAATTCTATTAAATAATTAATTTAATGGCAAACTTTCTGCACTTGATAATTATATGCAAGACCATAATACTAAAGTCTACACAGGTTAATCGCATGTTATGCCTAAGAAGTGCATTTCTTAAATCAGAACCTTTTTTAACCAAAGCTTTTGCTGGGGCTCTTACATCACAGATTTTTAAAAATGGAACTACACAGTTTCAGTAATAATTATCAATTTTTTTCTTTTTTTTTTTTCTTTCTCTTTCACATGATGAAAATGCAAGCATACCTTTAATGGAGAAACATCATATCTATATTTTTTAAAATGATTTCAGTGTGAATAACATGAATATGAATGAAATGACAATAAATATGATATAAATTTATAATCTGTTTTTAATTTATTTGGATTTCACAAGTTGTGTTATGGCACTCAGATACAGCAGGACGGGTGAGACTGAGAACCAATCCTCACAATAGCACTAGAGGTCTTGTATATGCAAGATGTGATTTCCATTGATACAGTTTAAAGACTGTCCTGTTTTTATTCATTCTGGTGAACGCTGTAGGGTTGTTTTTTTGTTTCTTGTTTTAAAAAATATTTTTTTCTTTCAATCTAAGTCTAAGACTTGATTGAATTCTGACTCAATGCAAATCAACTTTGTTCCAACTCCTAACTTCAAATTACAATGAACTTGTGCACCCTTCCTTCTCTGTTAACCTACAGGTTATTGGATATGTAACTTTAATACATATATGTACGTCTACCACAATGATAAACTAGCAATTTATCTAAATATCTTGCAATCGTCTTTTGTAATAACTTTTCATTCTGGGTTACACATAAAAGGTAGCACTGCCGGGTTACAAAAGTACTTAGATGTTAAAAAGATCAGCATCCTGTCATCTTACTTATATATTGGCAGGTGTAAGACTTATTCATTTTGCAAGTTATCATCGTCACAGTTTCGCACCAACACCGAACCCACTCCACAGCATCTGGGGAGCAGACTCTTGGGTCATGGTCAGTGCAGCTGAGCGCATCCTGGCATTCTCTAAGTAGGTACAGAAAACTGATTTTTCAAACCCAACAATGCTCAATTTAGTCACTTTTGCTTAAAAGAGTTTGCAATTCGGAGCATTTTGATACCAATGTCATACATGTATCTCAATTTTTAAGGAAGATATTGTCATTGTCATTTGAAAATTTGACAATTTCGTCGTCGCGACACCCTGCTTCAGCACCCAACTTCGGGACTTCGTATAAAAAAAAGTAGGCTAGCACTATTCAGTATCTGATACTGAATAGTGGTTTTGCACTATCGTATCTGATCTGATATGTTTGCACTATCAGTATTGATACTGAATAGTGGTTTTGTACTATTCAGTATCTGATACTGAATAGTGGTTTTGCACTATTCAGTATCTGACACTGAATAGTGGTTTTGCACTATAATACGGTGTTTCTTTTCCGAAACCCGACAAAGTTATGGGAAGAGGGCAGCTGTGGGAGTGAATCTCGGACTCAGAGAAGTGTACAACAGTGGGGAGTGAACCTGGGACTGGGTTTCAGCGGGTTTCGTAATAAAAAGCCGGACGACACCTGGCAATATCCGACAAAGTTATGGGACGTAGGCAGCAGCGTGTGTGTGTGTGTGTGTGTGTGTGTAGAGGCTGAGGGGGGCGGGGGGAGGAGGGGGTGAACCTGAGATTCAGGGAAGTGTACACCAGTGGGGAGTGAACCTGGGACTCTGGGTTTTATAAAAAAGCAATAACAAATGGGGGGGGGGGGGGGGGATTACTTTTGTACGAAACCCGACAATATGCGGCAAAGAAGTGGAAAGTAGGCAACGCGTGGGGAGTGAACCTGGGACTCAGTGAAGTGTACACCAGTGGGGAGTGAACCTGAGACTATGGTTTTCGGCGAGCTTCAGCTAGTTTCATATAAAATCAATTACTTTTTTACAAAACCCGACGAAACCTTGCAATATCCAAGAAAGTTATGGGTAGTAGCAACAGTGGGGAGTGAACCTGAGATTCGGGGAAGTGTACACCAGTGGGGAGTGAACCTGGGACTGGGTTTCGGCGGATTTTGTTATTTTAAAAAAGCAATTACAAATTGGGGCAACAAATTGGGGCAAAGTTATGGAAAGTAAGCAAATAATGGGGACTGAACCTGAGACTCAGGGAAGTGTACACCAGTAGGGAGTGAACCTGAGACTCTGGGTTTAGGCGAATTTCAGCGAGTTTCATATATAAGCAATTACTTTTTTATGAAACCTGACGAAACCTGGCAATATCCGACAAAGTTATTGAAGTAGGCAATAGTGGGGGGTGAACCTGAGATTCATGGAAGTATACACATGTGGGGAGTGAACCTGAGACTCTGGTTTTCAGCGTGCTTCAGCGAGTTTCGTATAAAAGCAATTACTTTTTTACGAAACCCGACGAAACCTGGCAATATCCGACAAAGTTATTGAAGTAGGCAACAGTGGGGGGTGAACCTGAGATTCAGGGAAGTGTACACTTGTGGGGAGTGAACCTGGGACTCTGGATATTGTAAAAAGACAATACCAAGGGGGAGGGGGAATTACTGTTTTACGAAACCCGCCAAAACCCGACAACGTTATGGGAAGCAGGCAGCAGTGGGGAGTGAATCTGGGATTTGGACACAGATGAGGATTGAACCTGGGACTGCGAGAGGCTGATACCAGTGGACAGTGAGCTCAGAATGTACTTTTATTTCGAAACTTACCGAAATTATCAAAAGTTATGGGAAGTGGGCACCATTGGGCAATGAACCGGGACTCAGGGAAGTGCACACTGGTTGAGAGTGAACCTGGGACTGTGAGAAGAGGATATCAGTGGAAATGAACCTGGGACTATGGGAGTTGGGTACCAGACGAGAATGAAGCAATTACTTTTTTACGAAACCCGCCAAAACCCACCGAAAAACCATAGACTTAGGTTTATTCCCCAATAGTGTACACTTCCCTGAGTCTCAGGTTCACTCCCCCACTGTTGCCTACTTTCTTTCCATAACTTTGTTGGATATTGTTGGGTTTCGTAAAAAAGTAATTGCTTTTTTGTTACGAAACCCAGTCCCAGGTTCACTCCCCAATGGTGTACACTTCCCTGAGTCCCAGGTTCACTCCCCACTGCTGCCTGCTTCCCCTAACTTTGTCAGGTTTCGGCGTGTTTCGGCAGGTTTCAGGTTTCGTAAAAAAAAAAACACCCCTAAAAATACCACGTGTATTCAGTAAATAGATGTCAATTGTAGTCTAATATTCAGTATCTGTTTAAATTATTATTATTATTATTATTATTATTATTATTATTACTATTATTATTATTATTATTATCACGTAAATTTTAATATAATACTGCAATTAATTCACGGAAGTACATCATTCAATTAAAAATGGCAGAAAGTCTGGCCACATATTTATAATGAATCGGGATTGTCTTAGATGACAAAACAAACAAACAAACAAAAACAACAAGAACAACAACAACAACAACAAAATGTGACAAACAGAAAAAAGCAAGATTTTAAAAAGTAATGAACAATAGAAGAGCTCATCAATGAAAAACAACAACGAGATTATAACACATAAAAGATATTCGTAATAAGTCGATAACTGATTAAATAACTCCTACTACTTGATTTAAAAATCATAATCATAATAATGATGATGATGACGATTACAACAACAACAATAATAATAATAGTAAGTAGAAATAATAATAATAATAATAATAATAATAATAATAATAATAATAGTATAATATAAACATCAAAATATATTACAAGCAAATAAAATGATTAAAACAAAAATATTGGGGAAAAATAGAAGTTAACCCGGCCGGGATTTGAACTCTCGAACCTTAAGTTCAGAGTCAAACAGCTTATCCACCAAGCCATGGTGACTCTGAACTTTCAGTGACATTTAATCATGTCTATTTAGACATTAAAAAATTTATTTGAATGCCACTCTTCTTTTGATATTTTGAACTATGTTAATTGCACAATAGCAGAAATTTAAAAATAACGATTAAAATATTTCTACAACTTTGAATCGGGCTGTCAGTTACTGCACGAGTTCAATCTGGTAGTAGGTCAGCAGTTTATTTACATTCAACTGAGATTGTCGCACTTTTCACTCTCTCTATAATAAGAGTTCCTTATGGATACTGAATAGTGGCAGCAGCTTCTTATGGTTCACACTATTATGTTATGACGATCGACCCAATCAGCAAAGTCCGGTCCGCATTCGTGCACCGTCGCGAACCCGCCTGGTAGCATCGTCACAACACACCTTTCGACTAGATGCTCTGCCGTTTCGGGTTCTTGTCCACAGCGTGGACATAAAGGACAGGAAGTTAGACCCCACTGATGTAACGCACCGGCCGTTAGGCAGCTCCTCGACCGAAGCCGATTCGCAGCTACCCAGTGTCTCCTCTTACTGGTATCAAAGCCTGGCAACTTCTCACCAAGCTTAGAGGAGTGTAGGTCCCCGCCCCCACGAGGGATTGAATTCGTCCAAACCGACTTCCATCTCGTATGTGCAGCTCTGTCCGTAGTCAGGGATTCTGCGTACAAGGGTTGCCGGGACTTATTTCGGCTCGAAACGGGGGCACCGTTCATTATGCGCATGAGAGGGGTATCCCCATTCCCTCTCTCTTTGATCTTACTCAGCCAGTTTCCCGTAATGGTCTCTCTCCGGACATCGGGGGGCTGGATCGCTGCCATTACCGGGCCCCATTCTCTAGGGGTTGTTGCTAGCGTTCCCGACACTATGTGCATCGACTTGCGAAGTTTTACATCCACCTTCTCAACGTTTCTGCTTCTACCCCACACTGGAGCGCAATACTCCGCGGTGGAATAGCATAGTGCCAGGGCGGATGTTCTCAGGAGCGCTTGGCTAGCGCCCCAAGTCGATCCCGCCAGCTTCCTCAGAAGACTATTCCGCTTCTCTATCTTCCGGGCAACCCCTTCGAGATGAGCCCGATAGGTAAGGCTGCGATCCAACGTCACCCCTAAATATTTTGGACGCGGCTCATATGGGAGTGGCTGGTCCCCGACTAGGACATTCAGTTTACGGGTGTGCCAACCACTGCATAAGTGAAATGCAGTGGCCACGGTTTTTGAAGTGTTCATCTTCAGGTACCACTTGTCAAAGTAGGATTTGAGTCTGGTGACGTCCTCGCTGAGTACGCTCTCGAGACGGGTCCACACTTTACTCTGAGTAACGAGTGCCCAGTCGTCTGCGTATCCCAGCCTCAGGGAGGAAGTGTTCGGCATATCGCTAATGTAAACGTTAAACAACATTGGCGCAAGTACCGACCCCTGAGGGACCCCATTCTTCAATTTCCTTACTTTGCTCGTGACGTCTCCTAGCGCGACGTGGAATTGCCTTTCCCCTAAGATCGAAGAGAACAACTTCAAGGTCTTTTTGCACCTTATGATTTTTGCAAGTTTGAGCATTAACCCATCGCACCAGACCGTATCGTACGCCGCTGATAGGTCTATAAACACAGCACCTGTTTGCTGTTTTCTCTCGAACCCGTGCTCAATATGCTCTGTAAGGGCAATGACCTGCTCCGTGGTGCACCTCCCTTCCCTGAAGCCTGCCTGCTCTGGTGGCAGGGCAGCGTCTAGGACCGGCCCCCATCGGTTTAATAGAACACGCTCCAACAATTTGTAAAGACAGCTCAGCAGCGATATGGGTCTGTAACTGTCTGCCTCCTTCGCCGGCTTCCCTGGCTTCAGGATGGCAACTATCTTCGCGTGCTTCCACACTTGTGGAAGCTTTCCTTTTGCAAGGACGTCCGACATTGCCTCTGCTAGCCAGGCCCGTGCCCTGGGGCCCAGATGCGTCACCATATCGGGATATACACCATCTATCCCTGCTGCTTTGCCGTTCTTTACTTCGCTAATGGCTGCACCCACTTCTCGGGGACTGAACGGGGCCGTCCAGTCCGACTCCTCCGCAGGTAGCGAGTCCAAAATCGTTCGGTACGCCTTGCGGACACCGCGCTCAAAAGCCTGATTAGGGACCCGCTTACTACGGTTCTTAATATTCTTGGCAATTGTGTCTGCCTCGCATTCCGGTGCAGCCTTCGCGAAATTCCGATCTGGGTCCAATTTCTTTATCAAACGCCAAGCGTGGCGGCTGGAGTGTGTAAAGTCGAGACTTTCCACGGTCTCCTGCCACCGTTGCTTCCTTCCCTCTGCCAGAGACTGAAGTAGTCTATCGGCTGTGTCCTGAGACTGGGTCTGCTGGTACTCTCGGTACAGCTCTTCCGACTCTGCTGTCCAGCAAGGGGTGTAGAATTTCCGCTTGCCCCGTGGAATAGAGCGTTGAGCGCTCTTAACCAGTAGCCTACTAAATCTGGTTATATTCTTGGACTTGGGAGGAATGGCAGGGCAGACCTGCTCGATATAGGAACTGAATTCCTCCCAGTCAGCCTTCCTGAAATTCCATCTGCAAAGTGGGAGAGACTGCACCCTCGGTATTGTCACCCCAGCTGTGACAAGAACCGGCCTGTGCTGGCTATGCGGAAAGTCCCCGAGGACTGTCCGCTTCACCTGCAGCGGTTCACCGTTCGCGCTTTTCGTTACGAGGGTGAGGTCTGGAGTGTACTCCTTCTTATGGCGGGTACCCCGGAAGGTACCCTTGGCTGTAGGATCGTACACTAGGTGTAGATCATTACAGTCCATCCATGAGCGGAGTTGTCTTCCTGCCTCGTTGCAGTCTCGGTAGCCCCATTCGTGATGAGCAAAGCACTATTCAGTATCTGATACTGAATAACCACTTCCAAAAAAGTATCGGGCTCACAATGACAAAATTTCAACTGCTTAGAGTCTCATAGAAATTAAACAACTCCAATTTTTTTCAGAACTCTAGCTCTTTATTTAATTACATTTTAAGCGCCACGAAAACGCAAAAAATGCATATTTCCCATAAATCGCCAAGGGAGACAAAAAATGTGTCCGTCGAGGCAGCCTCTGGTCGGCACGCCATTTTGCTCTCACTGACTGGGCTGTGCAACTCGTGTTTATTTACCAAAGTTAAATGCTGGGCGAATGCGGGCGATACTTATAATCGGTACGGCATTTCCATATTTTAAGAGAAAAATGGATGACCTTTCCAGTAATGTAAAAATAGTCTGCTGAAATTTTGTGGAAATGAGTTTAATCTTCCTTTTTTTGAGAAATTTTAAAAATAAAATCGCTTCCCCTAAATAAACCAACAGTTATTTGGTATCGATCAAAACGTCAAGATCTTGTGCACATTTTAAACCAATTACTGATCCGATACCACCCATGGCCCGAATTCGCCAAGCTCTTCAAGATGACCGATCGCGAAAAGTTCGTATTTTCCATCAGCGGGCGAGCCGATTAGTGACTTGTTTCAAAACCCACTTAAATTATCTTCAAAAAAAGCAGATAAATCATTTAGACACCATTTTAAAGGGATTTGAATAAGCTTTCGATTGATATAAATTTTATCCTTGTCATTTTGATATTTAATGGAATACAACGAAGTAAAATGTATGTAAAACACATCGAAAATTGTCCGCCAGAGCGCATTAGCGGCAGTTTGCCGTACCTACTCTAAGGATGTCTGCTCTGGGCACCCACATGTACACAAGCTACTCTCAGCCAGCCCCCACTTTTTCATGCTTCCAATTGTTCTCACAAGTTTTGCCTGTGCTCTGTTCAGTGTTACCAATTCATTCCTGGGGAGCTCAGTTCCGTAGGACAGTTCTTCTCTCAGATCTCCAACAGCTTCATTTGCATGATTGTTCCACTCTCTCAACGTGGAACGCCTGTATACAGCTGCATGGTCAGGGTTGATGCTTTCTTCCATCGTGAAGCTCTTTCTCGACTTCAGTCTACTTGTCATTGGGCTGTGCCTTGGGTCCATTTTCTATTCATATTTCTGGGCTTTGGAATCAGTGGCTCTTTGAATGTAGGGAGGTGCAATGCCAGCCAGCCGATGGAGGACTGGAACTGGAGTCGGTTTCAAGTTACTCTAATGATCCGGCAGGTGTTATTTTGACATGGCAGGATCTTACTCAGACTGGTGAGACCTATTCGGCTGATGAATAGCAGAGGGCTACTATGGTTGTCCTGACTGTTTTCGGATCTGCTCCCCATGGCGTGTAAGTTTTTGCCTCTTTTCTTAGGAAGTTGTTTCTTGTGGCCACCTTTGCTTTTGTGTTCTGAGAAAAGGACATTGTGCGGTCTACGGTAACACCGAAGTACATGGGAAATGTGTTTTTATCCAATATGTTCCCATTCCAGATGTTCAGTTTCCTGTTTTCTTTAGGCTTGGCGGTTCTTTAAATGGAAAGCACACACTTGAGTTTTTCCTGGGTTGGCAAGTGAGTTCTTTAAATGTGGCCTCAGAGAGTGGCTCCAGGACATCCGTTAGTCTCTCCTCAATGGTCTTGAAATCAGAGGCCTGGGACACAAGACACAGATCATATAGAAACCCCCTGATGTTCTCAAAATGAGGTTGGTCGTTGGTATAAACGTTGAAAAGGATATGTGCAAGTACCGATCCTTGAGGGAGTCCGTTCTTTTGTGATCTGCTTTTCTTCCCATCCATTTCCACAAAAAAGTGACGGTTTGACATAAGGAATTTTATTATTGCAACTATTTTTGTGTTACGAGTTACCCTTGCAACCTTTAGGAGCAGTTTACTATGATTTACTGTGTCATAGGCAGCTGCCAGGTCCACGAACACAGTTCATATAATTTGTTTGTTCTCGTAGAGATGACTGATCCTACCTCAATGGCGATAGGTCTGTATACTGATTTTGGAATGGGGTTGCCGACAGTTTTTGATATATCTGGAAGACACAAATGCAAGGTCTGGGTTGTAGCCTGTTCTCCAGCAAGCGCTTGGAAAGGATGCTTCATGCGTCATAGAAGAGTGTCAGATTATATTGGTCAGCCCATTCCTCAACAGTATCTCCATCTTTGTTGTTCTCATTGTATCCCCATTTGGTGCTGTGGCAGTTAAAGTCACCTACCACAATCATTGGTTTCTCACTAATGGTGGATGTAACTGGCCACTTGAATGGCGTTGGTGGAGGTTTGTTGACAGTAATATCACATTGAAGTGTCTGCTTTCAATTCTGAGAATTTCCACCTCACTTACTGTCATGTCCTGGTTGTATGTCACTATTGTTTTGTCTTTGACTTTGACGTAGTTAACGCTACCGTGAATGTTGCTTTCATGTTGTTTGACTAAATGCATGCCAGGGATGTTTAGTGCCACGGTCTTGTGCGTCTCTTGTAGTTGTAGACAGTACAGAGTTGCGTCGCTGGATTACTACAACACACACAACACCAACATTTTCAAGTATCTTTAACACTTTTTAAAATCATTAATAAACGGTGATACTGACAACAACAATAATAATTGTTATTGTTATTATTATTATATTGTTATTATCATTATTATTATTATATTATTATTATTATTATTATTATTATTATTATTATTATTATTATTATTATTATTATTATTATATTATATATTATTATTATTATTATAGTATAGTAGTAGTAGTAGTAGTAGTAGTAGTAGTAGTAGTAGTAGTAGTTAGTAGTAGTAGTAGTAGTAGTAGTAGTAGTAGTAGTAGAGGTCTTGTAGTAGAAATAGTAATAGTATCCGTTGGACCAAGTACATAAATATGAATATTTATACATTGCATTTCTACAGATAGCCGTGAGCAATGCGCTTCAAAATGTTTCATATTTATCCCCCCACTTCAACAAGCCGTGTGGAACCATATTTCTTTGTCATACAGCCTGTTAGGCGACCCTTGTGTACTTAAACTGTCACTACACTAACCGCCATTTCTGTAGCCAGATACTCATTCAATCGAGTGGGGTAATGTGTGTATAATTTTTCACGATTAGTCACCCATCCTATTACTATTACTGATCACACTTAGCATTGGCATTGCTCGACTTTTGTGACAAGACGAAAACCGTACCGCTAAGCCATACGGTCCATTAGTTCTAGATAGTAATAGTATAAAAGTCTATAGTTTTGTGGTATCAGTGGTTATAATAATACAGTAGTGGTAGTGCAGTTATAGTTATAGTGTAGAAGTAGTAGTTGTCTTCTGTCAAAAGGGTCATCTGAGCGAAGAGATAGGAGATAGATTCGAATTTACTCTCTTCATTACATTGACCGTATGCTTTGACTTTGATCATTTGATACGCTGTAAAAAAAAAAAAAGTATGATCCGCCTTAACCAAAGACAAGCAACCATCTTCGTTTCCCTGGACATAGATATGGTTTTGTTTACGGGAGGAGGGGGAACCATGATTATGGTTTTCCTATAATTTTTTATAAAATCAAAGAAAAAGAAGGGGTATTTTGGCGATAAAAAAAATATGATCGTGGCCTCCCTAGCTATCTCAGACTCGGAGTAAACAGCTTGAATTTATTCGCGCCAACTTCAGTTTGCTGCCTTAGCAACATGTAAACAAAAAGTTGGTTGGATGCGCATGACATTACTAAAGGTCAATTGCAGCATAGTTCGGGTCATTTATAAAAAAAATCTGGGTCACGTTTGATGTCAAATATCCGGTCACGTGATGTTGTTTATTTTATTGCACCAACTTTACTGTTCTATATAGCGCAATATCAACTTAACGTACTCAAAGCACCCTGACCAACATCAACACGTAACATATAGAACGAGACATGACGACTGTTAGGCGATATTACATTTTCATCCCCCGACAGAGACAACGCTGTTAACGGCTAGGTACTCGTTTTACACATGAATACGATGAGAAAATGTGAGTTAAGAGCCTTTTCCAAGTACTCAACTGCCCGCCGAGCGAGAACCTTCCGATCCGAAAGCGAGTGTCATACCACAAGATCGCATAGCCGCACGAAACAAAACAAAAGAAAAAAAAAATGAGCATTTATATAGCGCAATATCCACTTAACGTGCTCAATGCGCTTTACAAGGGGTCCCTGGTCAACAGCAACATTTAACATGTAGGACGAGACATGACGCCTGTTAGGCGATATTACAATTTTTCGGACAAAGACAACGCTGTTAACGGCCAGGTACTCATTTTACACCTGAGTACGGTGAGAGAATGTGAGTAAAGAGTCTTTTCCAAGGACTCAACTATGCGCCGAGCGAGGCTCGAACCCGGGACCTTCCGATCTGAAAGCGAGTATCATACCACTAGACCACATAGCCGCACAAAGAACAAAAACAAAAACAAAACAAAACATGAATCTGATTATACACAGACTTCACATTCTTTGATCCTTAATCCTCGAAGTACCACTTAACCCGAGACTAACTTCGTATGAGATTCCAAACCAGGGATTTCCTTCGTTTCGAATGAATTAATCGATGGATAAATATCGATTTGCGATATCAATATAATAGCAAGAGCAGTCGAACTCGGACTAATAAGTAGTTCTTCAGAGCCGTTGGGGCCGTGGGGCTTGAGTTTATCCCGGTTTCTATAGCGCGAAACGGACAATAGTAATTGCTTGCTACCCTTTTGATAGGATACCAGTCTATCGCAAATTACTTTCCGCCAGATCTATCAGACCCAGCTACCCAATCACTGCTGGGTGGACAGGGGGGGGGGGGGGGGGGCTTTATTGTGAAGCGAGTGCTCTACCAACTGAGCTAACGGGCCCCCACTCAGATTGATAAAACAACTCAAAAACCATAGAAAAAAAAAAAAGAAAGAAAAAGAAATGACCAGACATGCTAGAAAATCTGCAACACTTAAGTATTATGCATAATGCAATCTTTACACACGAATATGTCAAAGAACAACTTAGCTAGGGGAATTAGGGACACAAAACCCCCAAATTGTGCAAATTGGTGATGAAAGCATGAATTTTTTATGAAAAAAAGTTCTTGCTCTAAGGTTGAAATTGTGATATAGAACCACTTTCTCATTACTCCAAGAGCTAAGATATCAGCAATTTAAATCGTGTAAAAATTCACGGTGGTGATGAAACTTGCCGCCTTCACAACGACATTTTGCTTTGGTGTCAAAAGGTCACAGACTACGTCATCGGTACCGAGTACACATGTAGAACAGTAAAGTTAGGTGCCCCAAACGTAAACAAAGGTCGAGAAGCACGTGACAAACCACATGTTCCTGTCTTGACAGCTCACGTTCCAATGTAAATAATAGAAAAAAAATAACCTTTAAAATTTGGCTGTTAGGTGGCAAAAGAAACACATATTCATAAATGCTCGATCATGCATCAAATAATGTCTAGATATGGATATTTTATGGAACAAAAGGTAAAATTTTCTAAAATTTATCAAAAGTTACAGTCTATCTATTTTTAGACCAGAGCAAATTATTGCGCTGGTGTGAACAAAACGAGAATTATTCGGAGCCTGATTTTCATAATAATTTAGCCTTATATTATTATTTCTGCAACTGTTAGATTTTATGTAAACATATTTTCAATACTGAAAGTGTATTGCCTACAACTCAAACTACAAAATTGGGAGACCTATATTGTGCGTAAATTATTCCGGTCCCTAACGGAAATCACTAGCAACTTGTTATTGTTTACGTTTGGGGCACCTAACTTTACTGCTCTGTACACTGATGCTTAAATCGAAATTGGAAGTATAATTTATCATTTATTCATAACATACAACTTATCAAATCCCTTCATTTACCAAGAGAGTAACATAATTTTTAAAAATATTTGTTTTTAATCCAAAAGTATACAAATTTGGTTATTTCAAATTTTACGGCATTGGAACGCGGAACATGAGATTGTGAAATCGAAGAAATCAAAGTTTTGGTGGTCGAATACGAATACGAAAAAAAAAAAAATAATGATTTTTTTTCCCACTCATATCTTTTGTATATTCCGATAGCTTTCAAAGAGTATAATCTTTATTTTCTTAATGTCTTATTGAATTAGAATTATTTGAAAATAATAGACTCCCGCTCATGTGAAGATATCTATAAACAATGCATCGCATTCTGCGGCTGCTAGTTGTGTCGTCCGCTTTCGGGTCGGCGAGGTCACGAAACGGTGTCTACTTGAACTCTGTCGCCTTTTACCCACCTCTATAATAATAATAATAATAATAATAATAATAATAATAATAATAATAATAATAATAATAATAATAATAATAATAATAATAATAATAATAATAATAATAAATCGTCATCATCATCATCATCATCATCATCATCATCATCATCATCATCATCATCATCATCATCATCATCGTCATCATTAGCAGCATACCGAGCACCTAGATATCGCTTAAGCACCAATGTTTATGTGTCACACTAATTCAATACAGTTATATTATTATTGTGGTTTGCGTAATAATATGGTTCAAATCAAATATCAGGTTGAAAATGTCCGTATCATCATCTTCTTTAACATGGCCGTCATGAACCGCATCAACCCCATCACCAACAATCCCGTGATTAAGTCACTTAACCCATTGAATCATGGCGTTGACAATATACTAAATCTTGTGCTAACTACTAACAATTATATATTGGCAAAGTGCAGTATTGAGGTGGATTGGTCAAAATGATTAATTTGTCAAGAGGCAAAATTTTGTATCTGTCAAAGCGGAAATCTTGTGGTCAATGGTACGTGACTTTTGTAGCAAGCTAGATGGCAAGCTAGATTTGTCTGTTGGAGACCGCTCTGAGGATACACTGGAGCAAAATTATACCAAATGGCACAAATTATGTCGCTCTTGATATACGGACACAAAAAAAATCAGAAGGCTCGCTGTGAAAAATGAGAAATCACAAGAAAACTTGTCAAATTATCCCCATCTAGACAATCTCTCATCGTCCCATTGTCCAAAGAGGCAGAATATGCGTTTTCCCCTCAGATGACGTTATCACAAGAAATAGGACACATTGTATGCTTTGCAACAGTAAGATGAAGCTTCCCTCCATTCAATAATGACAAAAGACATGAACGAAAATATCCGCGTGGCTGCAGAAATTATAAACGATGTCCAGATTCTCTCCATATTCTCAAATAGCGATTTGATTGCTCAGGGAGTTCATTATCAGAAGATTTGTCATGTCCGCGAGTTTTGCTGTTGCTTAAATTGTTTCTTCTTCTTCCTCTTCCTCTTCAAGCTGAAACTTCCTCGTGGAAGGCTCAGCAGCAGTTTACCCAACTGTTTTACTGGGAGTTATCCAAATTGTTCCTAAGTCGTATAGTTGAGGGCAGAAACGAGTGAAGATGGTAGTCCACTCTAGATTGTGGCAACATAAATTTGCCAGGTTTCCTCTTGTTCTGTTGGAGGCCGTGTAATGACACCTGACCTGGTTTTTCTGACCTTTGTAAAATACATTTAGTTTATTCTTCTCTCTCCTTTCCTTAAATGGTTCCAAATGGGGTGTCATATATGACTTTGATTTGTTTGAGGATTTTGTTGAACGAATTTTATAGCTTTTTTTAGATTGATTCTATTTACCTAATTTCGGAGGTCTGATCGGGACCCCATACCTTACCGCTTTACTCGAGTGTTGGTCTAACATAAACTTTATAGCATTTCTATTTTATGGTTACTTTGTAGCCGAAGAGGTTTCTGCTCAAGAATCCCAGGGTGGAGTTTGCCTTCCTGTTGCAATGTGGTCTTTCCAGGTCAGGCGATTGTTTATCGTTATTCCGGGATACTTTGCTTTGGTGACGTCTTCAAGTGTGTTGTTGTGTATTGTGTATTATCTTTCTTTTGTTGGTAATTTTCTGGAACCAAGGTCCCGATGAAGAATTTATGAATCTTTCTTATGCCTTATTGGTCTGTACAAAAGGCTGTCATCCGGAAATAGTCTCAGTTGAGTTCCTAGCGACAATCTTTCAGGTAAATCATTGATGTAGATAAGGAACAAGAGGGGGCCTAGTACGGTACCTAGGGACACACCTGTAGTACTGGAGATGAGTCTGACATTGCTCTTTCAGTTGTTTACGATTAGTGAGAAAATCCATCATCCAGTCGTGTGTGTTACTCATGATTCCATACCTCCACAGTTTAATAGCGAAAGTATGGTAATTGACTTTATCAAATGATTTACTAAAGTCTAATAATATAGCATCTGTTTGGAGTTGTTTTATTCATGTTTTCTGTTAGGTTGTTGCAAGTTGTTATTCGTTGTGTTTCACAAAAGCGCTCCATTTTGGAGCCATGCTATATATAAAACATTCAAGTATGGAACAGAGCAGAGAGAGAGAGAGAGAGAGAGAGAGAGAGAGAGAGAGAGAGAGAGAGAGAGAGAGAGAGAGAGAGAGAGAGGGGGTCCATAAATTGCCAGAATTAATCAAGATGTATAGCAAAGAATGCTGTGAATGAGGTTGCACCCAGTCGTATGTTCACCCAATCAGGTTCAGTGACAGACTTCAGCCGCCCTACCAGGCTAACCTCAGGAAAGGAAACATTTTTAGCCTTCAATAAGACAACATAATATGGTTTTCTTGAACACACTGCCATGGAAAAAGCTGACAACGAGGTATTGGCTTATCTTGCGCCATTAAAATAATTCAAAGAGATTAGGATAAACTAGAAAAGGCTGCTTTTGAATTCTCTCAAGCCTACCAAGAAAAATGTGTTCCACAGACATTTGTCTAATAAATATGATTTTTGTTGGATCCTAATCATCTAAAAATGTTAATATACATCACCAAGAAAGTCTTTCATTTTCGAAAGTAATAGTTACCAACATCACCATAATCACTACCACTATCACCACCACCACCTCATCATCACCATACTCATCATCATCATCATCATCATCATCATCATCATCATCATCATCATCATCATCATTATCATTATCTTCATCATCATCATCATCATCATCATCATCATCATCATCATCATCATCATCATCATCATCATCATCAACATTATCGTCATCATCACCGCTAACACGATCACCACCACCTCATCATCATCCCCACCACCATTATCAATACTACTTTCTCCATAATCACCTCATCATCATCATCTTCATCATCATCATCATCATCATCATCATCATCATCATCATCATCACTACCACTACCATCACCACCACCACAACATCATCATCAACATCATCATCATCACTACCAAGATCACCACCACCACCACCTCATCAACATCATCACCATCATCACTACTATTATCACCACAATCACCTCATCATCATCATCATCATCATCATCATCATCATCATCATCATCATCATCATCATCATCATTATCACCAACATCACTGCCACCATCATCTTCACCACGATGACGACCAACACAACACAAGTAAAACTAATACCAGCACCATCTCCTCCTCTCCCATCACCCCCCTTCCAGTCCTCATAATAAAGCTATACCACCGGCCCATACGGTCCTATAGCACATAAAGTCACATTTTTAACAATGATAATTATTTAAGCCAAAATAATCAACCGCTTACACGGGCTAAAAATAATCTATTATTAAAGCGCCGAATCGTCAACAAATATTTCATGGATTACGTCCCTTTGTTTTAATATAGCTCATATAGGCGGATTTTCATCTCCCTATTTTACACTGTTAGAGGAATTTCTCAATGTGGTTCTATATCAACATCGAGTAATAGTGGTCTCAAGTTACTTTGTACCAAATTTGGTGCTTTCATCACTAATTTGCACAATTTTACCCTAATTCCCCTAGCTAACTGAGATATGGCTATAGTGTGGCTGTTTAACCATGTCATTCTGGAGAGAAAAATAACAACTCGTATTTCGCGCAGTCCCGGGTTTGAGAGTATTTGCCAAGATAATCTTCAATCTTCAATGGCTTACATTTGCAAAAGGCCCCACGGGCCCATTGCAGCAAATGTTCAGTTACAGTACAGCCCAATCAAAACAGGGAACAGTCAAAGATTACTTTGTAAAAGCAAGTTCATTCAAAACTATTTTGAAAGGTTCCAAGAATTCAACATTCGTTATGTCCGATGGCAGGACATTCCAGTCATTTATTGTTCGTGGGAAAGGCTGTGCTTGTATGTGCCTGTTCTAGTAAATGGTTGTATTTATTGTGATACATTGTATATTTGTGTAGCGTACCTATCTGATTTGTAGTTTAGGATGCTGATTTGCAAAAAGGGTTTAAATCGACTTGCACATATATTTGCAGGTCTGATAACCCAATTCCCTATGGGCTCATTGTTGTAATGGACATCTCAAAATATTGTCCATTACAACAATGTTAAACTAGGCTTATAAGTAGGTTCGGATGTCAGACCTGCATAATATGTATACGTTAGTTTCAATCGATCGATATTTGAAGGACGAGTTTTCTGGACAAAATTTTAAAACACGAGTTTTTTCCAGAGTACGACAGTTAACATGTTGATCTCCAGCTTCATTTCCTCTCTTTCTTTTACCAAATAATTTATACCACTGTCTAGCCTTAATAAGCTCAGAAGACACCAGCAAAGCCTCATCTTTCAACTAAGAACACAACACATACCGCTCAACAGTCATTAAAGCAAAATTACAAAAGACACATCCCCTTCCTGCCCCCTATGTTAACTAGTGCGGGGCGGTCCTTGGCAAGCTTAAGGACCACGGTCCTACGGTCCTTGGGAAATGAAGACCGCAAGGACCGGTCCGGTCCTTTTCGACATTGAACATTCCTGAGAGACTGTTGGAAGTGGGATCGTTCATTCTTGAACCGTTAAAGACCGCTACACGATGAAAACCGTGGTCTACAGGAGTAAAACACACGGAGTAGTCACACTCATTTCAAATTGTAACCTAATTAGAGAAGAGGGGTGATGCCTTCTTTATTTGCTCACCGTACTTCATTGTTACTTCGATAATTTAATAAAATTTGAAATTTATCCCATTAACGGAGATAATGGCATCGCCCAAGGCGTTGATCGAGTTGTTCGTGGCGTTGATACACACACGCAACTCCTACCCCCCCCCCCCCCCCCCACACACACACACACATTAGAGGGCAGCGAACATTGAAGAGTAAGAGAGAGACGTGAAGTTATAATAAGAGGGGGTGGATGAGGTAATAAGAGGGGTCGATGGTGACTTTTCGCCAGATCTAACAAACTCAGCTACCCATTCATTGCTGAGTAGACAGGGATTCAGAAAAAACTCGACTGCACCCGGGATCGATCTCTGGCCCTTTGCGTATAAAGAGAGTGCTCTATCAACTGAGCTATCGGGGTCCCCAAATATTCTATTGGACTTTTTTAAAATTCAGACGTTATAACTGGGTTTTTTTGGAAGGAAGAAACTAATGAAACTCATATTATTTGATTAGTAAAAACACCAAACGAATTTTTAATATTATTGTATTATTTTAAATGACAACACTGCGATAGAAAGGAGTGGTGACAAGAGATGGACAAAAGAAAACAAAAAATCGGATTTGCTACTTGCTAGGTTCGACACACACACACACACACACACACACCACACACACACACACAAACACACACATCTTTAGTAGTCACATACATTTCAAACAATAACCCATTAGAGAAGAGGGGTCATGCCTTCACCATAGATCATTGTCATTGCGATCATTATAGTGTAGTAAATTTTGAAATTTACCCCGTATAATGGAATCGTCCAAGGCGTGCGCCTCCTGTTCCCCCCATCTCACACACGAAAGGGCGGTTTGCGGAGTGGAGGTTGGTGGTCGTCTGCCTGTATGGTCGTCTGTGTCGTTTAGTGTATGGCAAAGGGGGGTGGGTGCGATTAATTAAGTGGGATGGGTGGTGATTGGTGGAAGATAGGCAACCGAAGGCAACTAATCGCTGGGGAAGTAGTACTAGTAGTAGGCTATGGCGCGAGACCGACGGTGATCAGACCGGTCTTCAGCGCGGCACTAGTTGAAAGGTGATAAGAAGTGAGGACCGCCGCCGGTCTTCACTATGGGACCGATCCCCGGTTCACAGCTAAAAGACCGGCACTCAGCGCGGCACTAATGTTAACACCCCAATGATACAGTAACATGCCAATTACTTGAATGTCAACCTCTTGAAGACCTGAGATGCACATTCCTCCCACCAAATCCAAGCATCAGTAACACACTTTATAATCACCTGGAACAACTACAAAAGACGTCTAACTTCTATGTCATGGCACAAGACTAAAGGCCTAGAGCTCAGGTGGTCGCTGGTTCGGATAAGTAAGTAAGTAAGAATACCACTGTCATTTCCCCTCTACTGTTATGATATTACAGTTGTCATATTCCTCAGTGCCAGAGCGTCCAGAATTTAACGTAGAGAGATGTACAAGGAACACGTCCTCCGTGTCTTTGGTGTTACGGCCTCCGATGTTTGGGAATGCCATTGATCATTATGAAATCCTATACTGCTCAGAGGAACAGAAGGCACTTGGCATGGTAAGGAAAATTGGTGTAGGAGATGAGAAATGTGTGTAAACGAAATAGCCTACACGGACAAATTATTGTGGACATAAAAAAAAAGTCCTTCAGAGCCCGAGTTTATACCGTTTTCTATAGCGTGAAACAGACAATCGCAATGGTTTGCTACCCTTTGGATAGGACGCTAGTCTATCGCAAAGACACAGCTACCCATTTACTTCTGGGTAGACAGAGGGGTCAGGAAAAAATATTGACTGTATCCGGGATTGATCTTGCTCCCTTTTAGTGTGAAGCGAGTGCTTTACCAACTGAGCTATCGAGACCCCCAAATGAGGACATATTTTAGATTTATCGAATTAACCGTCGACTCCGTAGAAAAAAATGTATGTTTAATCATCCCCACCCTTCGATAAGAAAATAGAATAGAATGATAGAAAGTTTGTCTTGTGGTTTCCTGGAGTGAAATTAAAGTAATCAGAAGAAATTATTTATCTAAACGTTAAAAAAAAGAGAGTTAAAAATTAATAATTAATCATCTACAATACGAGTTTGAAGCCATGTCGTGTCGTCTTTAATAATAATAATAATAATAATAATAATAATAATAATAATAATAATAATAATAATAATAATAATAATAATAATAATAATAATAATAATAAAATAACAATAATAATAATAATAATAATAATAATAATAATAATAATAATAATAATAATAATAATAATAATAATAATGATAATAACGTGAGCTTTTATATAGAGCAATGTCAACTAAACGTGCTCAAAACGCTCTACAAAGGGTCCATGAACAACAGCAACACGTAACATGTAGAACGAGACATGACGCCTGTCCGGCGATATTACAGTTTTTTTTCGACAGAAAGAACGCTGTTAACGGCCAGGTACTCATTTTACACTTGAGTTCGGTGAGAGAATGTACGTAAAGAGCCTTTTCCAAGGACTCAACTATGTGAGCGAGGCTCGAACCCAGGACTTTCTGAACCGAAAGCGAGTGTCATACCACAAGACCACATAGTCGCGCGGTAAAGATATATCGATAATGAGAAATAATTCTATAATCAGCTACTGGTAACGGTATTTAGGAAGTATTTACACAAGTTAAGTGGTTCTTGAATTTTTAAAAGCTTCTATTCCCCCCCCCCCCCCCCCCCCCCCCGCTCCCCTCCTTCTCTCAACAGGAGAGATACTATGCCAAAATGCCAGATGATCCTGATCTGTACAACGGCATCAACCCAGAAGCATTTCCGGTCATCCTCATAGAGAATCTCTGCCAATCAACGCATTATTATTTCTGCGCAAGCGCAGTAAACAAGAAAGGGAAAAGCGTGACCAGCGATTACGCACAATGCAAAACACTTGCAGATCGTGACTGTGTCGTACCAGGTATAACATAAGAATAATTACCACCACCATGACATCGTCATCAACAACATCACTACCACCATCACCACCACCACCATCACCATCATCATCATCGTCATCATCATCATCATCATCATCATCATCATCATCATCATCATCACATTGACGTTTCTTTATATCGATGTTTTAGAGCATTCAACATAACGAGTGTCATAAGTGCCCATTGTCTCAATATAAAATTTAAATGATGCCCTTCCGCCACGACATCATAAGATATCGTCGCCAAGTTATTCCAAGAAGGAATATAGATAATTCATCAAACAAGATGTCTGATGTCAACTGGAATCACACATGTTGTCCAAGTGAGCAAATTGGGGTTAATAAACTTGTCCAAGGAAATAACAAAACAAAAGTGTCTGTAGTGGGGCTCGAACCCGGGACCTTCCGGATAACAGTTCAATGCCTTAATCACGCTGCCACTTTGCCCCCTATTGTCTCAATATACGATTAAGGTTAATTTCCTTTTTTTTAAATCATAATTTATAGATTAACTAATTTCTGACAGGATCATTTAAAAGAATGTAGTTTTGGAAAAAAAAGTTTCATTTTGAAAACGCAACCCCACAACCACCTTTCTTATTGGTTTGTTTTGGAAAATGCTAAATTTCTTGTCAGTTTTTGATATTTGATGTAAGGCTATATATACAGAGTGCCCCAGAAACTAGCGTCATAATTACATCATCATGCATATTCATTAACACCATCATAATGCTACCCTTGTTTCCTATCATTTTCAGTCCCGTCGATAATAGAAAACAGATGCCAAGTTGGCGCCACCTCCATGACCTTGACATGTCCTAGTCTTGCAACTGTGACGTCACATCAACGCGTCCACCATTGCCTTCTTCGAAAATCCAACAACGGAGCGAGTGTTTGGAAAGGAGTAGAACTTACTTGTACGTCAGAGGAATTTCAAATCAGAAAACTACGTCCAGATAGCTGTTACAACTTTGCTGTCATCGCCTATAACGGACGGGGCGAGTGTCAGATTTCTAACGTCGTAGGGCTACAGACGAATCCATTTGACCAGTTAGTTTAGACTCCTTTTAGAACTGGGAGCTCCAAATATTATGTTTAAAAAAGGCCCCCAAAACATGAGCTTTTATATAGAGCAAAATACACTAAACGTGCTCAAAGCGCTTTACATAGGGTCTCTCTCCAACAGCAACACATAACATGTAGAACGAAACATGACGCCTGTTAGGCGATATTACAATTTTTTTTTCGATAGGACAACGCTGTTAACGACCAGGTACTCGTTTTAACCCTGAGTATGATGAGAGAATGTGAGTAAAGAGCACTTTTTAAGGACTCAATGATGCGCCGAGCGAGTCTCAAGCTCAAGACCTTCCGATGCGAAATCGAGTGTCATATCACAAGACCACATAACCGCACTATTATGAGGCAAACTTCTATCCCTTCTACTCCCGTTCCCAGATCACTAGTCCTGTATGCTTCTCAAAATTATTGTCTCCTCATGTTACTCCTAGGCATTTGTAGTTCAAACACTTGAGCCCGTCAGAACTCTAGAGAATAAATCTCGTAAACATCCCTGCATAATAAGCTGCATGAAACCTAAAATTAGTAAAACCACGAGCGCAAATGTAAATTGAACAGACTTTGCTGTCTTTAAGAAATAAGAACACAACACAAAATACAGTTTCTATCAAATTAAGAAATTAAGAAGGCACCGGTATTAAGATAAAGAACTGAACAAGTGTGTATGAAAGGTGCCAAACAAAGCAAGAAAGAAAAATGCAAGAACAAAAAACCATCCCAAAAAATCCCCAGATGAGTCCGAGTGATCTAGGGTCTATTCCAACAAGGGAATGCTGGAATAACCAAGGCATGAGCCACAGTACAGCGCCACAAATTGAACGCGAACGAGATGACTTGCTCAAGGCCACACAGCGCAGCGGCAGGTGATCGAACTCGGTACCTTCTAAATCTTTCATGTGATGACACGATATATTAATCTGTTATTATTTTTTGGAAAACCCTAACTGTGAAAATTGAATTAAAGTTAAAGTGTATCTTCAAATTGAACACAAGTCAAAGTGATACTAAGCTGCTAGAATTTGTGGATTGGAAAATGAGTATAACAGCTTTTTTTAAAAAAAGAAAAAAGAACAATATACCCAATACAGAAAGTTTCAGGCTCAAAACCCTTCCTCAGCCAACAACAACAAAAACAAAACAAAACAAAACAAAACCATAAAGACAAAAATACATTACTAAATTCCAGATTGACGACAGAGAAGTTTTGTAGGTTCTCTCTGTTGTAGAAAAAATATTGTAGAAGAGTTTTGAGCCCAAAACGTTCTGTGTAGGGTATTTCGTTCTTTTTTTTTTTTTTTTTTGAAGTTGTTATATTCATTTTTATTCAAATTGAATTAAATCAAATGCGTTGTTGTAGTTTTTTTATATTTTTAAGTACAGAATTCATAAATGTTGTAATTCCAATCATGTAAGTTTTCAACTCAATTATCTTCTTGTTGTGGATAATCATGACACTAGATATATCAGATTGAATGAGAGACTCAACATTACGAGTATTTAGCTTAATGGTGGCTTCGAAAAAATGTCACCGAAAAGTCGTCACACCGACGTATACGTATACCCCAAGCACCCCTGATGTGATATATTTAATAATTTGTTGTATTTATATCACTTATAATATAATTTACAATTATCATTAATATTGTTGTAGATAAAAAATGTTCATGATTAAAATTTATCAATTTAAAAAAAAAAACAAACAAAAAAAAACATACAAAACAGAAGTCGAGTTTATAAATATATTATTACTACTACTCGCTGCCTTTTTCTTTTATCAAAATATTTTAAAATACACATGATTGATTTCAGAAAACAATCTGGAAAGGCAAAAAAAATATATATATAGAATGTACAATAAACTTCCTTAACTGCAATGGATTAAACTGTGGCCTTTTCTCTCAAAACGGAGTCATATTGGGATGAAACAGATGAAAAAAAAATGATTATGTTGTAATGATAAAAAAAATTTCTGGGTGGGGTTCCTGACCTCCCATAGTGGGCAGGAGGACACTTACTGAGTCTTCTATCCCCCTATAACTGCTTTCCAACTTGCTTTCCTTCTTTGATTTGGAACGAAATTACTTGGTTTTGTCCTGGCCCTAGCTGGATGCCCTGGCTGGGAGGGAAACAGTCAAATGTTAATTAGTTATGGGAGATATTTTTGTTTTGTAAATCATCTCTTTGTTATGCATTGTAATATGTTTTGTTTACATATCATTTATGATTTGTAAACGTTTGAGTGTACTCTTAGATGGGATCTGTGCTTGTGTCTGGATGAGACTTTTAGGTGATCTAAAAGTATGTATTTTGATATTGTGCTCTTTGTCCTACCTTTTCTTGGGTGCTTTGATTGTAATTCTAGAGCGTTTTACTATCCCATTTTCTTCATTTTTATAGAAGCTGATATGACCTAAAGTTGCAAGCGCCGTAAAACACTTATAAACAAATAAAAAACAACAAAAAACAAAACAACAATAAAAAACAAACAAAAAAAAAAACAACAAAAAAACAAAACAAAACAAAAAAAAAGAAACAAACAAAAAAAAAAAAAAAAACAAAAAAACAAAACAAAACAACAAACAAACAAAAAAGAAAAATTGAGATATTGTTTTAGATCCTTTTTTTAAACTTGACTTTAGCAATATCCACTAAACGTGCTCAAAGCGCTTTACAAAGGGTCCATGACCAGCAGCAACACCTAAGAACGGCTCATGATGCCTGTTTGGCTTAGGCGATATTACAATCTTTTCCGACAGTGACAACACTGTTGTCGGCCAGGTACCCATTTTACACCCGAGTACGGTGATAGAATATGAGTAAAGAGCCTTTTCTAAGGACCCAATTATGCGCCGAGCGAAGCTCGAACCCAGGACCTTCCGATCCGAAAGCAAGTGTCATACCACTAGACCGCACGAACTTTTAAAAATAAACTAGATCCATCACCCTCGATAGTAGTATTATTATTTTTTATTTCCACTTCACATGGCACAGTTATTTAACCACTGAATGAAAGTCTCACTAGCCTTGTGGATCATCGCATATTATCCTCCAGGTGGCATCTGCATTGTGTGATAAAGTGGTTCGTTTTTATTTATTGTCTGATGTTGTTGTAAAAAGAGCACTTTGTACCCCCAACAATGCTCGTTTTGTTTTGTTTTTAAGGGTTTTACGGTGCTTGCAACACATTTAGGTCATTTCAGCGCCAGTAAAAAGGAAGAAAATAGGATAGTTGAAAAGTTATAGATTTCCAGTTGACAGCACACAAGAAAAAGTAAGACGAAGAGGAATTGGTTCGAATACGGAACAGATGTAGATTCCAAAAACACGCTGTCAGTGTACGTAGTTTGAGATCACCTAAAAGTCTCATCCAGACACAAGCACTAAGAGGAACACACTCAAATGTTTACAAATTATATAAATATAACAACAGAGAGGTGATTTACAAGAAAAAAAATCATCTCCCAAAACTAACTGTACATTCGACTCTTTCCCTTCCAGCTAGGGTATCCAGCCAGGGCCAGGAAAAAACCAAGTAATCTCATCCCAAGACAAAGACAGAGAGCATGTTGGAAAACAAGATATAGGAGGATAGAAGATACAGTGCCTCCCTGCCCACTATGGGAGGTCAGGAACCCCATCCAGATTTTAATGTAGTAATGACAAAAATATGAAATTTTACTTTGTTTTAAATAAAGAAACTAGATCCATCACCCTCGTTTGGTCGTATCGCATCTCCACTTCAGGTGGCACAGTTATTTAATCATTCAATGAAAGTTTCACCAGCCTTGTGGATCATCATATAATATCCTCCAGATGGCAGCAGCTTCTAACTACTATGTTATGACGATGGACCCAATCTGCAAATTCTTTACCGCACTCAAATTCTTTACCGCACTCGTGCGCCGTTGCAAACCCGCCCGGAAGCTTCGTCACAACACACCGTTCAACTAGATGCTCTGCGGTTTCGGGTTCGTTCCCACATCGGGTACATGTTGGACATGTGGAAAGTCCCCACTGATGAACAGATTTTTCCGTTAGGCAAGATCTCGACTGAAACCGATTCGCTACCACCCAGTGCCTCCTCTTACTGGTAGAGAAGCCTGGCAACTTCTCACCTACTTTCCAAATGGCGTCTGTATTTGGGCATTGTGACAAAATGATTCGTATTTTGGACGTTGTTGGATAAAATGCACTTTGTATCCCCCAACGATGCTTTTGTTTTGTTTTGCTTTAAGGGTTTTACGGCGCTTGCAACACATTTAGGTCATTTCAGCGCCAGTAAAAAAGGGAGAAAATGGGATAGTCAAAAATAGTTATAGATTTACAATTGGAAGCACACAAGAAAGAGTAAGAAAAATAGGAAGGCTTCAAGTACGGAACAGATATAGATTCCAAGAGCACGCTATCAGTGTACGTAGTTTGAGATCACCTAGAAGTCTCATCCAGATACAAACAAAAGACCACACTAAGAGGAATACACTTAAATGTTTACAGGCCGATATATATATATATATATATATATATATATACATACATACATAAAACAGTACAGAACAGACGATTTACAAGGAAAAACTGTTTCCCTCCTAGCCAAGGACTCCAGCCAGGGCCAGGACAAAAAGTAATCTCATTCCAAGCCAAAGATAGAAAGCAATTGGAAAACAGATACAGAGGGATAGACGACGCCAAAAGTACCTCCCTGCTCAAACTTACAGTGTAATCCACACACAAAAAAAAATAATTCTGATTCGAAACACCATCATTATATGAAAAAATAATTTTATTGAGTCAATGCCATGGTGCATAGGATTACATTTATCATTCTTCAAAATTTCTCGGTGGAAAGAGGTTCAACACCAGAAAGAAAATCACAATAAATGAAAGCGCGAAGTATTCATATCTATATTTTCGCTTTGTCAATAAGTAAACATGTTTTTGTCAGTATGGAGTATAACTCTGGCAAATTAATATCAAAACTTAATATTTTATTACAGATAATTACAAGTTAAAATCACTCGAGCTATCCTTGTGATTTGGTTAATTTAATAAATTATTGTCAGTCGATGAAACAATCATGCTGGGATGGTGGAAATGGTCAAAATATAGGCTTGGTGGAAAATATAATACCAATTTACAGTTACACTTGTTGGTCAAAAGCAGTCAAAAATATCTGTAAACCAATGGATGTTTTTGTATTTGGTGTCGTCTGATAAATGCTATAAGCTCAATTTGAAATGAAACAGGCTTACTTGTAGAATATTTCATCCATGTTTAGAACAATATTAACTTTTGATTATGTATGCCAGCAATTTTGTTTATTAGTAATGATGATGATATGAATAACAACAAAAATATCAATAATAATAAAAATAATAATTAAAAAAACAAAAAAAACAAAAAAAAACCCAACAAAAAACAACAAAATAATAATAATAAATAATAATAATAATAATAATAATAATAATAATAATAATAATAATAATAATAATAATAATAATAACAACAATAACAATAATAAAACAATGTGGAGTATCAAGTCAAAAAAAAAAAGGAGAATCAAAACCACTGCCAAGAAGAGTTATGATCTAGATGAAACCAAATTGGATCATGAGTTAAAACGGCAATCCAAATATACATAGGAACAACAGAAAAAGAATGGCACTGTGGATGGACATATAAATATCATATTAGGAATAGTATCGCACAAAACTTCTGGACATAATTATTATACAAGACCTGTATAACTATGATGAATATAATATGGGTCTTAGGAATGCACTAAACGCGTAATCTATTATATTTTGTCTTTCCTCGTTTAAGACCAGAAAAAAAAAATTAATCTAAATTCCACGGCATAAAAGCCTTGTTTTATCTTAATAAATTAACACAATTTTGATAAACCCCTTCTTCTGACACAATTCTGATACAGCATACATCAGATATTCATTTTGTCCAAGATCATATGGTGTCATTGTACTATAAGTCGCGCTGGTCAACATTTATGTATTAATTATTTTATTTTTTTGTCGCGATGTGACCCCACTGTAACCATTCTACAAAAATCATCCGTTATTCATAAAATTAAAAATGCATTTAATACGGATTTCATTATCACAGCGACAGATGTTGAATTAATTAAATTAAACAATCGTTTGCATACAATTGTGTTTTTAAATTACATATAGCACTGTTTCAAATATCAACTCTACTGGGATACCAAGAAGAGAAAATTCACACTGTGGAGGTTTTTTTTTTTTTTTGGGGGGGGGGGGGGGGGGGGGGAATCCATACAAGACCATTTCAATTAAGAGTTGCCTGAAGCTTTTAAACTGACCACAACTAAATTGGACAACATTTTTGTAAGTAAAATGAATTTTAATATGAATGGAAACCTAAATATATGTGGAGAAGAAATTTAAAAAAAAAAAAGAAAAAAAATTTGCAGTGATCGAGGACTAAATGTCAAATAAATATATTTCAAAATGGAGTGGAATATTCTTTGGAAAATCGCATATTCTTTTATACATAAAAAAAAAAAAAGAAGAAAAGTAAATAATAATACTTTTAACCATAATACTATAATAATAATAATAATAATAATAATAATAATAATAATAATAATAATAATAATATAATAGTAATAGTAATAATAATAATAATAATAATAATAATAATAATAATAATAATAATAATGATACTTATACCAATAATAATATTATTAATAATGAAATAAAGATGATGACCAAAATAACAACAGTAATGCAATTGCACAACGCAATCTGTTATTGGAAGTCCAAAGACAATTACAGATTGCTATCTGATTGGATGTGCGAAGTCTCAATTACTGAACCCGTTTTAACTTAGAGTGACACGACTAGAACAATTCAAGGAGTTTGAAATAAAAAAACAGCAATGATCCATTTTGTATTTTAAAAAACCACTTTAATTTAAACCAAAAAAATGTTAAGCACACCTTTAATAGTAATCTGTACCTTATATAATAAACATGACAAAAACACAAGCCCTAATAGTTCTGTTCTTCAAAATGATCCCAAATAATATGAAACATGTCTGGGCTATTAACATAGAGGAAGACAATGGGAGTGGTTCACGCCGTTACTTAATCCATGGAGAGTTAAAGAAATAGAACAATTTTTAAAAACCCGAAACAAACAAAAACTAAATAAGTCTAACAAATGCTAAATTTCCTAACATTTACTTAGCATAGAAGGTTATTGGAATGGACTTCTAGAGAAAAAAGCAATTGGAGTTTTTAAAGTTTAAAAAAAAATAAAACAATTCTCTAACATCTTAAAAACTGAATCAACTCTTGGAAAATAACCATAGGGATGAAATCCTCTCAACTGCAAAAGAAACATACAGACTATCTGTAATATCGAAATAGGTTCAATCCCAAAACCCTTAGGTGTGCTCATTAATTTCACAATCTACATAAAACATCAATTTTATACTTCAAAGAGCACTGATATTCTAGACTTACTCCTTTTTCTTCTATACTTAAAAAAATCCCAAAATCACACAATATACAGTACAACTGAACAATAAAAATAAATTGGACCAGGTACCGGAATGAGGAGAAGAAGTTTAAAGGCCACTGGATTAACAACAAAGACAACAACTGATAATACAAAAAAAATGTTTGTTTTGTTAGTTTTTAAGGGTTTTACAGTGGTTGAAACAGATTTAGGTCATAGGAAACCACTAAAACAGCTATAACAAGAACAAAAGACTGTCTGTCAACACATTGAGTGCGTTTACCAAGGAGCACAGGGGTCCTTGCAATCTTGAATGTAGGTTTCCAGTTCCCCAGTCGATACTTTCATCAATGCTGTGTAGGTAGTGAGCTGAAGATAACAGTTAAAAATTTTATATCAGAATAATTATTTCCAAGAGGGATTTAATTCACTTTGAGCTTTTTTTATACAGCGCAATATCAACTCAACATGCTCAAAGCGCTTTACAAGGGGCCCTGGACCAACAGCATCACTTCACATTTAGGATGGGACATGACGCCTGTTAGGCGATGTTACAATCTTTTCAGAAAGGAACAATGCTGTTAACTGCCAGGTACTCAAGTTTACACCTGAGTACGGTGACAATATGAATGGAGAGCTTTTTCCAAGGACTCAACTGTGCCCCGAGCGAGGCTTGAGCCCAGGACCTTCAAAAGTGTGTGTCATACCACAACACCACATTGCCGCAATTTAGTTGGTACAAATTTTGTACAAGGTGGTTTCTTATCTGAATTATAGTTTAAAAATAATTTACAATGAAAATGAACTGAATAGTACAAAGTATAATTGGAGTAAGAGATTGGGTGACTAAGGCATCGCACTTTATACCAGATGGTCATAAGTTTGGGTCCCGCTTTAGGTTCTTTCATTTCATTTCTTTGGGCAAGATTATTAACTTCCAATTAGCTCACTTTGGACAACACGGGTGATTCCTGTTGACACTAAAAGTTTGTTTGATAAATTATCAGTATATTCCTTCATGGAATGCCATGACGACGGCATCTAACAATTGTTAGATGCTGCGCGGAAGGGCCTGATTTAAAAAAAAAAAGAGTATAGTTTTGCAGTTTTTATAGCTTTGATAAATCCTTTTAACAAGGATAAAAAATGCAACGAGGCTGAAAATACTTAAAATGTTCCAAATCCACTTAGACAAAGCAACCCCATTTGATGGTTATTAAATCACAACAGAGGTTAATGCTGAAGTGTTTTGACTTTTGATTGAAGATGCTTAAATCTGCCATGTCAACACGTTTGTTTCAACATTTTGAGTTGATCAAATATTGTCATTATGAAATGCTTTTGAGTGGTTGTGTTATATAAGCATAAATTAGGGTGTATTACTTGTTTTCTTGGTAACAAAAAAAAAATCCACTTTAGTTGTGCTTTCTTAACTGTCATGCTGCTATGGTAGTTCTTCAAAGCCATTAGGCCCATGGAGAAGTTTATCCTGGTTTCTATAGCACGAAATGAACAAAAACAATTATTTGCTACCCTTTGGATTGGACAATCGCAAAGTATTTTCTGCTTGATCTAAAGATCCAGAAACCCAATCACAGCTCGTTGGACAGAGAAGGGGTGGTGTTGGAAAAAAATCTTGACTTCACAAAGCATTGATCTTTTTCTTTGCATGTAAATCAAGTGATCTACCAACGACGTTATCAGGACCGCTACACTGCAATTGTAGATGTAATCATTACAGAAAGAGCTTGCATGCAGCATGGCACAGGACAGCTTCAATTGTTTTTATCTCAGCATATTAAATTCCTTTACGCTTGCAAAAAACATTCAATTTATCGGACCCTCTTTGATAAAAATTTGGATTGTGATCTAATTCTTACCTTATTCAAAACTGGTTGTGAGGATAACACATTAAAGATTCCTGCAAAGCCCACAGCCTGGAAAAAAAAAAGTATTTTAATATGACGTTTTAGCAACTTAATTATCTCAAACATTTATATCCTAAAACATAATGAAAACTTGAGCTTTTATATAGTGCAACATCCACTAAACATGCTCAAAGCGCTTTTCAAGGGTCACTCGCCAACAGCAACACTTAACATGTAGGACGAGACACGACACCTGTGAGACGAACTTACAATTTTTCGGACAGAGACAAAGCTGTTAGTGGCCAGGAAAAAAAAATCTCTACTTCACCTCAGATTGATTTCGGTCCATTGGCATGTGAAGCATTGCTCTACTGTCTGAGCTATCGGGACCTCCACATTGGCTCAAACTTTTCCAATAATACATGCAAGTGTTTTGTGTGGCTATGTAGTCTTGTGGAATGACACTTGCTTTCGGATCTGATAATTGATTCCTTGGAAAAGACTCTTTACTGACAATCTCTCACCATACTCAGGTGTAAATTGAGTACCTGGTTGTTAACAGCATTGTCTCTGTTGAAAAAAATGTATTATCGCCTAACAGGCGTCATGCCTCATTCTATATGTTATGTGTTGCTTTTCGTCAAGGACCCTTTGTAAAGCGCTTAGAATACGTTTAGTGGATATTGCTCTATATAAAAGCTCACTTTTTGGGTTTTTAAAAAAATATTTATGTTCAATGTTCAAAACTGTCCATACCTTTTGTCCAGTCTTGTCCATACACTTGTGTGCTGGGGCTCTCCGGTCATCCAAGAACAGTGGGGCCTCCCAGTGGTCATAGTTGGTTTCTAGAATGTACCATTTTGATGCCTGCTTCATTGTCCAGTAGTGAAGGGATGCTGTCCTGGAGCGTGTGACTACGGATCCCTGTCATAAATGAATTCAGTATCAATGATTTGATGTTAAACCACTTCTTTACCCGTTCGGCCCCATCGAGCCGAGTCTATCCCGGATTCTATAGTGTGAAACAGACAATAGCAATTTCTTGCTATCCTTTGGATAGGACGCTAGTCTATTGCAAAGTACTTTCCGCCGAATCTCATAGACTCAGCTACCCATTCACTACTGGGTGCACAGGGGGGGTCAGAAAAACATCTCGACTGCACCCAGGACTAATCTTGGTCCCTTTGCGTGCGAAGCAAGTGCTATACCAACTAAGCTATCGGGACCCCCAAACCACTTCTTTACAATCATTAACAATTCCTGGAAAATGATATTGAATTAACAAAACATTTTCTTTCACTTAAAAAAAAAATTAATAAATTGAATTTTTCAACATTTACATCTAAAATAAAGAAAATCACTTAATTTGCACGTTTTCAAATTACCTTAAGAACCATCTACCTTGCCTTCCTTAGCATTGATTTCCAGAACTGGTACTAATTTTTTTTTTGCCATGGGCCCATCAGGGCTTGTCTATTTAGGCCCTCATTACTAACAACAAAAACAGAGCATTTATATGTCACAATATTCACAAATCATGCACAAAGTATTTTTACTCATTTTACACCTGAGTAAAGTGAGAGAATGTGAGTAAAGAGCGTTTTCCAAGGACTCAACTATGCTTCGAGCGGGATCGAACCCAGGATCTTCTGATCCGAAAATGAGTGTCATACCACAAGACCACATAGCCGCACTATATCATGATATCTTGCTTATCTATGACATTATTAAAAAGATTCTTGAATGTGTATTGGTAATCTTGGTGCATTAACTCTCTAAAATGCTTCAATTCAATGAACATCAAAAAACTTTGAAAGACAAAGAATTCTCTCTACCCCCCCCCCCCCCCCCAACAGGAAAATATGTAAAATTAACCAAGAAAGCTTTTATGATATGCGTCTTCATCTAAGTACCTGTCCTGACTGGTTTCCCCCTACAATAAAGTAGGCTGGTGCCAAGAGCTTTGTATTGGCCAATTTGAGGACGGCTTCATCATAGCTTGTAGCATTCTCCATCACATCTCTTGTCAAAAATCCCATCCATGACTCGTTGCGGTTACCAAGCAACCATTCGATAACACCTGGAGAAATTAACAAAATGAGAAATTATGATGAATGCATCTATCAATGATTAAGATGATTATGTTTCAAGATGCTCTGAATGGAATGATGAGAAAAATAGGGTATGGAGACGAGCCAGATGAAAACAGAATAAAAAGTCATGGGGTCAGAGCCAAACTCAGGATCCAATAGGCTTCAACAGTCGTAGCATCACTTCCCTCGTAATGACGCATGGTAACTTAGTAACTGGCTCTAAACTACCGGAACAATGGCAGTCGCCATTATGAAATATTTCTCAGACGAGCATAAAAGTGTATCCAGAGGAGAAAAACAAAAATATGATCATGTTTTGACTTTTATACATTCTGATCACATGACATATGAAAAGTTCTAGCCAGCATGAAGAATAAAAAGTATCGATTTTCTTTGTTTCGAACCACGCTGCTTGCCGATGCTGAGTAATGTGACATCAGACTATTGAATCCAAATTGACACGACACCCCGCCAGGCAGAGGGTGTCGTGTCAATTGGATCCTGAGTTTGGCACTGACCCCTTGACTTTTTATTCTCTGTTTTCATCTGACACATCTCCATACCCTATTTTTTCTCATCATTATTGATATAAGTGTCCGCTCCACACTTTTTCTGAATGAAATGAAAACGTTATGTTAAAAAAAAACCCCAATTAAAACAAAATATTTCAATTTAGAACTTTCATACAGCACATACCTTATTTCATGATTGTTGTGCATCTTCTATGTCATAGCACAAGACCGAAGAGCTAGAGTTCAGGTGGTCATTGGTTCCGATAAGTAAGTTATGCATTGATAGAAAGACGACACTACAAGATTTCATAATTTCTAGTCTTATATTTTCAATGCTTTAAGAAGTTATTTTTTCGAAAAAAAAAAATTGGTTTTAGATGCATGTAAACTGATTTTAAAATAAAGGCTGAATCATGAAAAAGACACGGAACTAATAATTTTTATTATGACTGTTAACTCAGATACCATTGATTGTAGTCTATTCATTAACTTATCTTCACATTCATGCAGTTGGATCTAACATTTGGGACAGATGCTTGTTTTAAAGGGTTTCATGGTGCTTGCAACACATTCAGGTCATATCAGCACCAGTGAAAAGGAAGAAAATGGGATAGTAAAAAGTTCTAAAATTACAATTAAATTCCAAAGAAACAGGAAGACAAAGGGGAATGGATGTAAATTCCAAGAGCACACTTAAATATCTCATCCTGACACAAGCACAGGTCCTCACTACGAGGAATACACTCAAATGTTTACAAATCATACATATATAAAACAAAAATAATACAATGCATGACAGAGAGATGATATACAATAAGATGTTTGTGTTTTTAAGGGTTTTACGGCACTTGCAACACTAAGGTCATACAAACCAATGAATCCTCCATCGATATTGAATCTTTCATCCATGGTCATGGTGAATATTTTCTGGAAGCAAATTGCATGAAAAAAAAGACAAATTATATATTTTCTAAATGAGGATTTCTATGTGTAATGTAATAATTTATATAGCACGCCTAATCCACAAGTGCTCTAAGGCACTACACATACAAAGACAATAGGTAACAAAAGGCGAATACTATGACTACTCAAAATACTTCCTTCTTCTCCTCGTATGCCTTTATATCCGGAGTCCAGTTTCAAAGAATATTGTACTCGTCTTTTTTAGTAGTTCTAGCGGGCCAAAAAGTTTTTATGTAGAGAAGTTGCAGAGGGCCATATATCTTCTCTATGGGTTGCGTATTTTCTGCACGGCTGCAGTATATGTTCTGCATCTTCCTCCTCACCACATGAGCAGCCGATCGGTAACTGTGTCAGTTTCATGTGAAAAGCCTGCCTGCATAGAAATGTTTTCAAAAGTTTCCTAAAATTAACTGAGGTCCCGGACACCTTTAATTTCTTTATCTAATTTGTTCCATCCTTTTGGGGCCCCGACAGAGAAAGATTATTCAGCTAAAGATAGTTTACTTATGGGAACACCAATCAGTCATTCATTTTGAGATCAGAGTAGTCTAGCAGGTGTATACAATTCAAGAAACCCAGAGAGATGCTAAATTAAGCATGAAAACAATACACATTAAGAAAAATAAAATATGGATGTATCGTTTTATGTAGATTTCTAGAACTAAAATCCACTTAATATACAGATTCAGGGTCAAAGCAGGTTTGTCGGGGACTTGCAGAATGATGTCTTCACTGATCAATTCAGTAAATTTTCTCTATACAAAGCATTGACATCAATATCACTACTGGTGGTGATTAAAGAAAAAGAACAAAAACCATAAGGCTCAATGTGTTATTCCGACATTTATGAAACAATCTTACAGGTTTGACAGCAGTTAGGATTCCGGTGTAGCCAGCGTAGTTGACAGATTTGAAAACAGTCTTGCCTCCCCTCTGCCAGTCCAGGTTTACAATCAAGGGACGCAACCTCTCAGTGATGCTCCATGTCTTGTTCTTCACATCCCACCTATAGACAAATGGTGATGGAGGCATTGGTAAAGAAAGACTATGATTTTGTTTTGATATCAACTTTAATAATGGGGGAAGTGGCCGAGTAGTTAAGACATTGCATTGTGGCCCAGAGGGTCCTGGGTTCGAGCCCCATTTCAGGCACTTTCGTTTTTTTCCTTGGGCAAGATTATCAACTCCCAATTTGCTCATTTGGGCAACATGGGTGATTTCTGTTGACATCATACATCTTGGTTGATGAATTATCAATATTCCCTTGAGGGATGCCTTGGCGACGATATCTTATGTCATAGTAGAGGGGCATAATTATCAACTTTAGCATCACGTTGTTGAGTTTGCCATTTTGTAATCATAAACTCTTTCATTTTATTTTCTACTTTCAGGGGTTCTGATGAATCAGTTGGTAGAGAAAACACTTCAGATGAGAAGGGACCATGATCGATCCTGGGTGCAGTGGTCAAGACTTTTTTTTTCCCTGACCACCCCTGTCTAGCTAGCAGTGAATGGGTGGTTGAGCCTTGTTAGATCTGGTGGAAAGTACTTTGCGATAGACTAGCACCCAATCCAAAGGATAGCAAGCTTTAGCTTTTGTCCATTTCATGCCACTGAAACTGGGATAAACTCCGGCTCCATGGGGCGAAAGTCTCTAAAAAAAACTTTTAAAAAACTTACCCCATAAATAATCCAAAGTCCAGGTTTCTTGCATGGTATAGTTGTCCTGTCAAGGGAAAATAAAACAAATTTCAGATCATGGACTTGTTAAAAAAAACAGTAAATCATAAGTTTGTCTTGTGACAAACATACTATTTGTTGTGAAATCAATATATACTATTGGTCAGAAGGGGGGGGGGGGGGGGAATCGATATTTATCTCCTACCAAACCAGACGACATTATAAATATAGTATGCAACATACAATACCGAGGCATAAAAAAAATTGCATCAAAATGTATCTTCTTCCCCCTATTTTTCCCTTTGAAATTAATTTTTAAAATAAAAAATTGAGCTTTTATATAGTGCAATCTCCACTCAGCGTGCTCAAAGTGCTTTGTAAGGGTCCCTGGCCGACAAGGATGGGACATGACACCTGTAAGGCGATATTACATTTTTTTCGGACAGAGACAACGCTGTTAATGACCAGATGCTCCTTTTACACCTGAGTAGAGTGAGAAATGTGAGTAAAGAGCCTTTTCCAAGGACTCAACTATGCGTCGAGCGAGGCTCGAATCCAGGACTTTCCGATCCGAAAGCGAGTGTCATACTGCAAGACCACATAACCGATATATAAGTATATTTTTGTAATGAAGAAAGTATCTCTTAAACAATTACTGTCTTGTTTTGATGTTATCTCGTTATATTGTCAGAGATTAGGAATACTAACACAAATAAAAAATGGAGAAAAAAGACAAACAATTAATTGCATATTTACCTTTGAAAGAAAAGTAATAATACATATCTGTGGGTGCAAAAGATTATTCCTACACTGCCTTTGTTTTAAAAAAACACAACATACGCAATGTTAACCAAATAGCACATATGGTGTTTTTCAATAAAACAGTACTAAAATAATATTTTAAAAAGCGACAATGCAATCTATAAGATGGTCAAGGAAACACAGAGCGGTATAGACAATTGAACATGAGTGATCTCCCCTCTCAATCCTCAATGGAAGGAAACCACACCTTAACTCAGAATTGAAGTTAAACTATTGATTGTGCTTACCTTGTGGGTCCTCAGCCACAATGGAGGTACACACCGTGAACACTTCATAGAAAAGGTTGTACAAGATCATCTCCCCTGAAGTGCAAATTAAGAGAAAAAAAATGATTTTCAATATTAAAGAGATGAATTTATTTTGAAAGTTTATAGTACAGTATGATGCCTGAACTTTTCAAAAGCAAACAAAGTTTCACCTTTACACCAGGGTTTTCTGTCATTTTACATTATTTTTTTGATTACTTTCCAAATGAATCTATCTAAAAGCAAGTTTTAACAGTACAGTCAAGTTAAGAAAAAGAAAAATATAATAATCGAAATCTTAAGTTATCTGACATTGAATTATATGATATCCTAAACCTACCCCCCCCCCCCCCCCCCCCCCCCCCACCTAGAAACCAGCAACACGATTCCACGAAGATGAATACACTCAAATGTTTTTAAAAAAAACAAAAAAAAACAAAATAACAACAGTACATAACAGAGAGATGATTTACAATGAAAATAATATAATCTCCCAAAACTATAACTATACATTCAACTGTTTCCCTCATCTAGTAAAATGGGTGACTGGGTTGTCGAAAGACGTAAAGCTTTAAAGTGCGTCTGTGGGCGTGTAAGCATTCAAGATTTAAGAATGGGATAAGTTTAAAAATAGAATGAAGGAGTATTAAAGGAAGAATCTGCGTGTGTCAAGTCTAAGAAAATACAGGAAAAAGACCCTTATGGTGATAGATGTATTTCAACTATCATAATGTATTATGTTAAAAAATTATAAACTTTGCTATGTCACGAAGGGGACATATCCCTTAGAACCATATAATTTCAGTGTAGTGCAATTGAGCAGATTTTGGATATCACTGATTTCGATCCTGTACAACAACAACCTAACCATCCAGCCTTACCCAAGTTGATTCCTGTGCTGTCAGCAAGACCTTTCAACTCTCCTCCAAATGGGTAGGGTAGAGTCTTGTCCAGAGATCCCTGAAGAAAGAAATAACAATATGAGGAAATTTCCACCATTTACTAATTTTACCTTTCCAAATCCACTGCCTGAAGCTTGGGAAATAATAATGGCTTTAATGTAAACTTCTTTGTGGTCGTTATAGTAGCCTCTTAAATAGAGGATCCGGACTGTAGTTCACATTTATGAATTTCACGACAGACACACATACATATACAATGATGATTCATCTTAACCAGAGCTGCCAACCTCTCCTGACAGAAAGAGGAAGATTGGTTGCCAAAAAGAGGAAGATTTAAGGAAAAAGAGGAAGATTCACTTTCCACATTGATTTCATTGGTAAATGTGAGTATTGAGTTACAATCATTACTCGACTACATAAAATTAAATATTCGATACCACAGGAATAGTAATGGTATAGAAGAGTAAAGTTTGCTGCCCCAAACGTAAACAATAACAAGTTGCTAGTGACTTCCGTTAGGGACCGGAATAATTTACGCACAATATAGGTCTCCCAATTTTGTAGTTTGAGTTGTAGGCAATACACTTTCAGTATTGAAAATATGTTTACATAAAATCTAACAGTTGCAAAAATAATAATATAAGGCTAAATTATTATGAAAATCAGGCTCCGAATAATTCTCGTTTTGTTCACACCAGCGCAGTAATTTGCTCTGGTCTAAAAATAGATAGACTGTAACTTTTGATAAATTTTAGAAAATGTTACCTTTTGTTCCATAAAATATCCATATCTAGACATTATTTGATGCATGATCGAGTATTTATGAATATGTGTTTCTTTTGCCACCTAACAGCCAAATTTTAAAGGTTATTTTTTTCTATTATTTACATTGGAACGTGAGCTGTCAAGACAGGAACATGTGGTTTGCCACGTGCTTCTCGACCTTTGTTTACGTTTGGGGCACCTTCCTTTACTCTTCTATATAGTAATATATTCTGGAATATACGATATCGATACCAGATATTAGTGTAATCGCACAGCACATAAAATATGACTTGAATTGAAGTGAGTAAAATTATTTTTTTTGGGCCACGCAATATACAATTGACTACATAGCCAATCCGAGACCGACAGCTGAATAAAAAGCGGACAAAATGAGGAAAAAAGCGGAAAAGCGGACCATCATGTGAAAAAGCGGACAATTCCGCTTTTTTGGCGGTAGGTTGGCAGCTCTGTCTTAACAATGCCACTACCACATTATCTCATTCGTGTGCAGTGTTTCATTCATCCTGATTAGTTGATAAAGGGGAAACCCGAAACATCCATTTTATCTGTTTTCATATATTAAATTAAAGTTTACATTCATTTTCATTGTTATTTATTCCCTATAATTGTGACAAGAAGCTGGGATGTGGCCAATCAAAGGTTAAACCCTGAAACAGCAGAAAACGAGTTAGTTGACAAATGGTAATGAAAGACTTGCCACTGATTTTTGACATACATATAACACCTCTACAAATTATTAAAAAAAAAAAAAAAAGAAAAAAGAAAGCTGGATGTGCATCTTTGCTTCCAATGATTACAACTTACCCCATACGAATCAATGAAGCTCATGACTTTCTCAGCCAAGCCACCCCAATCTTTCAGGAAATCCTTGAATCCAGCCAACAAATACTTGATCTAGGATGATAGAAAACACAACATTTGTATTAGTCCTTGGTGTTAGGAAAGTTATAACGATAATGATAATAATAATAATAACAATAATAATAATAACAATAATAATAATAATAATAATAATAATAATAATAATAATAATAATAATAATAATAATAATAATAATAATAATAATAATAATAATAATAATAATATAAAATTAATAATAATAATATTAATTAAAAAAAAAAAAATAATAACAACATTAATAATACAGCAGCTGCTGCTGCCGATGATAATAATAATAGCAAATACTAACTGCAGGGCCTTTCTCTTTGGCAAGTTGATCCCATCTTTTCTCGGGTGGCAAATCAAGATTGATGACATACGAAGAGACTTTTGTTCTGTGAATAAATAAATCAACAGTTAAAAAAACAAAATAAACATGAGCTTTTATAGAAAGCAATATTCACTAAACATGCTTGAAGCGCTTTACAAGGGGTTCCCCGCCAATAGGGAATGAGATTAGCAGAAGAGTAGCGTCCCTTGTTTGTTTTTGTTTTTAAGGGTTTTACGGCGCTTGCAACACATTTAGGTCATATCAGCACCAGTAAAAAGGAAGAAAATGGGATAGTAAAAAGTTCTAGAATTACAAATAAAGCACCCAAGAAAAAGTAAGACATAGGGGAACTGGGAACAAATAGGGATCAGATGTAGATTCCAAGAGCACACTATCAAAGTACTTAGTTTGAGACCACCTATAAGTCTCATCCGGACACAAGCACAAAATCCAACAAAGAGGAATACACTCAAATGCTTACATTATAAATTCAAAATAAAAATATAATAATACATAACAGCGAGATGATTTACAAGGAAACAAATATCATCTCCCAAAACAAAAACTATGCATTTGACTGTTTCCCTCCCAGCTAGGACTCCGGCCAGGGCCAGGACAAAACCAAGTAATCTCAATCTAAGACAAAGAAAGCATGTTGGAAAACAGATATAAGTGGATAGAAGACACAGTATGTACCCCCCTGCCCACTATGGCAGGTCAGGAACCCCACCCAGGTAGCGTCCCTTGATTGGATGTCACCTTACAGAGAGAACGTCAATTTGGTTTTGAAGTGTCTCAAGCCGCTTTCACCAAAGCGAGGACGAGAGACGCATGTGCACAACCAACATGACGTTCTCTCTCTAATAACTTTTCCGCCGGTGACGTCCAATCAAGGGATGCTACTCTTCCGCTAATCTCATTCCCTATAGGAACACTAAACATGTAGGACAAGACATGGCACCTGTTAGATGATATTACAATTTTCTTCAGACAGAGAC
Organism: Berghia stephanieae; assembly: GCF_034508935.2. Classification (NCBI taxonomy): domain Eukaryota; kingdom Metazoa; phylum Mollusca; class Gastropoda; order Nudibranchia; family Aeolidiidae; genus Berghia; species Berghia stephanieae. Next base: position 37,141,822 of record NC_088363.1, read on the forward strand.
AACACAGTTAATGGCCAGGAACTTATTTTACACCGGAGTACGGTGAGAAAATGTGAGTAAAGAGCATTTTCCAAGCACTACTAAGCACCGCTCAGAGCAGGACTCGAACCCAGGACCTTCCAATCCAAAGGCAAGTGCCATACTGCCAGACCACATAGTTGCACAGTATTGTATTGAGAGTTTTGGTCACAATCACTGAAAATTATTTTCCATGCTAGTTGCTTTCATAGTCTTTTTCCCCCATGGATGATATCAAATAAAAATTCTAATTATAATAGTGAATATAAAGCACACTTACTTTGGATCAGGAGGGTATTTGCCTGTTTCACACGTCACTGAAACATTCTGAAAATAAAATTACATTTTATTAGTTATAAAGTCCTAGATTAAGGCCTACAACAATAAAAACAAACTCAAAGAAAATGTTAGTTTTTTTTGGTTGTTTTAAAGTAAAAAAAACCCAAAACAAACTGAATAATTTCGAGGTTTGGCAAATCTGATGTAAATTCTTTTGTTTTGTTTTTTTTGTTTAAAGAGTTTTACGACGCTTGCAACACATTAAGGTCATATCATCGTGAGTAAAAAGGAAGAAACGTTCTGGAATTACAATTAAAGCAGCCAAGAAAAAGTAAGACAAAGGGGAATTTGTTCAAAAAGGGAACAGATGTAGATTCTAAGAGCACACTATCAGTGTATTAGTTTGAGATCACCTAAATGTCTAATCCTGATGCAAGTTTCGAGGTACACAATGTCATCATAGCCTTCATTTCTTTTCTCTTGTTCTTCCTCAGATATTTACTCCTTGTGGGGCGTTTCGCTTATATTTTTCCGGAATAAATCTTTTTAAAATGTGAAGTCTGCCTTTCTCATGGTTCCCCACAGAGTTGATTTTGAAACAGCATTTTTAATATTGCATTAATATTGTTTTCATTGAGTCTTCTTTTCAATTGTACGTATATCCTTGTGAAGTATATCAGTATTAAAATCAACTATCGGGAGCCTCTGTAATGTAATGGTAGCAAGTCCGACCAGTAATCAGAAGGTCTGAGATTCGATCCCCAGTCAAGGTAGACTGATTTTTAGGATGTTTTTTTTTTCTTCTTCTATTTTCCTTTCTAGCTTTATCTGGCAGCGTTTCAAACACACTTGTCTAGATATATATCTTACACTGGTGCCTGCTCTCTAATTTCTCAATTTGATATTTTCAAAAATAGAAATGGAATATCTTCGTCCATCTCATTCTCTCGTGTATAACTGTTATATGATGCAAGCGAGAGTTCACAGCGTAAAACGAATACCCCTGTGACTTGTGAAGAATATTGGTATCAAAACTTTCCCAACTATCGGGAGCTTCTGTCTTGTAATATCTGACCATTAATCAGGTCTGAGATTCGATCTCCAGTCGAGGTAGACTTGATTTTTTTTTCTTGTATTTTTGTTTGTTTGTTTTTAAGGGTTTTACGGCGCTTGCAACACATTAAGGTCATATCAGCGCCAGAAAAAAGGAAGAAAATGGGATAGTAAAAAGTTCTAGAATTACAATTAAAGCATCCAAGAATAAGGCAGACAAAGGGGAATTGGTTCAAATAGGAAACAGATGTAGATTCCAAGAGCACACTATCATTGTAGTTAGTTTGAGATCACCTAAAAGTCTCATCCAGAAACAAGCACAGGTCCCCAATAAGAGGAATACACTCAAATGTCTATAAATCATATGTTAAAAATCAAAAGAGTAACAGTACATAACAGAGATGATTTATAAGGAAAAAAATATCATCTCCCAAAACTATAACTACACATTCAACTGTTTCCCTCTCAGCCAAGGACTCCGACCAAGGTCAGGACTAAACCAAGCAATCTCACTCCAAGACAAAGACAGAAAGCAATTGGAAAACAGATAAGAGGGGATAGAAGACACAGCAAGTACCTCCCTGCCCGCTATGGGAGGTAGGAACCCCACCCAGCAGTATTTCTTATTATTATTAAATAAATCAAACTTTTTATTTTTTTAATTAGGGAGAGCCCCCCCCCCCCCCCTTCTGAATCTCCCTCTCCCTATTTTTCTTTAAGTAATCAGTGGCAACCTCAATGCTTTTTTTTTTTTTCCAAGTGGCAATTCGGACTCGAGTCTGAATATAGTCTCCCGTGACTATTCAGACTCAACTCTTATGGGCGTACGCAAATGCAAGGTGAACACGGCACGGGCAGTGGACAAAGAGTGTGACTGATAGAAGCAGAAGAAGAGTTCAGAGAAAATTCTGTTTTGCCAATATCAGACGACACAACTGATTGATATCCCTACCTCGAATTTTAGATGGATTGTTGTCTCTAATTCCTGATTTTATTTGGATAACCTGTAAAGTTGTTGGAAAAGCTTTTCCTTTATACCAGTTGCTTTGGCTAACATCTGTTCTTTTTGAAAGGTTTTAACTCGTTTCTTTTAAATTTCTAATGGACTTCCAATTTATCAATGATTTTGTCTTCCTCGCCAAATAAAGCGGGTTTAGGCTACCTGTTGATAATAGTAACTATTACCATTATTGTTGTTTTCATTTTAAATTTAAATTTTATGTAATTGTCAATGTTAAAATAAAAATGGGATGCCTTCCGAAAGCTCCTACATTCCCAATATTCTCGTTCTAGTATATAAGGGGGTTTGGGAGGGTGGGGGGGGGGACTTTTTTTTATAATGTTCTAGTAGGGGGTTTGGGAGGGGGGAGATAAAAAAAAGAGTCCCCCCCCCCCCCTCCCAAACCCCCTACTAGAACAATATAAAAAAAACACAAGAATACTAGGGATGTGTAGGAGCTTTCGGAAGGCCTCCCGAATAACTTGTTGATTGTACATGCCAATTGGAGTTTGAGTCCGAATACCTACCCACAGGGGACTATTCAGACTCGAGTCCTAATTGCTGCAGCGGGTTTTTTTTTTGGGGGTGGGGTGTGGGTGTTTTTTAATTATTTTTTTTACCTGTGCGATTGTCAAGGATGAGAAGAAACCAAGAACAAAAACAAGGAAAATCTCTTTGAATTTCATTCTGAAGGCAGAACCTCTTTCCGGAAAAAAATCTTTGTTTAGATCTAAGTCCACAGTCTGTTTCCAAGCAGAAAAGGCCTATTTTATGGCAAATGACATCAGATAAGAATGAAAATCTGAAAATTGAAAATCACGAGACGTACCTAACCTACAGATCAAGGTGTAAATTCACGTGAACTCGAGTCTCGGGTATTATGTGAACTGTGAACTCTGACCCAATGATACAATGTTTACATTTCCCGGTTATTGAGAACCAAGACCCGTGCCGAAGTTCCAAATTTGTTGGATTCTCAGATGCGCACGTTTCCACTGTGATTATTGTTTATATCTCGAATTAGCGATGGGAATCTTAGATGCTCAATTGCAATATATTATATTCAGTATTATTCTACCTGCTGCGATGATTTTTATCATAATCCGATGGTATTTTGATTTGAAGTTTGTGAAAATACGGACTTGGGTAGAGGCCAAATGGTTGATAGTCACACATAAACGATTGAAAAACGAAAAGAAACTATTGTTTGGACACTTGAATCGAATGGGATTTGGAGATAAGCTAAGTAGACGTCAAAAATCAATTCCGTTGCATATTTTGGAAATAGGAGTCGGAGCTGGGAGAAATTTTGATTTCTATCCAGAAAGAGCCATCGTGACTTGCCTGGACCCCAATTCTTACCAAGAGAGTTACATCAAACAATCTATAAAGGATGCAAAGAAAAGACTCAAGTTTAATAAATTTGTCAAAGGATTTGCAGAGGACATGAAAGGAATTGAGGACAACACGTTTGACATTGTCATATGTACTTTGTCCCTTTGCACTGTTCGGAATCCGGATGCCGCTTTGCAAGAAGTTAGACGTGTACTGAAACCGGTAATGGTCTATTTCCTTTTTTGTTTATTTTATGAAATATTTATCAATTCTTTTTGACAGGTTCTATTTAGTAAGGCAATGGTCATTGTACTCACCTCATGGACTTAAAATGTGAGTCTAGATTGTGAGCTCTTGTAATTTAAAGGCCTTTTTGATTGATTTGAATTAAAATAGAAGGCACATGTCCACAATTTATATATATATATATATATATATATATATATATATATATATGTATATATATATATATATATATATATATATATATATATATATATATATATATATATATATATATATATTCCACCTTATATTTATAGTTTTCTCATCAAGTTTCCAAACATGAGGCAAATGTAGAACACTATCCACTCAAAATGCTCAAAGCACTTAATGTGATTCCAAGCCAATAGCAACACTTAGCTTATGTAGGACAAGACATATGGCCTGTGAGGTGCTATCACAATGGGATTTTTTAAAACACGCTATTTGTGGCTAGATGGCCATTTTACACCCAAGTATGGTGACAGAATGTGAATAAAGGTCCTTTCCTAAGGACTCAACTTTGCACTCCCCCCCCCCCCCCTTTTCTCCTTGAGCAGAACGAACCAGGAACCTTCAGGTGCAAAAGCAAGGGCTATACTACAAAGATGAAAACATAATTGAAGATGAACACGTTAGCTCATGAGTGAACAGTAATTTTTAAAAATTAATTATCACTACAAGGTCCAGCTTTCAAGGTAAGTGGAGAATGCATTTTAAAAAGATACATCATCATCTTGAAAATGTTGTTGTTGGGAGATATGAGGCGCAAATGTCAAGTTATCTTTAGGTCGAACTCAGCCGGGTGAAACTGGTGGCCTGGACAGTGACTGTGGGTTTGACAACACTCCCAGGCATTGGACAGTCCCCGCTGTTTCTCTGATGTCTACTATAAGTAAGTCATTTAAGAAGGGTCATCACTCTACAAAACTATTTTGGGATATCCAGAGCAAGGGGATAGCTCCTGACACAACTCGTCCTTTCATGGTCTTTTATGAGACAAATTGGTAACAAGTCCAGGCACAGGGAAGCTAATCTTTTGACTCGTGCAGAACTTTGTCACAACCTATGGGAAAAAAAACTTAGTGAATAACATAAGTAGTTCTTTAGAGTCAAAAGGCCCATAGAGGTGGGGCATATCTGGGTTTCTACATCATTAAACGGATGATAGCAGGACGATTGCTACTACCCTTGAATAGGAAGCTAAACTATTAGAAAGTACTTTCCACCAGATCTTACAGACCCAACTACCCAATCACTGCTGGGTGGACAGGGTGATCGGAAAGTTGTAAAAAAATCTTGACTTCACTGGGGATGGATCCCAGTCCCATTGTATCCCTTTCTTTGTATGTGAAGCGTATGCTTTACCAACTCCACTCTTGGGACCCCCTGAATAACATCAGGACTGTAGGTAAGCAGCCCTGTGCAGCTATGCAGTCTTGTGGTATGACACTCGCTTTCAGATCGGACGATCCTGGGTTCAAGTCCCACTCTGAGTGGTGCATAGTTGAATCCCTGAAAAAGGCTCTTTACTCACATACTCTCACCATACTTGGGTGTAAAATGAATTCCTGGCCGTTAGTAGCGTTCTCTCTGTCAGAAAAGAAATTCTAATATCGTCTTAGAGGCATCATGTCTTGTCCTACATGTTCAGAGTTGTTTTGCTGTTGACTATAGACTCGTTGTGAAGCACTTAGAGCATTTTTAGTGGATATGGCACTATCTATATATGTGCTCAAGCTTTTGTTTTTAAAAAAAAAAAAATTCCCAATGAAACTGACATTTTCTATTCCATAACCTGTGACAGGACTGTGACTGTGACCATAACACAAACTTCATGATAAGACTGCAATTCTGCCGTACTCTGTAAGAACCCATGTTTAAAAATTTGGCCCGAAAACTCATCCTTCAAATATCGAACAATTTAAATGACCCTCATTTTTGAAAAAAACTCTCAAACCTGGGACTTCACGAAGTCCCAGGTTTGAGAGGTTTTTTTTCAAAGACGAGGGTCATTTAAATTGTTCGATATTTGAAGGACGAGTTTTCTGGCCAAATGTTTAAATATGGGTTTTCACAGAGTACAGCAGATTTATAGAAGCACTCACAAGGCTCACTCAGCCAAACACTATCCATCCTAGAGATGACAGAGTGGATAAGTCTAAGTCATTGTGCAATCACCCACGGTTGAACCCTTTTTCAGCATCTTTTGAACAAGAAACATAACAACAACCCATATTGTACACTTTACACATATTAATTTCCTCTTAAAGTAAAGTTACCCCATTTAAATTTGTTGCTGATACACCATTTGTCATTATCCTCAACAATTGAGCTGATGAGCAAAACATCTCTTCCATCTCTTTTCAATTTCACCAATTTCCATGTCACAATGAATTAAGTCTTTTATCTCTTTTTTTTTCTTCTGGAGGTTAACTTTAGTACTTATTCTCCCTCCTTTTGCTTTCAAGAATACTGAGCAGGTGTTTGAACAGTTATCATAGGTTCTTCTATTCCTCTATATTATCTTTCTATTTGTCCTCGTACAGAAATGTGACCACTTTGTTTTGTTCATCCCCTGACGGGAGTCCTTTTCTGTTTAGGAAGCAATACTGATGCAACCATAATTAAGATAGATAAGATGGATGGATGTGAGCGTTCATGTTTTTCAGAGATAGAGACAAAATTTTCCCTATAAGTCATCAGAGTGAATGTTACCACCTTTCATTATGATTTAATTTTACTATTTAAAATTTTTTTTTTTATTATGTGTTCACAGGGTGGGAAATTTTTATTTCTGGAACATGTGGCATCGCCAAAAAGAACTTTAACTCGATGGATTCAAGACAGAATTCAGAAAGTTTGGGGATACGTTACAGGTGGATGCCATTTAAATTGTGAAACCTGCACTTATCTAGATCGTGCAGATTTCTCCGAAGTCAGTTATCAACATTTCAATCTTGAATTTGGCCTTGTCAGATCGTGGATATACGGAATTGCTACTAAGTGAAACTTATCGAGATTCATTTTCATATTTGTTGCTACTTAGACTTGTGATGGACTGACAAACCGAATCAGGAGTCCAATAAAAACAATTAAGTGCACAATCCTCTGTCAGTGAATTACAATCTCAGTTTTTAAAACAGTTTAATGTCAAAGTTCACCTATACAAAAAAACTTGCATTGGATAGCAGTTGCTCATGGTATAGTTAGAATGAAGATTATGTCACTCAGGCCTTTGTTATTGTTTTTTGCCATCCATGTTTGTGAGTAATTCTCACTAAACTGTATTAACCATGTTATAAATGTACAAGGTTACACATAGTTTTGTGTGTTGGTCCATTATACTTCCGGATGGCAATGTTGTGAGTTTCTTAGCCAAGCGCACACTATTAATAAGCACGAAATTTCTGCAATAATTCATTCATTAAACTGAGAAACAAATGGAAAATTTGAAAATCACTTTTTTTTCATGTCGAGATTTTGACCGAATTTGAAAAAAATCTACCAATAAAAAAAATATTTGGACAATATTAAGGACCAGTGGGCTTTCCCATCATTTTAAAAAACTCACTTTTCCTCGTGCAAAACCTATCCCGGGTGTGTTAAAAAAAAATCTGAACCCTCCGTCCTCTGTTCACCCAGCATTGAATGGGTAGCTAGGTCTGTTACCTTTAGATTGAATGGAGAGAACTTTCCATTTGACATGTCCTATCCAAAGGGTAGTATGCAATTGCTACTGTCCATTTGATACTATGGAATAGATCTGATAAACTTTGGCTCATGGATCTTATGGCTCTGAAGGTCTATTTTTTAGCTTAATAATAAAAAATGCTATCCCAGTAACTTTACCAAAATCTTTATATAGTTGGGAATAGTCCACTTATCCTTAAATTCTACCATTACCATTTATAGGGGGTCCTGATAGCTCAGTTGGTAGAGCACCCGCTTCACATGCAAAGGGACCGAGATCGATCCCTTGTGCAGTTGAGATTTTTTTCTGACCCCCCTTGTCCATCCAGCAGAGTCTGTTAGATTTGGCTGAAAGTATTTTGCGATAGACTAGCAACCTATCCAAAGGATAGCAAGCAATTGGTATTGTCCGTTTCACGCTATAGAAACCGGGATAAACTCCGGCTCCATGGGCCGAATGGCTCTGAAGGTCTACTACCTCTGTACGACTATTTATAACATAATTTTGCTAACTGTTGTCATGACACTCTCCTTTTTTAATAAACGATAATTGTGCAATATGGGATTTAGGTTTCAACAAAATATTGATTTTACAGCATCTTTTGCTTGTATCGCAAACTCATTCCCAGCAATAACCGACACATTCTGTCAGACCACTACACAAATGTTGTTGATTGTTACAACCTTACAAAATTCCGAACTTGTTGATGTTATAAAATCTGTTCCATTTTTTTTACAAAACGTTTTTAAAACATTATGTTTGGATTCTTGTAAACTGTTACTGATTTATAATTTGTGTGCATGGAGCTGTACAACAGAAAATTCGCAATATAGTTTAGTATATTATAATTATTACTATGTCTTTTTTATGATTGATAATATTATTATTATTATTTTATTATTATTATTATTATTATTATTATTATTATTATTATTATTATTATTATTATTATTATTATTATCATCATCATCATCATTATTAAATATATTTCTTTTTCTTAAAACTGTCATAATATTATGTGAGATGTGCCATAACAAATTGACGTTATCTACATTGAAATAAAAAATAAAATTAATCCAATTATTCTGGGCGGGGTTCCCGACTTCCCACAGCGGGCAGGGAGGTACTTACTGTGTCTTCTATCCCCCTGTATCTGCTGTCCAATTGCTCTCTGTCTTTGTCTTGGAATGAGATGTAGTTAGTTTTGTCCTGACCCTGGTCAGAGTCCTTGGCTGGGATGGAAGCAGTCGAATGAATAGTTATAGTCTTGAGAGATGATATTTTTTTCCTTGTAAATCATTTCTCTGTTAGCTACTATTATTATCATTATTATTATTATTATTATTATTATTATTATTATTATTATTATTATTATTATTATTATTATTATTATTATTATTATTATTATTATTATTATTATTAGCATATGATTTGTAAACATTTGAGTTTATTCCTCTTAGTGGGATCTTAAGCTAGTGTATGGGTGAAACTTTAAGGTGATCTCAAACTGAGTACACCGACAGTGTGCTCTTGGGATCTACATGTCTCAATGTCTGTTCCCTATTTGAACTAATTCCTCTTTGTCTATTTTTTCCTCAAGTTCTTTTAACTGTACCTCTAGAATGTTTTTACTATCCAATTTCCTTCCTTTTTACTGGCGCTGATATTACCTAAATGTGTCTGCTTCTACTACTAATATTATCTACCACTACTGCTATAACTTGTACTACTGGCTAATAAACTGTTCGTACCGTTTTTGTCTTGGTGGAAACACCAACTGAAACGATCCGACCAGCTGGGTGGGGTTGCTGACCTTAGCGGAACGAGTGTCTTCTATATCTGTTTTCCAATTTGCTTTCTGTTTTTGTCATGAAATGAGATTACTTGGTTTTGTCATGGCCCTGGCCGGATGCCCTTGCTGAGAGGGAAATAGTCAAATGTATAGATAGTTTTGGGAGATGATATTTTTTCCCTTGTAAATCATCTCTTTGTTATGCACTGTATTATGTTTTGTTTACATATTATATATGATTTGTAAACATTTGAGTGTATTCCTCTTAGTGAGGACCTGTTCTGTTTGTGTCTGGATGAGACCTTTAGGTGATCTCAAACTAAGTACACTGATAGTGTGCTCTTGGAATCTACATCTGTTTCCTATTTGAACTAATTCCTCTTTGTCTTGCCTTTTCTAGGGTGTTTTAATTGTAATTCTATAACTCTTTACTATCCCACTTCTTCTTTTTACTGGCGCTGATATGACCTTTATGCGTTGCAAGCGCCGTAAAACCTTTAAAAACAAACGATCCGACCAGATTTATTTCTCCAACACAAAAAGATTTGTTTATGGATCGTTTCCGTGTTGGTGGACACGTGGTCTAAAACCCCTGTTATTGAAAAGACTGCAATCCAATCTTCAGCCTGGAGCATTGTCTTAATGGAAGAATAATAATAAAGATAATCCATTAACAAGATGTCAACAGGAATCACCCATGTTATCCATCTATGTTAAAATAATTGATAGAAAACATAACAAAAAATCAAATAAACAACAAAAATAAGTGGACTGAACACCTAGACGTGTTTTCCGTCCACCAGTGGACACCCACAGGGGTGGGGTGAGTTAGGGGTTCGAGCTCCTTTCTAGGCATGATATTTTCTTTCTTTCTTTTCTGTTTTTTTTTTTTTTTTTTTTTTTTTTTGTACTCCCTTGGAAAAAAAACATTCTTAATTTTCAACTTCAACTTCAATTCCTGGTGACTCGAGAAGTTTGATCGACTTTTAACATTTTAAAATTTATTTACTTTTACTCACTTTTAAGATTATTATTTTAATTTAGAACACAGTGAGACGTCAAAATTTAGTTCCCTGTGCATTTCTTGTACGTAACGATTTGAGTCCGGAGAAAAACGAAACAAAACGGAAAAAAAAAGAGAGAACAACTTTATAGAATATGCCTTAGGGAGTGTCAGAGAGAGAGAGAGAGAGAGAGAGAGAGAGAGAGAGAGAGAGAGAGAGAGAGAGAGAGAGAGAGAGAGAGAGAGACTGACAAGTTGGTATGAAGACAATGCACAATAACTGAAGGCCTCGAGGCACAGCCGTGCTCGAAATCACAAAAATTCTAACGGACTAGGAAAAATTAAAAAAAGATATAAATGTTAAGGAAGATGACTCTACATTCTTTGTTTTTAAAGGTTTGATGGCGCTTATAAAACATTGAGGTCACTTTAGGGCTAGTAGAAAGAAAGAAATGGGATACCAGTAAAAAAAAACTAGTTTTACAAGACATGATAGACAATGAACAATAGAATAGCCCGACAAGACAAAGGACAAGGAATTATTTTGAAAGAAAAGGATATTAGAAAAAGTCAAGACTGTGGAGGGGAAGTCCTGAGGCCTGGAGCCACACCGTGCTTGAGGCCAGTATCGATGTGAAAATTGACCAAATAGAACCTTACTTGGGCAAACAAAACTAAAACTCTGATCTCGTTGGAAAACTCATCGGTTTTGATAATCACAAAAATTCTAACGGACTAGGAGAGATTAAAAATAGATATAAATGTTGATTTTAAAATAAATGTAGAAACATTATTCTCTGTGTGGCCAATTTTGGCCAAATTGGCCACGCCAATGGCCATCTGGCAGCCACATCTCCGAGAGTAAATACAATGATGTAATTGATATTTTTAAGCCGTTGAATTGCCATACAATTTATGCCAGTCCATTTCTGATGATGCCTATAATAGATTCAGTATCAATATTGTCAGTACCGATTAAGGTAAGCATAGATGATATTTGGTCCTTTTAAAATATTTTTATTTCCGGTGGACTGAATACACAGCTATGTTTTCAGTCCACTGGTGGACTGAAAACACACTTCCGTAAAAAAAAAAATAAATAAAAAAATACAAAGGCATAGGTATCAGAGAGATTGCTCTCTGGCAGGGCACTCACACCGGGCAGATTCACCCGCTCGCCACAGCCGAGTGTGTAGGCCATTGCTTTGCACGGCCCACGCGCAGCTACACATCAAATTTACAAGCATGGATCACCGTAATCCCGGCATTGTGCAACTGCATTAATTAATTATGGTCTGTGTGTTGGGGGGTGGGGGGGGGGGGGGTGGTCTATAAGAGAGTGTACAATGTCTTTGTATTTACTTTCGCAACGTATTATGTTAAGAATATCAAGTCTTCAAAGAGAAGTAAAGTAAAAGAGGTGAGGAATATAGATAGATGAAAGAGATCGAGGCAGACGTACAGACACGCACGCACACACACACACACACACACACACACACGTGCGCACAGATAGATAGACAAAGAAAGAGAGAGAGAGAGAGAGAGAGAGAGAGAGAGAGAGAGAGAGAGAGAGAGAGAGAGATGATGTTGTCGTGGTGGTTGTAGTAGTAGTGGTAATGATGATGATGTGGTGGTGGTGGTTGTAGTAGTAGTGGTAACGATGATGATGTGGTGGTTGTTGGTTGTAGTGGCAGTGGTAGTAATGATGATGTGGTGGTTGTAGTATTAGTAGTAGTTGTAATGATGATGACATGGTGGTGGTGTAGTAGTTGTGGTAGTGATAATGATGTGGTGTTGGTGGTTGTAGTAGTAGTGGTAGTGATGAAGATGTGATGGTGGTGGTTATAGTAGTAGTGGTAACGATGATGATGTGGTGGTGGTTGTAGTAGTTGTGGTCATGATGATGATGTGGTGGTGGTGGTTGTAGTAGCAGTGGTAGTGATGATGATGTGGTGGTGATGGGTAGTAGTAGTGGTAGTGATGATGAGGTGATGATGGTGCTTGTAGTAGTAGTAGTGATGATGATGATGATGTGGTGGTGGTTGTAGTAGTGGTGGTAGTGATGATGATGTGGTGGCGATGATAGTAGTAGTAGTAGTAGTAGTAGTAGTAGTAGTAGTAGTAGTAGTAGTAGTAGTAGTAATAGTAGCAGTAGAAGTGCTGGTATGATGTGGTGGTGGTTGTAGTTGTAGTAGTGATAGTGGTGATGATGTGGTGGTAGTGGCTGCAGTAGAAGTGGTAATGATGCTGTCGTGGTGGTGGTTGTATTAGTAGTGGTAGTAATGATGATGATGTGGAGGTTGTGGTGGCGCTTGTAGTTGTGGTGGTAGTGATGATGTGGTGGTTGTAGTAGTAGTGGTGACGATGATGTGGTGGTGGTGTTGGTGGTTGTAGTAGTAGTGTTGATGATGTAGTGGTGGTGGTTGTAGTAGTAGTAGTAGTAGTAGTAGTAGTAGTAGTAGTAGTAGTAGTAGTAGTAGTAGTAGTAGTTGTGGTGATGATAATATGGTGGTGGTGTAGTAGTTGTGGTAGTGATAATGATGTGGTGTTGGTGGTTGTAGTCGTAGTGGTACTGATGAAGATGTGATGGTGGTGGCTATAGTAGTAGTGGTAACGATGATGATGTGGTGGTGGTGGTTGTAGAAGTTGTGGTCGTGATGATGATGTGAAGGTGGTGTATGTAGTAGTGGTAGTAGATGATGTAGGGTGTTTGTAGAAGTTGTGGTAGTAGATATAGTGTAGTGTTGTAGTAGATGTAGTGAGTGATGTAGGGTGTTGTAGTTGTAGTATATGTAGGTGTATGTGCTGTGTAGTGATGTGATGGTGGTTGTAGTTGTAGTAGTGGTGTATAGTGATGATGATGTGGTGGTGATGGTAGTGAGTGAGTAGTAGTGGTAGTGTATGTAGTATAGTAGTGTGTGTGTATAGTAGTAGTAGTAGTAGTATAGAGTGTAGATAGTAGTAGTAGTATGTGTATGATGTGGTGGTGGTTGTAGTTGTAGTAGTATAGTGAGATGATGTGGGGTATGGCTGATAGAAGTGGTATGTGATGTGTGGTGGTGGTTGATTAGTAGTGTAGTAATGATGATGATGTGAGGTTTTGGTGGCGCTTGTAGTAGTGTGGTAGTGATGATGTGGGTTGTAGTAGTAAGGTGACGATGATAAAGGTGTGGTGTTCGTGGTGTAGATAGTGATGATGATGTAGTGTGTTTAGTAGTAGTAGTAGTAGTAGTAGTAGTAGTAGTAGTAGTGGTAGTGATAATGATGTGGTGTTGGTGACTCTAGTAGTAGTGGTTGTGATGATGAGGTGGTGGTGGTTGTAGAAGTAGAGGTAGTGATGATGATGTGGTGGTAGTGGTTGCAGTAGTGGTGGTGGTTGTTTTAATAGTGGTGGTAGTGGTGGCTGTAGTAGTACTGGTAGTGATGATAATGCGGTGGTGGTGTAGTTGTAGTGGTAGTGATAATGATGTGGTTTTGGTGGTTGTAGTAGTAGAGGTAGTGATGATGATGTAGTGATGGTGGTTGTAGTAGTAGTGGCAGCGATGATGATGAGGTGGTCGGAAAGGATGGGGGGGGGGGGGGGGGGGGGTATCCTTGGAACAAATTGACCTCACCGGAATTTGAGGGGGTTGCCCGTAACCCGGAATTTTTTGTTCCAGACCGAAGTTTTTGCAACACTGAATATGTCTAAGCATGCCCCCCCCCCCCCCTTCTCTCTCTATCTCTCTTCCTCTCTCACTTTCCTTCTCTTCGTGTACTACTAGCTAAGTATAATCTGCGCTTGAATCCGGCACTCAGTACATTTCAATGAAAGAATGTATTAAACAATGATCCGCAAGCTGTTAAGATATTGTAATATCTTATACTATTATATTACTTCTATCACTAGATATCATCCCCAAGTCTGGATAAGGATATAGATGAGGATAAAGTAAAGAAATATATCTGAATAGCCATGACTTGAAAAGTAGATTTGTTATTATTAATTATTTTTAACTTTTTAAAAACAAATAATTCGATGTATGTCCAATAATTTATACGAGAGAACCAATTTAAAACTAAAACAAAGCAACACACTGGTCAATCAAATCTTGAACCGACACATAATCACACGCACCACGCCATTACTGTTCATAAAGAATGCCTTGGCCTAGTGAAACAAGCAAACGAATCACAATGCCATTATTCCTGTTTACAATTAATAAATAAATCGAACAAAGTATTAATGTAGAAATAATCCGAAGTGGTTTGAAGACTTGTACTTGAACACAATATTATAATCCACATCTATGATGGTAATCCATGAATTAAACTTTAATTGTTTAAAACAAACAGACGCAACACGATAAGCATGGAACTGTTGAATGAATAGCATATTGAATCTCGCGCTACACACACACATACAGCCACGTAATGAACACGCAATACCGGATGGCCTATACCGCAGTCACAATACGCGAGGGAAGCTGCCTGAGTGTGTGGTAGCCTTGCTCTCTGGGCATATACAATAATGCCAGGTACCTTTTCAAAAATTCCGCCAATTTTATGCCAGAAATCGGCCAACTTTATCCGATTTCACCTCCGATATTTTCCCAAAACCCGCCATTTGATTTAAAACACTTATAGCCAACAATAATGTATTGTCTCATAATAAAAATGATGTTCCTCAACACTACACAACTGTTTCCTTTTTAAATGCATGAAGATTCGGAGTTTCGATTTTGCTTGAGCGGGAGTTAGACTGTTGGATTTTTTTTTTCACCTTCAGTTAATCTGAATTAGGTTGTGTAATATAGATCTAGGCCAATAGTACTCACGATAGGTGCTCTTAAAAGTAATTTTAGGAGGAAAAAATGAAGAAATTGACTTGATTTCTATACTTTTACATAACAAATCGACCAAAAAATTCCGCCATCCGCCACGCGATGATAAAAATCCCCAAATTTGGCGGAAAATCCGCCAACTTGGCAATAACACATCAACAAGCTCATTACTTTTTTCTAGTAAGAAACAGACTTCTTTGTAATATTTATTAAATAATAATAATAATAATAATAAT
>NC_088363.1:37159818-37192318 GCF_034508935.2 Berghia stephanieae
TAGGTCGGGACATGACGCCTGTTAGGCGATATTACAATTTTTTTACGGACAGAGAAAACACTGTTAACAATTCACAGCCAGGTACTCATTTTACACCTGAGTACGGGAGAGAATGTGAGTAAAGAGCCTTTCCCAAGGACTCAACTCGGCGCAGAGCGAGGCTCGAATCCAGGACCTTCCGATCTGAAAGCTAATGTCATACTGCAAGACCACATGTCTGCTCGTATTTATTTAACTGGATACAAGTTATCAGACATCTTTGATTAGCTCTGCCATCATTTGCCCTGACTTTTCATGTAGAGATATTTTTTCCTGTTAATCCGTTTCAATTATTTGTTTTATCGACCGAAGAAGATACTTTGGTCCCAAAATGTTCCAAGGATGTTCTTTCATTCACTTTTGTTTAATCCTTTTTACAGTCCTCAGCTTCTAACAGCTTATTGTTCGCCTTAAGGCATGTGTCATGCAGTCGGATTGTATTGTCTTTCAGTTTGTGGCAAACTTGGCAGCCTTTTATTTGAATACCCTCAAGGTCAGAATACTTTTAGAAAGGGAAGATCCCAGATGCTTTCGGATTGGAAGGTCCTGAGTTTGAGCCTCACTCGGCGCATAGTTGAGTCCTTGGAAAAAGGCGCTTTACTCACATTCTCTCACTGTACTCAGGTGCAAAATGAGTACCTGGCCGTTAACAGCATTGTCTCTGTCCGTAAAAAAATTGTAATATCACCTGACTGTACTCTAGGTTATGTCCCATTAAGGCTGTATTTGCATGAGCCTTGACGTTTTGATCTCACTGACACAGAATGTCCCAAATGAAACCTAATATTCTGCTTGCTCTAATCGTGGAATTCTCGATATGGTTGTTGCATCATAATATGTTACCACTAAATACATATAAACCCCCCCCCCCCCCCACCCCAAAAAGAAAAGACAAACAAAAAAACAAACAGTCAGAGTAATGCCATTGAGGCTTCTATGAAAGCGGAATCACATTTCCGTTACTGCTCTGTCTGTTTGTCAAAAGTTAAAGATGAGAAAAATATGATATGTACAGAAATTCGATTAAAGGTTTAAGGTGGGCACAACTTTTCAGACTGGAAACCTACAGAAAACGCACAAAGTTGAACCGTACTATCAGCTCATTCTATTTTCTTTTTAATAATAAAATAAATAAAGGATAAAATAAAATTCCCTTTATTCATCCCATAGGGAAAATTTTAAATTTGTCTCCAGGGTCTATTCCAAGGAAAGACTAGAATAACCCAGGCATCAGCAGCAGTGCAGCGCTGCAAATTGATCTAGGTTGAGATGACTTGCTCAAGGCCGCACAATGCAGCGGTGGGTAATCAAACTCAGTACCTTTCGGGTACAAAGCAAAGACCATACCACTGAATCACACTGCTCTTTCAATAACTAGTAAAATCTATTAATTGAGCCAATTTGAGTAAAGAACAGTTTGTTATGCGTTGTGATTATTTGTTATTTATGTTCTGTAGCTTTAATACATTTTAATCACGAATTGAATAACACTGTTGTTCATTTTTCTTTCTTCCAGATTTTCGTATCATGATCCTCAGGAAATCAGGTATCAAATCTCTGTAGGACCCAGTTTAACACTAGACAATGCCTCTGTCTTACGTATTCCAACCGCAGCCTCCACCTCATCCCAAAACAACTGGAGGCAAAAGAGGTCCCTCTGCTCCAATATCTATTCCTTCATCCAATGAGGATGAGGACAGTGACACCATTATCACAGACTTCAGCCCCCCAATCCCATCCAGGCTCGTTTCTTTGGATAATTCATCCAACCCAAATTCTAAAACAAGTGTCCTTCCTCTCTCCAACTTGCCAAGTCCTCGGTCACACATAACCAACAAAAAATCTTCGTTGGTCAACAGTCCTCGTTCGTTATATAATAACAACAGTAATTTACTTACTGACTCCAATTCAAATACCAACGTATACTCTTTAAACACTTTGTCCAGCAACCATAGCAGCAATTCTGTCAACAGTGTTCACAACAATGACATTGTTTGTCCAACGATATCGAACTCAAGCACTACCCAAGGACTTAGTTCTGCAAATAATTCCAACCCGAACAATTCGAGTAACACATTACCTTCATCCATATTTTTACCAAAATCACATCCGCCATCAATATCAATTCCTTTGAGCTCTAATAATAATAATAATAATAATAATAATAATAATAATAATAATAATAATAATAATGATAATAATCCTACCATACCGTCAATATCTAATTCTGCCTTGAGCCCCACATTACCAACTCAAAACTCAAACAGCAATAATTCTAATGCCACTACCAATACCAACAGTTCCTCTCACGACAGCTCAAAGGAAAATAGCAGTCCTTCATCTAGCCCTCGAAACAGGTCGTGCAGTCCAAGTTCTACGTTTGCCTATGAACATGACCATGATTATGAAAATGTTGCGTCTCCGTGTAGCACTGCCAGTGGTCCTATCTATGTCCGACAACCTGGATTTCAACACCATGCTCACGAGGTTGTGGCAAATAAAGTAAAAAAGAAGAAAACGTCAAATCCTCTTGACATTAGGGAGAGCTTGAAGAAAAGAGAAGCAACTCCGCCAAAATTAAAACCTAAACGAGGTAAGAACTCAATTTGATTGTTTGTTAAATTTTAGAAAAGAAACACAAGATTCAGGTGTAAATGAGTACCTGTCTACAGGCAGACGGATGTCGTAAGAGTATTAGTACAAAAGGATGCCTAACACATGCCTGGTACTGTATGAAGTTGAAACATGGTTTCATATGTCCTGCTCGGGGAATGAGTAAAACATTGTGAAACATATTGAGCATGATCAATTCGTTGAAATGGCCTATGTAAATGTGACCCACCCCCCTCAAAACTGTATTATATCGGGATGACTAAGATGCTGATAATTTAATTTATAGCTAAAAATATCACTCTTGGGTTGTGTTTATGTTTTATTGAGAAGAATGATTACAGTAATTTAGAATGACAAAAATCAACATTTCATTTTTCTGATCCATTTGGCTTTAATTTAACTTTTTCACATCTAGATCATCCCTACATAATACTATTTTGAGATGAAAGGTCACCAATGTTCATATAAAGTTTAAGATTGTTTTCTGTTCAAATGAGAAAGTTTTTACAATGTTCAAGTTGAAGGCAAACAAGCCTTTTCTATAATATGGCACTGTTTAGATAGAATGCAGTTGACGTCACTCTGGTCTTTGTTAATATTTTTACCCAGCGTATTTTATGGTTAGTTCTCATTAAACAGTATTTATCATGATCAGACTATAAACATTCGAGGTTACGCGTAGTATTATGTGTTGGTACGCTATTTCTGGCTGGCGAATGTTGTGAGCTTTTTGGCAAATCGCAAAGCATCAATATTTTGGCACATTATATGTAATGTGAACATCACTCTCTAACTGGTGTTATGTCAAGGTGAACTAGAGGCTGAAGTATGACTGCAAATGAAGCTGATTGGAATTTAAATGTTTTGTTGAGACGAAATGGGTGTACTCGTTAGAGCACTGGCTTCACATGCAAAGGGACCAAGATCGATCCCGGGTGAAGTTGAGACTTTTTTCTGACCTCTGTCCAGCCAGGAGTGATCTGATTTATCTGGTGGAAAGTAGTTTGCAAAATACTAGCGTCCTCTCTAAGGGTGCAAGCAATTGCTATTGTCCGTTTCACACTATAGAAACTGGGATAAACTCTGGCTCCATGGGCTCTGAAGGACTTCAGAAAGTAGGAAACAAAAAGAACAAATATCTACATCCAAACCATTTTAAAACTAAATGTGCCTAATTGAGCCAGTAAAAATGTAAACAAATTATGGACAGTAAATATGACTCACATGGAAACAATGTAAATATACTACTACTACTACTACTACTACTACTACTACTACTACTACTACTACTACTACTACTACTACTACTACTACTACTACTACTACTACTACTACTACTACTAGTAAACAAATTATGGACAGTAAATATGACTCACATGGAAACAATGTAAATATAATACTACTACTACTACTACTACTACTACTACTACTACTACTACTACTACTACTACTACTACTACTACTACTACTACTACTACTACTACTACTACTACTACTACTACTACTACTGCTACTACTACTACTACTACTACTACTAATAATAATAATAATAATAATAATAATAATGATAATAATAATAACAATAATAATAATAATAATGATAATAATAATAATAATGATAATAATAATAATAATAATAATAATAATAATAATAATAATAATAATAATAATAATAATAATAATAATAATAATAAAAATAATAATAACAATAATAATAATTATTATAATAAGAATAATATTAATATTAATAATAATAATAATAGTAATATTGATAATAATAATAGTAATAATAATAAATATAATAATAATAATAATAATAATAATAATAATAATAATAATAATAATAATAATAATAATAATAATGATGATGATGATGATGATGATGATGATGATATGATGATGATGATGATGATGAATAATCATAATAATAATAATAATAATAATAATAATAATAATGATAATAATAATAATAACAATAAGTTAATAAATTTAAAAGACAACAACAACAACAAAAGAAAGAAAGATAAAACCAAACAAGCAAACAGCAAACCGACAAATAACAATGAAAAAACAAAACAAAACAGAAAAGAAACAAACAAAAATATTGACATTTCAGCCCTTAGTCGTCCTGAAGGGGCAACCATCTTTCTTAATCAACCTGGTGAATTTTTTGTCCTTGAATAGTCAAGCCCTGGGTCACTTGAAATGAAGCAACACCTGCAATCAACAGGACTTTGTAATCGATATAACATTGTGATTGCCGAGTAGAAATGAATGACGGAATCTTATCGATCTTACAGATCACAACAGAGGATGATACTGTGATAGCAAAACGTAGTGTGCCAGAATAACAGTAGTATCAGTCAGGGCTGTTGGAAGTCATTGCATCAATTATTGACGTGCCTAGGTCAATGTTCCTTGTTGGAGTAAGAAGCAACATCATTACCCGATACTATATATATATATATATATATAATATATATATATATATATATATATATATATATATATATATATATATATGCGTGTTATTCGTTTAGTTGAAATGCTCACAACGTTCACCAGGCAAATTTCAATATACCAACACACAAAACTATGTGTAACCTTAAACGTTTCATAGTAATAATAATAATAATAATAATACACATTTATATAGCGCTCATTCTCGTGTAAAACACAAGCTCTGGGCACTTTACAATATAAATATCAATTTTAAGTGAAAAAATAAAAAAATAAAATAATAACAACAATAACAATTCATAGCCAAATCAAGGATTCATATAGAGTCAAGAAAAACAAATACAGTAAAAATGTGTCTTGAGATTCTTTTTAAAAGTAGGTAAAGACTTGCACTCCCTCAGACCACGTGTAGTTCATTCCAAATCTTGGGGCCGAAACAAGCAAACGATCTATCACCAAATTTTGTTCTTGATCTTTTTTCCGAAATTTTCGTTTGGTCATTACATGATCTTAAAGTGTAATTTTCAAATTTACACATGACCACGTGATCTGTGAGATATGCCGGTGCTATACCAGCCAAACACTTATAAACAAGACACGCTGCTTTGTAATATGTGCGCTTTTCAATGGGCAACCAGTGGAGAGAGGCCAACAAAGGGGTTGCATGATCAAATTTTTTTTTGCCAAAAACTAATCTTGCAGCACTGTTTTGCAGTAGTTGCAATTGTTTAATAGAAGCCTGAGGCAAGTTGACAAGCAGCGAGTTACAATAGTCTAGTTTCGAAAAAATGAGGGAAACAACCAATGTTTTACATGTTCCAATTGCAATATACTGACGGATCGAACTGATTTTCTTCAATTGAAAGTATAAAGATTTACAGAGAGCAGAAATGTGAGCTGACATTTTCATTTCTGAATCAAAATAGACACCCAAATTTTTCACAGTCTTTGAAACTTTGATCTTTTCACCCCCAATCAACACCTCAAGACCATCATTCACCTTCAACAGCCCTCTATTTCCCACAATCATCACTTCTGTTTTTGACTCATTCATTTTCAACTTGTTTGCATCCATCCACTCTTTCACATCCGTCACACATTCTTCCACACGTTTCACAATATTTTCGAGATTTTTAGTTTTATCAGTAGCATAAAGTTGCGTATCATCTGCATAGAGATGATAGCGCAGCCCATGACCAGTGATGACATTAGATAATGGAGAAGTATACAAAACAAAAAGAATTGGACCCAAAACAGAGCCTTGAGGAACACCAAAAGACAATGTATGTTGACGAGAAAGTTTATCTAAAATCATAACCTGTTGCTTTCTGCCATCTAAATAAGATTCAAACCACTGCAAGACAGTCCCAGACAAGCCAAATGTTATATTAAGTCGTTTAATGAGAATACCGTGATCAATAGTATCAAACGCCGCCGAAAGGTCTAACAATGTCAGAAGAGAAACAGAACCTTTATCTAAAACATCAAGCAAATCACTCGCAACACAGCACAGAGCAGTTTCTGTGCTGTGGTAAGAACGATAAGCTGACTGAAATTTTTCCCATAGATTGTTTTCATGGAGATGTTGTGAAAGACGTCTGAGTACAACTTTTTCAAGGATTTTAGAAAGAAATGGCAGATTTGAGACGGGACGGTAGTTACTAAGGTCATTTACATTGAGATTTTGCTTTTTTATGAGAGGCTTTACAATTGCATGTTTATAGATATCTGGGACTTGTCCTGAGATAAGTGACTGATTTATAATATAAGTTATGCAAGGTAACAATTCAGGAAGACATAATTTCAAAATATTAGTTGGTAAAGGATCTAAATCACATGACTTCGAGGAAGATGAAAAAATTATTTTAGAAATTTCTTCTTCAGTTGTTTCTTTAAAACAAGAGAATCCCTGTGAACCCGAAAAAGGGTGGAAATTTATTTCTTCATTTTGCACGAGGTCAAAATTGTTCCGAATTTTCGATATTTTTCCCGAAAAGAAATCTGAAAATGCATCCGGCTGCTTTTCTACCGGAATATTAGTGGGTAGACACATGCCCTTTTCTTCCCCTAAAAGTTCCTTTGAAACAGAGAAAAATTCCTTAGTGTCCCTCACTGATGACAGTTTTGTGTTATAATAGTTTCTTTTTGCTCTTTTGCAGGTGGTTTTATACTTATGCTTTTTTGCTATATATATCAGCCGGTCAATCTCAAGGCCCGATTTTCTCCACGATGCCTCTGCATTCCTTTTTTCCCTTTTGGCAGTTTTTTCACTCTGGTTAAACCACGGAGACGGTTTCCTGGAATTTATTATTCTAGTTGTCTTTGGCGCATGCCTGTCGATGACGTTGCGCAGTACCTCGTCTGTTTTCTGTGCTGATGGTATATCCATTCTTCCTAGTTCCTCTGACAGATTGTTTTTGAAGGAACTAATGTCTATTTTTTTGGTATCCCTAGACACTATCTTGACTTTCTTTGCTTTCTCTTTGATGCATTTGAGAGTTGCCAGAATCAGATTGTGGTCTGAAATTTCTTTTTTGATATTTTTAATTGATTCAACAAGCGAGGGTGTGTCAATGATGAACCAGTCCAAGATGTGCCCCAATCTTTGAGTTGGAGAGGTCACTAACTGAGTGAGGCCATGTTCATTCAGCATATTTTTTATAATTTTAACGAGACTATTCTGATCAACATCAAACTGAATATTAAAATCGCCGATATAAATTTTTCGCTTATTTGATGTGTCTTTTGATACAAAATCTGAAAATTCGTCAGCAAAATCATTCTGTCTCAGTTTGTTCTTTTTGCTTGGGGGTGGTCTGTAGATACAAGTGATTAAAAATGAAATTTGAGGGTAGGTCAATGTGGTTTGGACACACTCGAAACTTTTGAACGAAATTGGCCTGTTTTGTATTTTAGACGAAAGAGCGTGTTTGTATATGATGGCGATCCCCCCTCCTGATCGTCCATTTCTTGGGAACGATTCCATCTTGTAGCCGGGAGGTGTCATTTCTTTCATTATAGGTTCATCACCGAACTGACGCAACCATGATTCAGTTATATATAGAATATCGATATCGTGTTGATCTATGACATCGATTATATCGAATGTCTTGTTTCTCGATGACTGTGCGTTAATATGGCCAATACAAATGTTATGATTTCCATGACTTGGTCTTGTGTCATTTGTCAATATTTTTGTTAACGTCTGTGGTGGTCGAGTTGAACGATGACAGTTCACTGGACGTCGCGGGACTGTTGTTTCAATTACATGTTGTTTACGTCGACCACCACGTTTACAGACAATCTTTTGTTGATTGTAATGGTGTTCACGTTTGAGGTCGGAATGTGTGTTTTCAATTTGTAAACAATAAAAGCGCAGGGTGAATAAAAGTCCAACGACAGCCGACAGTAAAAATTGATTGTGAGAACGAGTAAAAATGGCGGGGTCTTGGTGAAACATTGTAAAATAGTCCGAAACAATTTCGATAAAAATGATGTCAAAACCGTATAAAATATAATTAAAGCAATATCACAATGGTATCTTACGTGTTGTACAAAAATCCTTGAATAAAAATTGAATTGAAATAAGACGTGTAAATCCTTGAAATCGGTAAAAATTGAAGAGAAATGTCACAACAACAAAAACACGTCTTGCCTGTTAGGCAACTACACACATAGTCTGATTGATTTAATTTTGTGAGAACTACTCATAAGAATGGCTGGCTAAAATCAATAACAAATAGCTATTTGTGAGGTCAATTTCGTTTCGTCTATTTTTATATTGATGCTTATATTGGGTTGGGGTTGTGGTTGGGGGGAGGAGCTGGGGAGATGCAAAAATCAAATGGAAAATATAAAAAAATTAAATTAAATGTTTAATAAAATGATTAATTGAAAATCAAATGAAGAATCACAAAGAGGTTTTAGTTCCGTGTGATATGACAACACGACTTGCTGAATCGATCGTGTCTTTCATGTAACCTTTAATGAAGCTGGTCGCTTTTAGGACTAATGCGTTTTTGAATGCATGGCGATTAATTGTGGCCCATCACCATCCTGCTCAAAAGGGTATCGTGTCCGGCCGGATGCATCGGCCTCAGACAAGTGAAGTTAACAACTGAACAGATAAGACATACAAACTTTCGGCTTTTTTTTGCAATGCAAGATATTGACTTTATTCGACCGCTGCGTGGTCTAGTAGTATGACACTCGCTTCCGATCGGGCGGAAGGTCCTGGGTTCGAGCCTCGCTCGGCGCATAGTTGAGCTCTAGGAGAAAGCTCTTTACTCATATTCTCTCGCCGTACTCAGGTGTTAAATGAATACCTGCAGTTATTAGAAAGGAACGTTTAAAGTTTTTTTAGTTTTTTTTTTTTTTTTAAAGAAAAGAATTCTGAATCCCTACTGTCTCTGATATATCTTGGAAGGGAGTTCCCGATATGGGGTGCCGAATATTCAAACCAAAGCTCGCCAATTTTGCGTGTCATTTTTATGTATTTGAATTTATTTTTTATTTATTTTATATTTTATATTTGTATTCTTTAATTGTTTTGAGAGAATGTGAGTAAAGAGTCTTTTCCAAGGATTAAACTATATGCGCCGCTCAAACTCAGGACCTCCCGCTACGAAAGCGAGTGTCATAATACTAGAACATAGCCACACTTTCAATTAAAGCATTGGTGTGTTAATATCTAAAAAGGTGGGTGTCGGACAAAGCAGAAAGAAAAATAAATAATAATAATTAAAAAATCAAAATAATGTAGCTGGGATCGAACCTTGGACCTTCTGATCATTGATTCTATATCTTGATCCCCAGCCGAGCTGAATTTTTAGATGACCCCCACCCCCTTTATTTTCCTTTCTGTTTTCTCTGACAAGAGAAATAAAACTCACGTGTTACTTTTTAAAAAAATGTCTTTTATTCGTCTTCTAGTAGTTGTTGACCTGACGGACACTTGTGGGAATCTGATGCCTCGCTATGTGGAAAGAAAAATCTCTCTAAAATTTATTGTTTTGTTTTAGGCGCCTAGAACTGTATGTATATGGAATAGGCGCGGTATAAATGATCTATATTATTATTATTATTATTATTATTATTATTATTATTATTATTATTATTATTATTATTATTATTATTATTTATTATTTATTATTATTATTATTATTATTATTATTATCTATAGATAGTATGCGCTTGGCTACGGAGTTCACAACATTGCCATCCGGAAGTTTAACGAACACACAAAACTATGTGTAACCATGAACTCTTATAGTCTGGCTATTACAGTTTAGTGACAATTACTCATAAACACGGATGGCAAAAACAATAACAAAGACCCGAGTGACGTCAACTTCGAACTATCTATATTGTTTTTTTTTTTTTTTAATGTTTTATTAGCCAGACCTAGCGAGTATTTGACTACAAAATCAATACACTCATATATTCCTTCTTCCAACAGCGAGCATTCCCATGAAACTGCGAGCCCTCCCCCAATCATTCTGGCAACAACCTAACGTAACACAACAAGTGTCACCAGCCACTATGTTTCCTATTCTACCTCCTCTTTGTAACAAGGATTCAGAAGAAGCTATGGGTAGGTACCTCTTTGGATAGTAGATAACACGGTGTTTTAATTATTGCTTCACAGGAAAAGAGAGAGAGAGAGAGAGAGAGAGAGAGAGAGAGAGAGAGAGAGAGAGAGGGGAGAGAGAGAGAGAGAGAGAGAGAGAGAGAGAGAGAGAGAGAGAGAGAGAGAGAGAGAGAGAGATGTATGAATCTATGAAGTGTTCGACTATAATTTAAGAAGGTAGAATTATATTAGCATTCCCAGCTCTTATTACGCCTACAACATTGTTTCTGCCCTTCACTGCATCATCATGGCAGAATAAAATGACAAAATATGACGTGATGACGTAGTCGTCAAAAACAACGTTATAGGCGTAATAAGAATAAGAGGTACGGATACTAATACAGCTAGCTAGCTAGATTTAATATAGTTAGATAGATAAATTGAGAGAGAGAGAGAGAGAGAGAGAGAGAGAGAGAGAGAGAGAGAGAGAGAGAGAGCTGTTTACGGTGCCTCCTATAACCCCCCCCCCCCCCCACACACACACACACACTCTTTTTTTTCAAACCCCAGTCCAATCTCAGTCCTCTCCCATTCAATATCTATTATTCTGATTGTATTCAACCTTGAAGATCTTGAGTCATTTGACAAGCCATCAAACACACACACACACACACACACACACACACAAACACACACACACACCCATATATATATATATATATATATATATATATATATATATATATATATATATATAGCCCGAATAGGTATTTGATTAGCTATGTACGTATGTTTAATGGCATTCTATCATGAATGACAAACTGCTCTATCTTTAATCAATAGTTATACTACCGGACTCCGAAAAAAAGTGTATTAAAAATTTTGGCCAGAAAACTCTCCCTTCAAATATTGATCGATCAACATGACCCTCACATTAGTAAAATCTCTTCACGAAGTCCCATTTTTGAGAGATTTTTTTGGTGTTGCCAAGATGAGGGTCGTTGTAATCGATCGATATTTTAAGGACGAATTTTTTCTGGCCAAACTTTTAAATACATGTTTTCCAGAGTAGGGTTCAAAAAGTAGCTATAACATGACGATGTAATTGGCGATATAAATAACTACTATTGGCTCTTTTCATTTACAAGGATTTGTGAGGCGGTCAGAATTTAGGACACGTTTCATTGCAAAACACAGTGGTGCTAAAGTATTAGGGACATGCCCACGATCTTACTAATCTCATAATGTTAGGCTTTAAGAGCACAGTAACTATGACTATCGGGCATGGGTTTTGTATATCGGATTTTGTACCGGTTCTTTCGTCATCAACTGTATATTGTATTATGGTGTCCCCTATGACGTAATTTCTCGCCAGAATGCTTTACCCCTCCCCCCCCCCCCCCTTCCTCCCCCTTTCCCAAACAAACAAAAAAATTAATTAAATTTTAAAAAAAGCAAAACAAATCCAACCCCCCCCCCCCTCACAAAAACCCCACAAAAACAAAAACAAACAAACAACACTAAACGTGCTCAAAGCGCTCTACAAGGGGTCCCTTACCAACAGCAACACGTAACATATAGAACGAGACATGACGCCTGTTTGGCGATATTACACTTTTTTTCCGACAGAGAAAACGCTGTTAACGTCAGGTACTCATTTTACACCTGAGAACAGTGAGAGAATGTGATTCAAGAGCCTTTTCTAAGGACTCAACTATGCGCCAGAGCGAGGTTCGAACCCAAGACCTTCCAATTTCCGAAAGCGAGTGTCATACCACAATAACTACATAGCCGCGCAAAGCTTACAAGCTTAAAATTGTTTTGCTAAAATAACAAAAACAAAAATAAAATAAATAAACCCCCCCCCCCCCAAAAAAAAAACCAAAAACAAAACAAACACAAAAAACAAAAGAAAAAAAACATACAAATAATATATATATGTATTGTTCATGTTGTATAGAGACGCGTTTTTCTTCGCGATACGGCAATTCTTACCAAGTCTATTAAGACTAGAATTATTAAATAGATTATTAAAATAAATTATTAATTAACAGCCGCATTCCCCGCTGTTTACTGGTACGACAGCCATTCAACTTAATGACAAGTGGTCGTCTCTCGTAAATGTTTTATTTTGATATCGAACAACCGTGTCACAAAACCCCATAAATAGCTCTTAGAAATAGCTCGGAACCATAATCACCCACCAACAACGTCATTACGTCTTAATAATAAATAATAATATAATAATAATAATAATAATAATAATAAAATAATAATAATAATAATAATAATAATAATAATAATAATAATATTATTATTATTATAATAATAATTATAATAATGATGATGATGATGATGATAATAATAATAATAATAATAATAATAATAATAATAATAATAATAATGATAATGATGATGATGATGATGATGATGATGATGATGGTGATGATGATGATGATGATGATGATTTTTATTATTATTATTATTATTATTATTATTATTATTATTATTATTATTATTATTATTATTATTATTATTATTATTGTTTATTGTTATTATTATTATTATTATTATTATTATTATTATTATTATTATTATTATTATTATTATTATTATTATTATTATTATTATTATTATTATTATTATTATTATTATTATTATTTTGGCTATTGTTATTTTTATTTCTGTGAGTTTCATGCAACAACATTTACATCACTATTTCCACCTCAACGTTTATTTTCCGACTCTGTCTCACCTTGATACTATCTATACCTATTAGTATTATTATACACGGGTCACGCACATTAAAAAAGTTGAGGTTTTATATAGCGCAATATCCACTCAACGTGCTCAAATACCTTTACTAGGGGTCCCTGTCTAACAGCAACACTGAACATGTAGGACGAGACATGATATTACAATTTTTTTTTCGGACAGAGACAACGCTGTTAACGGCCAGGTACTCATTTTACACACGAGTACGGTGAGAGAACATGAGTAAAGAGCTCTTTTTTTTCCAAGGGTAAACCCTCGAACCCTGGACCTTCAATTCTGATCCGAATCGAGTGCCATACCACAAGACCAGCATAGCCGCACATTACAGGTATGCCAAGTCACCGCTCAGAGTTCGATTCCTAATCCACTGTGTCCGCGTATCCTTACGACACGACACAGCAGCGGGTTGGATTATCTCAGCCTGGTTCTAATTCAATAGACGTTGAATACCAGTCGATAAGCATGAGATTTCCAGGGGCAACTCGCTATAATATTATTATATTCTAGTAAGGAGCCAAGATAATAATAATAATAATATGGCGAGGATAAGAAAAGATCGGCCAGATAATAAAATGTGGACTTATTGATTGATTGATTCGTGTTACGCATTGTTAGGTTGGCTAGGCTAGAAAGAAGCAATCTCACGCTCATTCAGTCCTTATTCAGTTTATTTATGTGTGTTTATATATTATTATTATGGTCAATTTATGGTTATTTATTTATTAATTAATTAATTTTTTCACTCACTTGTCTATTTATTATTTATATTTATTGATTATATCCATTTTTATTTATTTATCTATTTATTTATTTTGGTAGTTCATTTTACTTGCATTGATTTGGTATTATATGTGAATGCATGGTTCATATTGGCAATTGCCGAAAATAAACCGTTGAATTTGAATTTGGTCTTTGCTTCGTGCCCGAAAGGTGCCGAGTACGAGTTCAATTGAAAAGAATATATAATACGTGTTACGGCAGTTAACTGGTTAAAAATGGTTTTTAAAGCTACGCAAGAAAGTTGTGGATTTCTAATAATTTTATTATACACTGATATGCCAATGTGTCTAAGACTATGCACCATATTTCATCGTTTCACTGTTGACTTCAAAAAGACTACGTACCTCACATCATATATATATAATAATGATGATGATGATGATGATGATGATGATGATGATGATGATGATGATGATGATGATGATGATGATGATGATGATGATGGTGATGGATGGTGATGATGGTGATAGATGATGGTGATATGATGATGGTCATGATGATGATGGTATGATTATGATATGATAATAATATTAATATGATAATGATATAATAATAATAATTAATAATAATAATAATAATAATAATAATAATAATAATAATAATTAATAATAATATAATAATAATATAATAATAATAATAATACAACAAATAAAAACAAAACAACAACAACAACAAAACAACAACAAATTGAGGGGGGGGGGCGTTTTCAAGCACTATGATCAAATTTGAGTGATGAGGGGCACATTTTCAAAATTAATCTGCGATCTTGCAAACTAACTTGTTTAGTGGCCAGATACTCTCTTATCTGCCGATTATTGAAAGTGAAAAACCGCCCTCCTCGCCACACCCTCCCCCCTCCGCCGAACAAACCCCTACCACCCCCCCCCACTTCCCCCCCCCACGACGTATCATTAACCTAACCCAACCCAACTTTTTCTCTATAATAATATGTAGTCATTCAGAGGCAATTAGTCTCAGGACGAGTTTATCCGTTTTTTTTTATAGCGTAACTCTGCTACACTTTGGATAGGATGATAGTCATTGCAAAGTACTTTCGTCAGATCTAATTGACCAGATCTCACTCACTGCTGGTGGAAGTGTAGGGGAAGGGGGTTGGGGTGGGTCAACCAAAATTAAAACAAATCTCGACTGCACCCGGGATCGATCTCGATCTCTTTGCTCGTGAAGCGAGTGCTCTACCAACTGAGCTATCGGGACCTCGCCTGTCAATTAGTCCCAAATCTAAAACTTCTTAAATGTGATAAAGTCTCGGGTTTGAAACTATTTTACAAGTTGAAGGTAAAGGTCATCTTATTAGATCGATATTTAGAATCAAACTTAAATACAGTGACCGCCTGTAAAGCGCTTTGAGCACGTGGATATATTGCGCTTTATAAAAGTTCAACTTTTATTTTAATTTTTAAAATTACAAAATACGGTGGCTTAAAACGCACACACACACACAACGCACACAAACACACACACACACAACTCACACACAAAACACACACACACACACACATACACAAACACCCACAACGCACACACACAACACACACACATACACAACACACACAGCAAACACACAAAACACACACAAACACACACACAACGCACACAAACACACACACAAACACAAAACACACACACAAACACACACACAAAACACAGTATTATATAATGTAGTCAATCATAAATTGATTATAAATAGAATAGAAAAGAGGGTGGGACATGATTCGATTTTAATAAATAAAGGGACCTTGCAATACGTAAGCGGAGTTCTATCAGGAATTATAATGCAAAATTAATCGATAAAATAACAATCGATATCATTTTATTTATATGATGATAAACACCCGAGGCCCCCCGCATCGACTGTCTTGAATATAGGTGCTTATATAAAAATATGTTTTATATTATGGGTTGATGATTAACTCGTTCTATCCCAACATTTCTTATAATTAAGAAAAAAATGATTTAAAGTATATGTTTTATTAGTAAGTGTATGTAAACTTCAGCCACTCTTTTGTAAAAAAATAAAATAAAATAAAACAAAACAAAACAGACCCAAACAACTTTTGAGGTACTTTACCTCATTAAAACACACTTTTTGTTGTTGTTGATTTTTTTTTTTTTTTGGCAGAGGAAGGGCTTTTTGTATTGCATGTAGTAACATCTCAAACATTTCCAAAAGTAGTGATAGAGCCGGGTTATCATCAGCCCACGACTTCTACAACATTGTATCGAGCGTTAGCTCTCATCAGGAAGTGATGCTTGGTAACAACACTCAGGATATAAGGATTACGATGAAATGCAAATGTCTTAATGAAAATACCTTAATGAATGGGCGTCCGTCCCTACTTGACACGGACGAATGAGTGTGAGACACGGCTTTAGTTTAATAATAATAATATACTATTCTTGGCAATGATACAATGGACGACAACAGGCTTTAGTTCAAACCAGAAAGGCTATATTTATTATGGGTTCCCTGGTTTAACCCGTTAAATGCAGTGCTCTTGAAAGACCTTACCTTAGACCAGAGCTGCTATCTGCCAACTTGAAATGCCAAAAATTCGTTGTTTCCAAGGCAAATAATGAAAACGTCACAAGAAATAGCATTTGCAAGTCAATTATTTGCCCTCAGCATAATCAAAATATGCTCCAAAGTCCTAAATACAGGCAGCGTGGCTCAGCGGTATGGTGTTTGCTCCGAACCCAAGAGGTACCAAGTTCGACTACCCGCCTCGCTCTGTGACCTTGAGCAAGTTACCTCGCCCTAGCTCACTTTGCGGCTCTGTATTCCAGTCTTCCCTTGGAAAAGACCCTAAAGACAAATAAGACAGATACATGATTTTTTATATTTTTTATTATACAGTTTTTAAGCAACCGGACTCTCCTTTTCAACAAGATTTTTGAATCAAAAATGTCTATGCAGTTCTCCAGCTGGAGCCAAAAATTCGCAATTCTACAAATTTTTCGTAGCACTAGGCAGGTCTGCCATAGACCTTAGTTCCTCCCGTGTCTTTGACACATTGGGTCTTCCAGATTCGCCATTCCTTCTTGTCATGTGCTGCCATGTGTGCCTCGTCCCATGTCAGCTCCCTGGTTTTAAGGTCTTTGTCGACAGTTGCTTTCCAAGTCGTCTTTGGTCTTCTTCGATTTCGTCTACTCTACTGTTATCATTTTACCATTCAAATGCTTCCTTTACTCTGGAAAGACTCGTATTTGAACATTTAGCCAGAAAACTCGCCCTTCAAATATCGGTCGATTTAAATGAGCCTCATCTTGGCAAAAAACAAAAAACAGACAAACAAACAAAAAACAAAAAACAAAACAAAAACAAAAACAAAAAAAAAAAAAAACAAAAAAAAAAAAAAATAAAAAAAACTAAAACAAACGCTCAAACCTGGGACTTAAGAGGACCTCGCGATGTTCAAGTTTTGAAAGTTATTTTTTTTTTCTTCCAAAAAGGGTCATTTTAAAAAAATCGATCGAAGGACGTTTTTTTTCTGGCCAAAATTTTAAATACGTGTTTTTCCAGAGTTTGGCAGTTAACTGCTTAATAGTGTTTTATTCTTGGCAATGAAGCAATGTTTAGTTTCATAATTTATTTTTGGCAATGGATATATCTCTGACCCTACCCCGTAAACAACATTGAAAAACTGTTTTGTTTATAAAAGAAGTTCCCACATACAATGGCGGTCATTGACTTTTTTTTCCGTAAGATATTGATTGATCTCTACCGTCAACTCGGGTAAATTTGCCTCAAATAAAATTTGGAGCATTTTGAATAAGCTCAGCTTTGGTGCAGCTGTTGTACCCGTTAAAAGACTTGACTTTTTATCAAAGGAAATAATTGCCGCAAAACAAAACAATCTCTCATTGGTCGAAAATTCAAGAGGCAAAGTTTCCCCTCTCGGCAAAGTTACCCCGGTTGACGGGACTGAATATTATTATATTTGTCACTCACCACCTCAAAATGGCATTATGTCAATTCAGAAAAAAAGTGTGGAGAGGACACTTTTATCAATAATGATCAGATATATAGGGTATGGAGAAGTGTCAGAGGAAAACAGAGAATATAAAATAAATATCATGGTGTCGGAGCCAACCTGAGATAGTAGATGGATAGAAAGATAGATAGATAGATAAATAGGTATATAGATAGATAGATAGATAGATAGATAGAGAGAGAGAGAGAAAGAGAGAGAGAGAGAGAGAGAGAGAGAGAGAGAGAGAGAGAGAGAGAGACCGTTGTAATAATATTATCTAACAACCACCTCGACAATAACAACAAATAGCCGTCATTTGAAAATTTGGACAGAAAGCTCGTCCTTCAAATATCGATCGATTTAATCTTGACTTCGCGAAGTCCCGGGTTTGAAAGTTTTTGCCAAGATGAGGCTATTTAATTCGATTGATATTCGAAGGACAAGTTTTCTGGCCAAATTAAAAACAAAAGTAATATGGGTTTTTTTTTTCCAGAGGACGGCAGTATTGCTGATGGACTTGACTGACAATAACAATAGGGCTAGGTCGTGAACAGTCGCAGGATACACTGATGAATGTTGTTACTGATCGAGTGATCGACTATCGATCGATTGCCGTTCATTCATTGATCTCTGCACAGAATGAATTGATTCATCAGGCGGGCGGATAGGCTTGGAATGCCGCGGCGCGTGATGCTGACTGCTGGGACAATAGGCTCCGAGAAAGGTCATTATTATTTATTGCTGGGGGATTCAGGCTCGCTACCTACGAGGAGCGATTGTTGTTGCTGCGATCTTTTTTTTTTTTGAGTTTTCATTGGTTTGTTATCGTTTGATGCTGTTTTTTTTTTTTTACTCTTGTTGTTGAAGTATTAGCAGTTGTGGGAGTTGTTACAGTAGTAGTAGTAGTAGTAGTAGTAGTAGTAGTAGTAGTAGTAGTAGTAGTAGTAGTAGTAGTAGTAGTAGCAATACTAGCAGTCGTAGTAGTAGTAGTAGTAGTAGTAGTAGTAGTAGTAGTAGTAGTAGTAGTAGTAGTAGTAGTAGTAGTAGTAGTAGTAGTAGTAGTAACGATAATAATAATGATAATAATAATAATAATAATAATAATAATAATAATAATAATAATAATAATAATAATATAATAATAATAATAATAATAATAATAATAATAATAATAATAATAATAATAATAATAATAATAATAATAATAATAATAATAATAATATATAATAATAATAATAATAATAATAATAATAATAATAATAATAATAATAATATAAAAATAATAATAATAATATTATTATTATTATTATTATTATTATTATTATTATTATTATTATTATTATTATAATGATAGTAGCAACAGTAGCATTAGTAGTAACAGAAGTAGTAATAGTAGTAGTAGTAGTAATAGTAGTAGTAGTAGTAGTAGTAGTAGTAGTAGTAGTAGTAGTAGTAGTAGTAGTAGTAGTAGTAGTAGTAGTAGTGGATTTATAAGAGTTATCAATTTTCTTATCAAAGTTAATCGACCCTATCCAGACGTTGTTCGATTCATTATCAATTCTACCATTGTACATCGTTATCAATGAATTATCATCATGACTAACTCACCGACGTTCTTATTCAACTTGAGATAAACACCATCATTTATCACCGAATTGCTTATCTAGCTCTCTTTGTAAATCGGACATCTATATCCGTTACTTTATCAGACCACAGTAAAGTAGATATACATCTGTCCTTTAAATTGCATGTATAAATACGCCGCTCCACTTTTCTATTAGTCGAATAAACAAACATATCGTTCCATTTTCATTTCAGTCCACATATTCGTCCATCCGTCCATCCATCTAGCCATCCCGTTCATCCCGCTCATTTATTCATTCATCCATCCATCCATTCATCTATCCATCCAATACATCCATCCATTCATATAATACATCCGTTCACCTATCCATCCATCCATCCATCCATCCATCCATCCATCCATCCATCCATCCAATACATTTGTTCACCCATCTATCCATCCATTCATTCATCCAACCATCCATCCAACCATCCATCCATCCATCTAATACATCCGTTCATCCAGGGGACAACTTGGCTTAGCGCGGTACTGTCTTTGCTTCGTACTCGAAATGTATCGAGTTCCAATACCCGCTGCGTTTTGTGGCCTTGAGCAAGTCACCTCCCCCTAGCTCAATTTGCGGCGCTGCTCTGTGGCTGACCCCTGGGTTATTCCAGTCTTCCATTGGAATAGACCCTAAAGACAAATTTCCCTTATGATATGAATAAAGGGAATTACAATAAAAAAAAAAATCATCCATCCATCCATCCATTTACCCATCCATCCGTCCATCCGTTCACCCATCCATCCATCCATCCATCCATCCATGTTTTCATCCATTGATCTGTTTATCTTAAGTATAACTTCTCGTACATACTGCGCACATCGTAAAGCTTGCCAGTTTGGCTCTTTTTATGTACGAACACTTGAATAACCTTAGTCATTACCCGAATGCATATACTGATGCATAACTGATTTAAGTGGAGTAATTAAAACAAACAAGCCCGCTTTACCATTAGCTTTATCAACAATGCTATAGTTCCCTTTTATATGCCTGCCTACTTGGAATTTGCAAAAACTTCGTAGTTTTCAGGGGTAATGACATAAAAATATATATTTTAAAAATTGATCTTTACAAGGGGTCCCTGACCAACAGCAACATGTAATACGTAGAACGAGACATGACGCCTGTTAGGCATTATATTATTTTTCTTCCGACATGGACAGCGCTGTTAACGGTCAGGTATTCATTTTACACCTATGTACGGCGAGAGAATGTGAGTAAAGAGCCTTTTCCAAAGACTCAACCATGCGCCGAGCGAGGCTCGAACACAAGACCTTCCGATCCGAAAGCGAGTGTCATACCACAAGACCACACAGCCGCACAAGACATTATAACTACCATTAAAAATGACCAATTTGTGTTTAAATTCATTAAATCAATGCTTTAAACTCGTATATATACTAGCTCTGGCAACAAAACCGCATTAACCCTCACCTTACCAGCCATTTTCAGGATTTTCCCCTAAACTAACACAAAAATAGATTTGTCATCACTCAAACACAAAAGCAGTAAAGTTCTTGCGGTACATAATTTCTTTAGCAAATCTTGCTCTACAAAACACTGTTCATTTTCTTTAAACATTTATCATGTACAAGAGAAATTTGAACAAGAAAAATGTTGGTTGTATCGTAACGAATGTGGCGGTTTTCCTATAGTTGATAAGGAGAGGGTTAAAGAAGTTTATTGAATTAAAGATCTTTATATAATTTCAATTAGGACCCATAAATTCGTAGTTCTACGAAATGTTGGTAGTCGTAGACAGGTCTGCTATTATTGATTCTCATTCATAAATGTATAATATATTTTATTTTTGAATCCCTTTAATCCAGATGAGAGGCCCACAACGCCACCGGACGACAAAGAGGGGACCAAAAGAATCTCAGAGAGGAAAATCACCGTTGCCCACCCTGACCTGCTTTTCAAACTCTTCGAAGGCATCGGAGATGAGAAAAAAACGAGTCAGACCAAACCAAAACAAATTAACAGGCAAGGCATTGGGACAATACTGCCGTACTCTGGAAAAACGCCATAATAAAAATTTTGGCCAGAAAACTGTCCTTCAAATATCCATCGATTTACATGACCCTCGTCTTGGCAAAACCTCTCAAACCTGGGACTTTCGCAATCCCAGGTTTGAGAGATTTGCCAAGATGAGAGTCATTTAAATCGATCAATATTTAAAGGACGGGTTTTCTGGCCAAATTTTTGAATAGGGGTTTTTCCAGAATACGGCAGAATAGTATATCTACTCAACTACTTTCTCATCTATCCACCTCTTTTTTCTTTTCGAAATGAATTCTAAGTTAATAGAGGCCATGGACAGTATAAAGTATAGAATATCTTTAAAACAACAACAACAACACCGAAAGACCAAAACAAAAGAACAACAACAACAACAACAACAACAACAACATCATAGCCAATTTAATGACTAAATATGGAAAAATTCGGTCCAAAACCCTTTCATCAACCATCAACGAACAATAAATCATCATCATCATCATCATCATCATCATCATCATCATCATCATCATCAACATTTTTATTATTATTATTATTATTATTATTATTATTATATATTATTATTATTATTATTATTATTATTATTATTATTATTATTATTATTATTATTATTATTATTATTATTATTATTATTATTATTATTATTATTATTATTATTATTATTATTATTATTATTATTATTATTATTATTATTATTATTATTATTATTATTATTATTATTATTATTATTATTATTATTATTATTATTATTATTATTATTATTATTATTATTATTATTGCTGTTATTGTAAATCATCATCATCGTCATCATCATCAACATGATTAATACTTTTTTATATTCACAATTCACAGAACAAAGAAACCCGTTCCTAAGAGCAACACCAAAGGCTTGTTCATGGGCAAGGATCCCTTTTTGATGGAAGACGTCACGGAGAAGATCTTCCCCCAGTTAACATTGGAAGGGTCTAAGCATTCGTCAGGGGGAGGCAACACATCTCTACAACTCGTCACTTTACGAGAAGGGGACAGAACTGTTACCTTCCCATCACTCAGTACAAACGACCAGAATTATTCGCAGATGCTGTCTGAACTGGTTATGCACATTTAATTGATCTTGGGTGCATTTGTCTGGGGAAGGGAACTCGTTGCCTTCGTGAAGCATTTGCCTGGGGAAGGGAACATACCGTAGCCATCGTTAACTTAGTGCCTGATACTGACCAAAAAATGACGCCAAAAGACAAGTCTTGTTTCCTCGAGCTCTACTAACGACAACTCCCCAGACGCTGCACAAATCTAAAAAAAAATACGTCAAACTATAAGTCTCAGAAGTTCTAGTGTCAGGCTTTCAGTTAGCGATGGCTGCGAGCATACTCGTAGCTTTCATAGGCTTGTAGCCTGGCGCTTCCCTAAAAATGACATCATTATACAAGGTGAGGATCACCTAAAGAAAACAAATACATAGTGAGTTGTCTTTAGTTGTGCTCAAGGAGACAAATCATGATCCCATCGGTTGAACTATTGAATACAACTCATCATTAGCCACTTTCTTTTGGCAGTCGTGGCCACCGCCTTGTGTTTTGATGTAGTAATTTATTAGTCAGTGGCAGGCTGTGAGTCTAGAAAGGTTTAAGGCACAATCCTTTTATCTCAATGTCTAAAGATAGATCTGTCAGTTTTCCATCACTCAAATAGTACAAAAGACCAAAATTATCCACAGAGTTTGTCTGAGCTAGATAGTTACGCCCACATTTAGTTTTAAGTAAAAAGAAATAGATATAAGAACTACACTATAATTCTCCAAACCAAATGAACCTGCCTGCTTTATTTTAAGCAATAAATCTGGGGCATTTGACATAACTGAAATTGACATCAAGTTTATTTTCATTGTTATGATTTATATGTTGTAAATTCATAACATAATTTCTATTTTGCCCAATGCAAAAGAACTTGGATGTCAGGATAATATTTTTTTTGTTATTGCGATTTGATTCCTTTATTTAACCATGGCTTGTTCTGCGTAGTAATAGAATATACACGGCTAATATAGAATAATGAAAAAGGTAAATTGTGGTGAGAAAAACATTACACAGTGAAGCCTACCTTGAGAATAAGAATCAGATCCTTTGTAGTGGTGGCAACATGTTCAGGCAATGCGCTGATATTTTCTGAAACTTGGAATGATCATACAGGACAAATGAATATTATGTTTCCTTACGTTTCAATTAAAGTATATTTATAAAAAGTGTAGATATTTTATGATATTGTTCTCTTATATCTGTGATACATCATGATTGAAATGACTTAATTCCACTTTGGATATCCAGTGCTGTAAATTCATAACTCACTTATAATATATTATTTTATTTTGAAGAATCATATTATATTATATTATATATAGAAATCACTTCGTCCAGTTTACAATTTATTATTGGTCAATTTTAAAACCAAGATGAGTCAACAGTTACTCTCTTCCGTCCAAAATTGAAGCATTCCATTCCATTTATTTATTATTTATTAATATTTTTAAATATACCCTGTAGAAAGTATTCCTTTTAATTTTAAAATTGATTTTGCTTTTTTTTAAAATATTAATGTAGACATAATTTTTATTCTATGACAATGATTTTTATAAATTAACAAAAAAAGTTTTTACAGTAATTGTATTCCATCCATACGATACAGAATTGAAATAAACCGTGTGTATAAGTTCGTGTCTTGAGAAAATGTCAATTTTTGGACTTTTGATTTTGAGACACTGGTTGGTTGGCCTACGATGTGATGTAGAAATCCCAACACATACTGTGGTTGATACTCAAGTTAAGATATTTCATCGTTTCAGCTGTTTTACTTTTATTTTAAGAGTTGAAAAAATAATTTGGTGGACTACACAGCGCGCGCGTGTGTGTGTGTGTGCGTTTAAATATTTTTTTTTTACTGTTGAGAAGAACTCTGGTTACATTAATTTCATTTTTATTAGATTTGCCTTATAGTTGTCAAAATAAGTGCGTGCATTTGTTAACTGTTAGTCCTAATACGTGGGTGATTGAATATAATATTGTAATCATGCCATAGTTAGAAACATTTAAAATGCTCACTACCGCATAATATTTATTTCATCTTATATACAGTGACCTACCACCAAAGTCATTTTGATTATGTGTTGCTCAAAATATAAGGAGCCTAGAGCTGTTTGCATATGGAATAGGCACGGTATAACATCAACAACAACAACAACAACAATGATAATAATAATAATAATATTAATAATAATAATAATAATAATAATAATAATAATATAATAATAATAATAAATAATAATATAATGATAATAATAATAATAATAATAATAATAATAATAATAATAATAATAATAATATATAATAATAATAATAATAATAATAATAATAATAATAATAATAATATATTCTTTTTAATAGAGCTCCTTACCCCGTATATCAACAAGCTCAAAGCGCTTAACTGCAACGTGTCTACTTTCATTCAGACATACAACCACTCAAACATGCAATATGAAACAAAGCAATACAATTCTACAGTGTTACACATTAAACAGAAAAGAAAAAAAAAGATAAAAGAGTTTTATTATTATTATTATTATTATTATTATTATTATTATTATTATTATTATTATTATTATATTATTATTATTATTATTATTATTATTATTATTATTATTATTATTATATTAAATATAGTAATAGTTCAAATCCTAAAAAGTTATTGAGACCACTTTGAATAATAAATATTTGAAAAAGCCAATGGTTCATATCATATGACCCCCATTTTTGATTTTGTATTTTACCGTACACCATTTTCAAATATATAAAAAAAACACAAGTAGCTACCTACTCCTAAAATTTTGCTTATCTAAATTATTAGGCGCTTTTTGCATGGGGCGAACTGTTTATTAATGCTCGTTGTGACAATGACAATAGCAACATAGCATTTTGCGTCATAGGAAGAGAAACTAATAACATTTTGCAATGAAAGGAAGGGACACAACCCAAAAAGTGAATGCAAAGCTGCTTTCGTTGATTTCTTTCCCTTGATTTCGATTTCGTGAGGAAAAGAATGTGAACGATTATATTACAGCATGAGATGAAAACAACTTTGGGATGTTTCTTTTCAGATTGTAACTTTATATTATCTCCTCCATTTTTCGATTCATCTTTCAATTTCCCTATATATAATTGTCCATACAATCTAAAACTTTTGTATAAAACTAACACATCCTCTATTTTAATCTTTTTTGTTTCGTCTTCAAATCCTTGTTTTATTTTTTAACTACCTACTGAATTGTCTCGGTTTTATTTTTGAATAATTTAATGATTTATACGATGATTTATATATTTACTAGTTTAGATGGATTGCGCTTGTAAATTACTCTCCGATTTACATATTTTTAAAATTATTTTATATAGTATTTATTAGATGTGTTCTTGCATTTTGTGTATTACTAGAAGTGGTGCATTAAGATACAATAGTAAGATTTTAACTTACAACATTTCACAGATTTCATAGTCATATATGGTTTAAATTATTGTTTTCACTTCTTTTTATTTTGCCGTTGCACACATCACACTCATCTCATCGGCGAATATCCATTTCTTACATTTCTCACTTTCATTATTTATTGATCCAGTCAGGGGCAGAAGTAGGATTTAAAAAAAAAATGAACTTGAGATGATTTTTGATAGTGAAAAAAAAATATAGGATGATTTTCATGTTTGATGACCTAGACTTCGTACTCTGAACAAAAAAAAAAGAAGACAACAACACATTGTAAAATAAATGTGACCAGAAAACTAGTCCTTCTAATGTCGGTCGAATAAAATGGCCCTCAATCAGTCAAAATCTCTAATGTTGAGATTTAGAAACTTCGGAAATATTAACAGAGGAAGTATTATCACCCTCGAAGGAATCATCTGCCCATCATTAAAA
Organism: Berghia stephanieae; assembly: GCF_034508935.2. Taxonomy (NCBI): domain Eukaryota; kingdom Metazoa; phylum Mollusca; class Gastropoda; order Nudibranchia; family Aeolidiidae; genus Berghia; species Berghia stephanieae. The sequence continues at coordinate 37,186,659 of NC_088363.1, forward strand.
ACCGATTTGATTTATGGAACTGTATTTTTCTCAGTTTCTATTTAAATATGTTTAATTAATTTATTTATTTGTCTCTCCAAGACCTTTGACCACAACCCTTTTTGGTGAATCAAAGAGTTCCACCCTTTTATGTACCCCGCAGTTCGTTGGCAACGACGCTATTGATGATAAATACTGACATGAAAACACTTTACAGTGGATAGATTTTATAATTCTGGAAAAGTTGGATAGGAAATTATTATTTCAAGTCTGAATTTTGAACATCTTAGTTTCTTTATTTAAAAAAAAATATTATAGATGAAATTGGTGGACTTTTAATCAATTGTAAAGATGTCGTTATTTGGTAAATTATGTTTTCAAATTTGAATTGAAATTGTTAGAAATATTATAATGTGTTTGTGATACTGACACTGAATGATAAAGTTCTGAACAAGTGCGTGTGAAAGGTACCAGACAAAGCAAAGAAATAAAAACATCCCAAAAAATCAATTTGCCTCGATCCCGATCGACCGGGGTCGAGATAGACTGATTTTTTGGAATGTTTTTTTTTCTTGTATTATTCTTTCCAGCTTTGTCTGGCACTTTTCATACACACTTATTTAGTTCTTTATCTTACACCGGTGCCTGCTCCTTAATTTCTTAATTTGACACTGAGTGCTTAGGTATATAGAAGGGTAGAGAACTGATTGATCTGTGTTCATGCTGGTTGCCATGGATCTTGGGGAGGGGGTTATGTGTACAAATATAATTATTTATGTGTAGCTAGAGTGTCAACAGTTTTTATTTTAGTGCGTTTCATAGTTTACTTGCTTTGCTAAGTGAACGACGTGTACATATATACAGGTCTGACATCCAAACCCATTTATAAGCCTAGTTTAACATTGTTGTAGTGGACAATATCATGCATCATTTTTTGAGTTTTCCATTGCACCAATAAGCCTATTAGGAATTGTGTTATCAGACTTGCAAATAAGTGCACGTCGCTAGTGTACAAATGTTTTTCCTTAAATTTGAAAGATTGAGATAACATGTTTTTTTTTTAAAAATCAGATATTCATAGACTCGTGTTAAAATAACTTTTCATGTAAAATTACAGTGTTTCTAACTGAAAAGAGATAAATGATATATGTGAAAAAAGAAAGAATATATATTTTTGAAGAAAACAGATAATTAAAATGTATGATATACTTGTTACTGTTGTGATATTATTTAATGAAAAGAATATGAATATTTGTAGATCTGAAAATATGTAAATACAGGTTTTTTTAAGTTTAAATTATTTCAAGCTTGTACTTAATTGATTTGTTTTGAAAATTGTATTTTGATATTCATCAAAATTTTTGTCCGAACAGATGATTTTGAAAATGAACACTTTTAAGCATTTGACTGAAAATGAGAAAATTAAAACATAAGACATAATCGACATTATTGAAGATCATAAAATTAATATTTTTGTCATCTTGGAAACATGGCTTAATCATTCATATGATGATCCAATTATGAAAGCAATTACACCCGAAGGCTTTTGTATTAAATCATTTCCACGCATTGGGAGGAAAGGAGGTGGTATTGCAATTATTTACAACTTGTCACTCTTTGACAAGATATCATTTCACCATGATAATTTTAGAAGTTTTGAATACGCTGGATTTGCCATTCATGAAAATAATTTTAAAAAGTCGTTTCACTGTGTCTACCGCCCACCACCAAGCCAACAAAACAAAATATCAACAATTGATTTTTTATCTGAGTTCGGAGAATTTATGTCTATGCAATCCATTAACAAAAGCATAATATTTTTATGGGTGATTTTAACATTGATTATTTCGGAAACAAAAATGAATCGAAAGTATTTCGGGAGATTATTGACACAAACAACTATATTCAACTTGTAAGCGGTCCTACAAACAACCATGGCCACACAATAGATCATGTCATTACAGACATTGAACATTCTCTCTCTTCACCTGTCTCAAATATTGATAAATTAATCTCTGACCATCATTTAATTGTGTTTTTCGTTTTATTTCCAATGAAGCACGAAGTAAAAAAGATGATAACATCTCGTAATTTGAAGAATATAAACATGAACATTTTTAAACAAGACCTTGACCATAACGTTAAAAATAAACATGATGCGAATGGTCTCCACGAGTCAATTGTTGGTACGGTGGACAAGCATGCTCCCTTAACAACTAGAGCAGTAAAAGTGAGACGTCAAGCACCCTGGTATAATACCGAAATAAAATTGAATGGATTAGCCAGGAGGCGGGCAGAAAGAAAATGGCTCAAGTCCAGAGATGCTGTCGATAAGAAGCGATACATCGCGGCTAGAAATGATGCAAAAGCCGTCAATTTCAGGGCCAAAAAGAAATTCTATGAAGAAAGCCTCAAAAACGTGGGACGTTCGAGACAATTCTTTGCCTTGACCAAGGAACTGCTGGGACAACAGACGCAACCAGCTCTCCCATCTTTAATCGATCGTGCAGATCTACCAACTCGCTTTGGTCAATATTTTAAAGAAAAAACGGATACCATCAGGAAGGAACTCTCGTCTGAATCGATCCCTACAACATTTGACAAGTTTCATGGTGATTCGTTAACACATTTTTCAAAGATTACTGAAGCTGACTTACGTGATTGCATTATGTCGTCTCCAACTAAAAGTTGTGATTTAGACCCCTTAAATACTGCCATTTTAAAAAAATGCATTGATGTAATTTTAACACCATTTACATGTATTGTTAATAATTCGTTGCAGTCAGGTGCTGTACCAGACATTTACAAAGTTGCTCATGTCAAACCCCTTTTGAAAAAACCTGATCTCGATAAAGAGAACTTAAAAAACTATCGCCCTGTCTCTAATCTTCCTTTTCTCTCTAAGATCTTAGAAAAGCTTGTTTTGAAACAATTACTGTCTCATCTTAAAAATAATTGTCTTGAAGAAAAATTTCAGTCTGCTTATAGGCAACATCATTCGACGGAAACCGCACTTGTTAGGGTTGTTAATGATCTCCTCTCTGTTATAGACAATGGTTCATGTTCTTTGCTGAATTTGCTTGACCTATCGTCTGCTTTTGATACTATTGATCACAATCTTCTTCTCAAACGTCTTGAAATTACTTATGGCGTGTCTGGTGCAGCGCTTGATTGGTTTAGGTCATATTTGTTTAATCGTAAACAGATTATTACGGTGGATGAATATAGATCGGAGGAAATCTTTCTTGATTGTGGGGTTCCCCAGGGTTCAGTCCTTGGACCCGTTCTTTTTGTTTTGTACGTTGGCCCTCTGTCTAAAATCATCAGAAGTTTTGGTCTGTCTTACCATCAATACGCTGATGATACGCAATTGTACTGCGTTTCCAATATGAGAAATTTACAAGAAGTATCAGCCAATAGTAAAAAATTGTATCCAAAGTGTTAAGAAATGGATGAATGAGAACAGACTGAAACTGAATGATGATAAGACGGAGGTGCTGTATGTGGGGAACAGGAAGTGGAAAAGTGAAACAGATTTGAAGTTGGGGGATGCCTCTATTCAAATTGTTGACAAAGTGAAAAACCTTGGCACATTCTTAGACTCTGGACTGTCGATGGAGCATCAGGTTAATAATTTGGTTAGATCTCTCTTTTTCCAACTAAAAAAGATTGCTTCCATTAGACGGTTCATATCTGAGGATGTGACCAAGCACCTGGTTGTGTCCCTCGTACTATCGAAATTGGATTATTGTAATGCTCTGTTGTTTGGCGTTTCGCAATACAATCTGAAACGTCTTCAGATTGTCCAAAACAGCGCTGCCAGACTAGTATTTATGAAGCGTAGGTGCGACTCTGCCGGACCTCTACTTCATGACCTGCATTGGCTGCCTGTTGAGAAAAGAATTAAATTCAAAGCTTGTGTTTTAGTGTATCGTTGTCTTGAAGGTACTGCCCCTTCCTACCTTTCAGAACTAATTGAAAGATATTCAAAACCCCGCCCCTTACGTTCGGCCAGTGATTCCACAAAACTAGTTGTCCCTCGAATTCGGAAAAATGCTGGAATGAGATCCTTTTCTCATTTCGGACCCTCTATTTGGAACGCCTTACCGCAGAGCATTCGTGAAAAAGAATCTTTGTCTATTTTTAAACGTTCGCTTAAAACATATTTGTTTCGATTTTAGTAGATGGTATGAGAAGCAAGATAGGTTTGGTTTGTGTTGTGTGTTGTGTTGTGTGTGTGTATGTGTGTGTGTTGTGTGTGTGTGCTTGTGTGTGTGAATGAGTATGTTTCAGCCAAAGTAATTTGTAATTTAAGCGCTTAGAGTCTGGTGTCTCGGAGTTATAGCGCTATATAAGTTTTCAGCATTATTATTATTATTATTATTAAAACTTGACGATAATTCCGAAGCTTTCCATGTAAGAGCGTTGATTGGATAATCTTTAATGTCTCATTCGACTTCTTGAAATGTTTTCATCAACACCATTGAAGAATGTCATTTGAATATGACCTTTCCTTAAATTATAGTGGCAAATGAAAATAAATATGAACATAATTTTATATAATATATTCACTATACTTTTGTACCTGAACCCCCCCCCCCCCCCCCCCCCCCCCCCCCAAAAAAAAAAAACAAAAAAAAAACAAAAACAAACAAAACAAAACCCTCGAGTATTTAAAATTTTGGGCATAAGAGTCGTTCTTCAAATGTCGATGGATTAAAATGACCCTCATCTTGGTGAAAACTCTCAAACCTGAGACTTTGCAAAGTCCCAGGTTTGAGAGCTGTTTTTTCCCCAAGATGAGGGTCATTTTATCCATCGATTTTTGAAGGATCTGGCCAAAATTTTAAATATATATTGTTTTTTCTCTCCAGAGAATGACATATAATATATGTAAAATTGTCTTTATGCAATTAAATGTCTAAAATCAAACCGAGACATTATTTTTTGTTGAAATGGAGCAATATTTTTTTTCTTCTTTTTGACTACTTAACAAATTAAAGTAATTCGGGACATGATATTTCACATTAAAATATGATGTCATAACATTATGAACTTATTTCTTGCTAATGTATTTATCAAACCATCCTCTAACTTTCATGTGATTATCGATATATGATACTATTTTGGCATAATTACGTATTGACAACGGTCCATCTGGACATAATACCGTTTTGAAACTATGGGTCACAATTGATGATGGTCGATTTTTAAATACTTTTCACATTTCTATGACTGTGGTTGAAATATAAATTATAAATAAGCCGTGGCAGAATTCCCATTTCATGTCGGAGGTGACAAAGAGACAAAATAATATATCGACATTGAAACGACTAATGTAAACATGGGGACAACACGTATTTTATGTTAGCTGTTTCCATTCTAAGCATGTTTCATGTATTAAATATATTTAATTATTATTAGTATAATGAAATACTGCCAGTAATAGTGACACGAAGAGCAGTTTTAATGTGATTAAAATATGGAAAAGCAACAACTCAAAACTTTAACACATGTTCAAATCAAATATAATGTTTTGACACATTAAAAAAATATAATTATAGTAATATTTGAATATCAAGTTTGTGTGATATTTTCATAATCATTTTTGATACGTTCGTATAAAATATGTTATTAAAAATATAACACGATCTTGTAAGGATTGGATTCTTTGATTTTTT
>NC_088363.1:37197318-37204818 GCF_034508935.2 Berghia stephanieae
TCAGCAATGAATGGGTAGCTGAGTTTGTTAGATCTGGCGAAAAGTCACCATCGACCCCTCTTATCACCTCATCCACCCCCTCTTATTATAACTTCACGTCTCTCTCTTACTCTTCAATGCTCGCTGCCCTCTAATGTGTGTGTGTGTGTGGGGGGGGGGGGGGAGGGGGGGGGGGGGGGGGGGGGGGGGGGTAGGAGTTGCGTGTGTGTATCAACGCCACGAACAACTCGATCAACGCCTTGGGCGATGCCATTATCTCCGTTAATGGGGATAAATTTCAAATTTTATTAAATTATCGAAGTAACAATGAAGTACGGTGAGCAAATAAAGAAGGCATCACCCCTCTTCTCTAATTAGGTTACAATTTGAAATGAGTGTGACGACTCCGTGTGTTTTACTCCTGTAGGCCACGGTTTTCATCGTGTAGCGGTCTTTAACGGTTCAAGAATGAACGGACCGGTCTAGAGACCGGTCCTTGCGGTCTTCATTTCCCAAGGACCGTAGGACCGTGGTCCTTAAGCTTGCCAAGGACCGCCCCGCACTAGTTAGCATTAGGTTCAGTTAGTTGATCACCTCTTTGGATGCGTAAAGTTATCCGATTTTAGTTTGTAGTATAGATAGAATGCGCTTGGCCAAGGAGTTCATAACATTGCCATCCGGAAGTATAACGGACCAACACACAAGCTCTGTGTAACCATGAACTTTTATAGTCTGGTTAATACAGTTTAGTGAGAACAACTCACAAACGCGGATGGCAAAAACAATAACAAAGGCCTGAGTGACGTCATCTGCTAACTATCTATACAGTTAAGTCACCTCTATAAATAAAACACAACGCTATTTTATGTCCTCGTCGCAAAAGATACACATGATATTACTACTCTGATCATGTAACATTTACGTCATAAGGACAACTTAATCGGTTTTCAACTTAAAAGCACGTTGATTATTCTTAAACTCGTGTAGAAAATTGCCCTGTCATGTCTTTACTTTTTGATGTCATTTTTTTTTTGTGACCTCGAAATCGTTGATCACGCCAGCACGAAGGTATTGAAGATCGTTATTGTGGTCAATAACTATTTTGTCTCTGCGCTTGCCGTATTTTTAACATATAAATGACACGGCTTCAGCCTGATAATGTAACTGCGTCTTTAGAGAATTAAGGCCACCTGTATTCACCGCCCATGAGTTGTTTACATTTTCATTAAAACAAATCACATCTACACACCCCGCGAAATTTTATCTTCAGTTTGCGGCGATTCTCGGCTTGGTGAGGTTGGGAAACCGTAATCTCATTTTCTTACTGACTTATAGGCCTATATTTTGTATTTTTACTAATCAACACCCCTTTTTGACGGTGCCGTCGCGTTTTTATATGTATTGTATTCAGGGGCGGTTGGTCACATTGTATTTAAGGCGGCACAAATCCGAAATACAGAATCAAATTTTATTGGTCTAGTTAATTTAACTTAATTTGACCTACTTTGTATGTGTGTGTGTGTATGTGTGTATGTGTGTGTGTGTGTGTGTGTGTGTGTGTGCGTATGATGGGCTATTGCATTGTTTGTATGTGCGTGTATGTTGTGTGTGTGTGTGTGTGGTGTTGTGTTAGAATATTAACGAGACGTACTCACAAAAGAGCATCAATTATCTTGGACAAAACTTGTCTGGTAACTTTCACCTGTTCATTATAACGACTCACAGACGCAGCATGTCCTGTTTCCAACTGATTTCTTAAATCCACAACGTTGAAAAGTTTATATTTAACAGCATCTGTGACATGGCTATTTGATTCAGAATGTTTCTTCAGTGCCTTAGAGATGTGCGCAATATCACTGAATCCTCCTGTTGCCGTTATAGCATACATCACCAAAAAATCAAGCAATAAAAACAATGAAGCGTTTTACGGCTTTCACTGGCAGTAAGCCATTCAACATTTTAAAAATAATCATTATTCAATCGGCGCTGTCTCCTCGGAGTGTTAGAAACTAAGTTAAAATTCACTGGTTTGTGTGGACCTAAATCTTTCACCACTATTTTCTCTTGAGGGGATAAGTGTCGGAATTGATTATCAATTAAAAAATCAACATGATTCATGATTGGTTACAAATTACAGAAATAACTTTTTAAAATAAAATGATTCAAGATAAAAACAGGTAGGTTTCATAAACAATGACAACAGCGATTTTACTTTTCTCTGAATACTAACGACTAACGGTATGACACACAACTTTAGAATAATAGAATTTAAAAATCCACATTTAATTCCAAACGCAAAGCACTTGTTAACTTCACACACAATCAGCGACATCTTTATAATTATACTATTATTAGTATTAGACAATGCACACAATACAAGTTGAGTAGGGATCGTTGGGAGTGTGCGGGGATGAAGGACTCCGTGGGGTCAGGGATTTTTATTTATAGTACCATGGGGCTCTTCTCGGTGCATACTTTGTTTACTGTTCTTTTTATATTTAATATATATTTAAGCAAAACAAACAATGATAAAATATATATTTATTGCCATTCTCTTCATCCGTATATCTAAGTGAAGCAAAGCCTCTTCTTTCAGTGATAAAACTGATATGGTTTTAATTTATCCCAAGTAGGACCTCAGGGCGTGCATCGCTAGATTGGCCGTCTTGGCCTAATTATTTTAGCAGCGAAAGACAATAGTTAGTAGTGCCGCGCTGAGGACCGGACCGAGGACCGGTCCCACGGTCTTTTAGCTGTGAACCGTGGTCCAGTCCCAAAGAGTAAGACCGCCGGCGGTCCTCACTTCTTATCACCTTTCAACGGTCTCGCGCCATACTACTTCCCCGCGATTCGTTGCCTCGGTCCTTTGCCTATCTTCCACCAATCACCACCCATCCCACTTAATTAATCGCACCCACCCCCCTTTTCCATACACTAAACGACACAGACGACCATAGAGGCAGACGACCACCAACCTCCACTCCGCAAACCGCCCTTTCGTGTGTGAGATGGGGGGGGGGGGGGACAGGAGGCGCACGCCTTGGACGATTCCATTATACGGGGTAAATTTCAAAATTTACTACACCATAATGATCGCAATGACAAGGATCTATGATGAAGGCATGACCCCTCTTCTCTAATGGGTTATTGTTTGAAATGTATGTGACTACTAAAGATGTGTGTGTGTGTGTGTGTGTGTGTGTGTGTGTCGAACCTAGCAAGTTGCAAGTCTGATTTTTTGTTTTCTTTTGTCCATCTCTTGTCGCCACTCCTTTCTATCGCATTGTTGTCATTTAAAATAATACAATAATATTAAAATTTCGTTTGGTGTTTTAACTAATCAAATAATATGAGTTTCATTAGTTTCTTCCGTCCAAAAAAACCAGTTATAACGTCTGTATTTTTAAAAGGTCCAATAGAATATTTGGGGACCCCGATAGCTCAGTTGATAGAGCACTCTCTTTATACGCAAAGGGCCAGAGATCGATCCCGGGTGCAGTCGATTTTTTTCTGAATCCCTGTCTACTCAGCAATGAATGGGTAGCTGAGTTTGTTAGATCTGGCGAAAAGTCACCATCGACCCCTCTTATCACCTCATCCACCCCTCTTATTATAACTTCACGTCTCTCTCTTACTCTTCAATGCTCGCTGCCCTCTAATGTGTGTGTGTGTGTGGGGGGGGGGGAGGGGGGGGGGTAGGAGTTGCGTGTGTGTATCAACGCCACGAACAACTCGATCAACGCCTTGGGCGATGCCATTATCTCCGTTAATGGGGATAAATTTCAAATTTTATTAAATTATCGAAGTAACAATGAAGTACGGTGAGCAAATAAAGAAGGCATCACCCCTCTTCTCTAATTAGGTTACAATTTGAAATGAGTGTGATGACTCCGTGTGTTTTACTCCTGTAGGCCACGGTTTTCATCGTGTAGCGGTCTTTAACGGTTCAAGAATGAACGGACCGGTCTAGAGACCGGTCCTTGCGGTCTTCATTTCCCAAGGACCGTAGGACCGTGGTCCTTAAGCTTGCCAAGGACCGCCCCGCACTAATAGTTAGTTGGGGAGGGAGGGTGGAGGGAGATTGGGGAGTAGTAACTAACTTTCTTCAAGGTACAACGGAGTATAGGATAAGGACAGGACGGCCAAACGAAGACTGGCTCATATAAACAAAAAAAAAACTTCCCCACCACACCACACCCTCCGCTCATTGTCACCCCGCGCAGGCAACGGGGGAAAGATGAAACGTGCCGATTTGACGCTACCTTCGCGGAGCGACGCACGAGTCATCAAATATTAAATTCAAAACAAAAAGCAGTATGTGCTAAATTTTTAATTTTATCAAAATTGTAAAATTGAAGTTTTTTGTTTGGTTGACATGCTAATCTACGGAAAATATAGGGCGGCACAAAACAACTTCGCTCTATTGACAGACCGCCAGTGATTGTATTATTCCCATGACTAATCACCAGTTTCTAGATCATTTCAGAGTTCACAGAAGTTGGAAGACGACGGAGAACAGGACCGGATTCATTTTGTAAGATTTCATCTAGAATGGTAAGTTTTCAGGGTTTTTTTTTCAGTTTCGTTCGTCATTTTCTTGGACTCCAACATTATCCCACCACCAGTGTCTAATCACTATTAATTGTTTGAGTTTCAGATGGACCATCCAGGAAGACAACGAAATTTCAAGGGAGTCGACATCATCTACAGGTAAGAAATTTAAACTTTTTATCGTGATTAAAAAAAAAAATCATGTTTGAATTTTACAAACTGAAATAGTAGATACCGATATGCCACCTTAGATTGCCTTCAGCATTAATCAACATGAGGTATTTATGAAAGTGAACAGATTCATGGAGATAATTCTTATTCGAGAGATTAACTGTTGAGGTAAAAAACAAAAACAAAAAAAAAAAAAACCATCTAAGCTGTTGTTAATTATATTAGGTGGTGAGACTGCATTTCTTTCAAAACATAATTTCTTCGATAATCTATTTATACACAAATTCAAAATATTAACAAGAATTACGTTTTTCAAAAATTCACTACAGGACAGAATCAAGAGACCGGATTGGATCGTGTATTCTTCAAAGGATTGGATTCGAAACGGAGACTTCATCACGACTCGTGACACGAGGTAGGAATTATATATATATATATATATATATATATATATATATATATATATATATATATATATATATATATATATTTCTCTCTCTCTCTCTTCCTCCCTCTCTCCCTCTCTCTCTCTCTCTCTCTCTCTCTCTCTCTCTCTCTCCTCTCTCTCCCTCCCCCTCTCTCTCCCCCTCTCTCTCTCTCTCTCTCTCTCTCTCTCTCTCCACTCCTCTTCTCTTCTCTCCTCCCCTGTTCTCTCTCTCTCTCTCTCTCTCTCTCTCTCTCTCTCTTTCTCTCTCCCTCCCTCTTTCCATCTCTCTCTTTCTCTCCCTCTCTCTCTCTCTCTCTCTCTCTCTCTCTCTCTCTCTTTCTTTCTTTTTCTTGGCTCAGTTCACCGGGGAAAGAGTTGTAGGGTAAGGACATGATATTTTGATAATTATTGTTTAAACAATTAATTTGACAATGATTGGATAAATGATAAAGATTTATATAGTACGAGTACGACAACTTTTTAACAGCTGTAGACTGTAAACTACTACTGAAAAAAAAATTAGATGATAAAAGAAACCACAAGGCACCAAGTGATCAAAGATATGAAATTATTCGAAACTTATGGCACACATCAATGTAATATTATAATTTGCTGGCTGATGATCATATAGTAGCTTTGTCTATAATATTTTTGAGGACCTTCCTTTAAATATATGGTAATATTATTCGTTTGTGTTGTGTTGTAGATGTTAAATACAGCCGAGATACCTAGGCCTAGTGCCAGAACTAGAATTCTAATTTCTTACACTAGAGATAATAGACGTCTACGCTTACAGTTAAAGCTTTATTCGTTGTAGTAAATTCATTCCGAATCCAAATCAAATAAAATGGATGGATTTCAATTTCAGGGTCCGTAATATCGAACCAAATTGGTCACCCCAAATTATCTGTACACGCCCATACCATTATCCATAATACGCTTCACTACAGTGTGTCACATAACTATACTATAACGCCGTCACATAAAGCCTTTTCGTGTGTTTACATAGCGCTCTTTTTCACGGTGTATTGAATTATTTTTTTTTTTATAATAAAAAAATCTTGAACTAGACTAGACATGAAAATCGACATTATAAGGCTACCAATCTGAACTGAATTCATCTGAATGAGTATAGTCCACATTTATTAGACTGTTAACAGATATTATTATTTCGCGGTTTTTTCAAAAGTAAATTGAATTTGAAAGCATTGAATTCAATTGCTTTTAACAGCCTCATAAGCCAAATATTTTAAACTTTGTCAGCTGTGTAGTGTAATATGAGTCAATATTGGAGGTCAAAATAATTAACTGAGTTATGCCCCTTTGGATTTTAAGAACTGAGATTCTTTGCAGGTGATTTTTACAATGAAGCACCTCAAAATACAAGGAAAGCTTTCATGTGCTTATAGAAATAGGGAAATAACGATAAGTATTCAATTGTAAGCTTCAATTTATTAGACAAAGACAGATACTGTCTTACAATTCAATAATTACCGTTATTTTTTTCTTCGAGCTTCAATCAGCACCATTTTAATTATAGAAATAGTGTATCTGCTCAATATATCAAACTTTGAAAAAAATCCCAGCCGACAATTTGATGTATACGGGAATTGTAGAATGAACAAATCTAATTTATGACTGTTTTGTTAGACTCCGATCTCACCATTTTCTGATCCATTGTTTGGAATCCACAGTTTTACAAACTGAAATCATAGATTTCAGTATTCCACCTTAGATTGCCTACAGCATTAACCAACATTTGGTATTTACAGAAGTGACAATTTTTCTCTTGATAATTCATTTTCAAGAGTTTGATTTTTTTTTAAAAATTGGCGAGGTCAAAAAATTATTAGTTACTATTATCATTAAGTGCAAGGCTGCATATCTTTCAAAACATAATTTCTTAGCTCATTATCTTTTTAAAATTTTTAATTCACTATAGGACGGCATGAAGATACAGGATTACATTGTGTATTCTTCAAAAGATTGTATTCGCAATGGAGATCCAATCTTGAGGTAGGTATTCCATTTAGCTCTCTCTCACTCTCTCTCTCTCTCTCTCTCTCTCTCTCTCTCTCTCTCTCTCTCTCTCTCTCTCTCTCTCTCTCTTGAGCTTTTTTTCTTTTTTTTTTATATAGCGCAATATCCACTTAAATGTGCTCAAAGCGCTTTACAAAGGGTCCCTGGCCAACAGCAACATTAACATGTAGGACGAGACATGATGCCTGTTAGGCGATATCACACTTTTTCGGACAAAGAAAACGCTGTTAACGGCCAGGTACTCATTTTACACCTGAGTGCGGTGAGAGAATGTGAGTAAAGAGACTTTTCCAAGGACCCAACTATGCGCTGAGCGAGGCTCGAACCCAGGA
>NC_088363.1:37209818-37214818 GCF_034508935.2 Berghia stephanieae
CGTCACCGCCACATCAACACTTTTACCACTACTACAACCACCACCGCCACTCATCCTCCTCTCTACAACCACCACCACTACCACATCATCATCACTACTGCTACAGCCACCACCATCAACACCACTACCACTGCTATTACTACAACCACCGCCTCCACATCATTATCACTACTTCCAATACAACTATAATCACAAGCACATCATCATCATACCACTACTTCTACTACTACTCCTACTACAAATGCAGTCAACTCCACCTCATCATCACTACAACTACTACTACATGCACCAACACATAATCTTCACTACAAATACAACCACTGCTACCACATCATCATCACTACTACTACTACTACTACTACTACTACTACTACTACTACTACTACTACTACTACTACTATGACTACTACTACGACTACTACTACTACTAATACTACTAAGACAGGAGGTAAATATTTTTATCGAGGCAGTAATTGCAAGTAATAGCGTGCAATATGTGTTTTGATCATCTTTTTTGTGCACCATGAATGATATCAATCAATGTCATATTGTAGGTGTTAAAATAGGCCTCATAAAATAGTATGTATATAATACTAAGACAAGGCCTCTCACAAAAGATTATGTTTATTATACTAAGAACAGGCCTTTTATAAAATATTATGTATATACTGAGACTAGGCCTCTCACAAAATATGTATATACTAAGACTAGGCCTCTCAAAAAATATGTATATACTAAGACTAGGCCTTTCACCAAATAGTGTGTATAACCTAAGACAAGTTCTCTCGCAAAATAGTTTGTATATACTTAGACTACAAAGGACTTAGTTGAAGCAAATCTTGAAAATCTTGAAAGCCCCAGGATTAGACAAGAATCAACACAAGTTGAACTAGATGTGAAGTCAAAAAACGGATTTTTTTTCCTGCATTTTCTGATCTGTTACTTTTTGTTACAGATATTTGATGTCATCAAGCTCCAGGAATCGAGATTGGCCATATGTGGGCGGTAGGGGCGGTGGCCAGCAGGGATGGTGAGGTCATGGAGAATGATTGTGGTATTCAGCGGAGTAATGGGATGGCTTATATTGGAGGGCCCCGGGGATTGTAATGGCAGTGATCAAGATGTTGGAGGAGTTGTTGGTGGCGAGGTGATGATGGGGATGTAGATGGTGGAGCAACAATAGTGACATTGTTGGTGAAGGTGGCATTGTTGGGTGACGGGATGATGGAAATCATGATGGGAGGATTGTGGTGGTGAAGGGATGATGATGGGAAGTGATGATGATGGCAATGGTTGTGAAGGGAAGTAATGGTGGAGGAAGTGATGATGGTGGTATTGGTGGGGTTGTAGTGATTGTGATGTAGAGATTGTGTTCGTCGAGGAAGGTGGTGGTGGGTGGAAGTTGTGGGGAGGATGAGGATGCTGGAGGTAGATTCAGTGATAAAGTGAAGGTGGTGGTGTGGTTCTGGACTTGGGTTTGAGTTGATTCCAACTGGTTAGGGCCGGGTGAGTTACATTCGTGTTCTTTGTTGACAAGATGATTGTGGTTGGCATTCGCATGGATTTGAAATACAGATAAGTGTGCTTCTACCGGTGGGGGTGTATTTGTTTGTGTTTCATGTCCATACCCAAGTGCAGTAGGCGGACTGGAGGCCTACAGGAAGCCCGAATGTGTTTGGGCAGAATGTTGATTTACAATTGTCTTGAAGACGGGGATAGGGATGTGATTTGTTTGACTCTTTCTGGATGGGTCACCTTGACCCTGGGTTTGGAACTGTGCCATTTACTGGATCTTTGTTGTTGAACCTGCTTCTATCATTTTCGCCAAGCCATGGCTTTCACTTATTACCACTAACCTCACATCATGGTCTCTTCTATCACAACCCCTATGACTCTACCATTACTTCCCATCATCCCTTCCAAAGCTATCACCTCCCAACACAACCATTGCCATCAGAATCACCTCCCATCATCATCATCTTCACCACCATAGCCCTGCCAGAGTGATTTCCATCATCACGTCACCTGCCTTGCCATTTTCACCATCATTGTCACTGCTGCTGCTTCCATCATCTACATCCCTGCCATCACTTTTATATCAACAATACTTTCTTCATCTTGAGCTCTGCTGGTGCAATCTCTGCCGATCTGACCCTGAAAATTACTCTTAGAATGCCATGATCATTTGAAGTGGCTTTATCGTCCCTGTCACCTTGCAAGGCAAGCAAGACAAGCAAGGCAAGCCATCAATGGTGACTCTTATCACCATTGCCACTTTCACCATCAATGGTGACTATCATCACTATTTCCTCTTTCACTATCAATGGTGACTCTTATCACCATTGCCTCTTTCACCATCAATGGTGACTCTTATCGCCATTGCCACTTTCACCATCAATGGTGACTCTCATCACCATTGCCTCTTTCACCATCAATGGTGAATCTTATCACCATTGCCTCTTTCACCATCAATAGTGACTCTTATCACCATTGCCTCTTTCACCATCAATGGTGACTCTTATCACCATTGACTCTTTCACCATCAATGGTGACTCTTATCACAATTGCCTCTTTCACCATCAATGGTGACTTATCACCATTGCTCCTTTCATCGCGTCCTTTCCAATTTTTGTCAAACCTATATTATACACTCAAGCACTTAAAGAATTTCATTCACCGTTAATAAGATTTAAATGCCCAATCTTTAACTTCAGATATGGTAAAATTTCTGTTGTTTTTGTCGTATTTTTTCAAGTTGCAGTGTTGTGTCATTTTTCTTTAATCTTAATTTTTTGTTCACAATATTTCATCAACTCTCAACATGTCATATGGGAATATCTATTATTTTACCTTGTAGTTGGCTAGAAAGATAATTTTCTTAAGAAAAGTCATCTCATCAAAATTAAAAGAAATTTTATTCCTGTCTCAGAATTTTCAATGGCCATTTTAATGTTAATGACTCGCGTATTGTATAAAATAGCTTTCATTTTGTATAAAGTTTTGATAAATGTACTTTCATTGCATCCACCATTCAGTTTACCTTATTTTAATCTCTTATTCATGTGTCATTCATTGCCTATAAGTTTTATTGTCTAATATTTTAAAGTCATATCAATGTCTGGTTTTATTGGAATGTAATTTCAAACTCATTTAATACTTTAACATTATTTATGCAAATATAACAGTAGCTTTTTAAAAACAGAACAATTCATTTATTTAATATTGATTAGCTTGAGTATATTTTTTCTGTACACGTAAATGCTTACTACTTAAAGAAGTGATTGGTTTCTAGAAACCTCTCTGTTTAAACATTACACAGATCGCTTGACATATCATTCTATAGATATATTCTAATACCCTTTTAATTTTGCGATGCCTATACACTTTTGATTTATTAGCAGTGATACAAAAGTAATAATAGTTTTTCTTAAAAGAAAGGTAAGAGTGATGCACTTATTACAAAATATTAATAATACGTTAAGTTTTTATAAAACATGGTTTTAATTTATTTCATATTCATCGTTATTCAAGTAATAAATTTCTTAGTCAGCCGTAGTAATTTGATAATTTGATATTTTAGTATTTAGTTTTTGATAGATGCCTGCTGGGCATCTATCAAAATCGGAAACTCTACAGGAAATTCCATTCCTATTAAGAAAGGAGTCCGTCAAGGGTGTGTTGCCTCACCAGATCTGTTTAATCTATACCAAGAAACAATCATGAGGGGCATAAATAATATGGAGGGAATAAAAGTGGGAGGTCACAACATAAATAATATAAGATACGCAGACGATACGGTACTCATTGCAACATCAGAAATCCAACTTCAAAAGATTGTTGACAAAGTGGTAGTAGATAGTGAAGCCAAGGGAATGGAAGTGAATATCACCAAAACGGAATGCATGGTAATACAGAAAAACCCCGAAAACAACAACACCTGCAATATAACGATTCACGGCGAGCAACTTACCAACGTAGAAAGTTTTAAATACCTAGGTTCAATAGTGACAACAGATGGAAGATGTAACCGAGACATACGAGCAAGAATAACTCAAGCCAAACAGGCCTTCATGGACCTGGGAAACATTTTGAAAAACAAACAGATGTCGTTCGGGATTAGATTCCGAGTCTTGAAGTGCTACGTGTGGCCAATCTTGTTATACGGATGCGAAAGCTGGACTACAAATGCAGAAACACAAAAGAACATTGAAGCTTTTGAAATGTGGTGCTTGAGAAGGATGCAGAGAATATCGTATACTGCACACAAAACGAACGAAGAAGTGCTAAAACAAACATACCAACAAAGGAAACTAATGCCCTTAATAGTGGATCGACAACTATCCTTTTTCGGACACATAGTAAGGAAAGATAAGAATGAATACCTGGCAAGTTGTGGAAAAATACCTGGTAAACGCGCCCGGGGGAGACAAAGAAAAACACTCATAGACCAACTGAAGGGCTTCACCAGCCTAACAATCCAAGAGCTGTTTGAAAAGGCAAGAGACAGGGAGGAATGGAGAGAGATAATTCATGCAGTATCCGAAGCCTGGACCAGGCATGGAACCTAGAAGAAGAAGTATTTAGTTAGAATGCACATGTTGACAAAATATGTTACAGTTTGTTTAAAAAACAAACAGATTCCAGAACGCTTTTGTTATCATTATATACATAAACTGAAATTCAGGTATTTCGTATTATTATTTTATTGGCATTACATTACATTAATAGAAAATTCACTCTTTTTGAAAATGTTTATTCTATTTCTTTTATAAATTTAATGTTATAACTATTATTGTCATTTGTATAAAATGTCTGATATGTTACCTAACTATAAATATATAAATATTTTGCAAAATGTTCTATAGATAATGCCCTTTTAATTTTGTCATGACAACACTTTTTTATCATTGTTAATTTTAATAGGAATATATTTTATTATTACATCATTTATATCAAGTAATTTAAAATTAATTTCACTCTTTATTATAGCAGTCATAGAT
>NC_088363.1:37219818-37242318 GCF_034508935.2 Berghia stephanieae
TTAAACTTGTCCCCTCTGGTAAAAGTAATATTAGAATGTGAAAAAAAATGATCATAAGCCTATGAAAATATCGATTTGGAGCATTTTTGCTTTTTCTCCTTCCGTACACTCTTTTCCATACCAGCCATGTCAACCCTAAAACTGTTTTGAGGAAAAGGATCACCATTATTGTATCATCCATGCATCTCATTTTGTAACCTAAAATGATAATAACCCATGTTATATTTTTCCACTCAGCTTTACTCCAGTAGTTGCTGGCTGCCCAATTTCAATTATGAATATCAATTAGGGACACATTTTTTTGAAACAATTTAGTCATTTTCTTTCGAGTTCTGTGACTCAGTGAAGAATTTATGAAAATAACAAAGCATCCTTCAGTTTTCAAGATTTTGATATAGTGACCAAGCAGTAATTAGTAGAATAAACTAATATTATAGTATATTTAGAATAAATTTATTCTTCAAACAATGAACATCCTTATTTAAAAGTCAAACAACAAAGACACTTAAGGAATATAAAGTAATTTAAGAATGTTGTGGAAGCATAGAGTGATAAGAGCCATTCTGCCGCCCCAACATCTTCTTTCAGCTTATCCCTGCATTGTCCAGGGTCGCCATAATGAGTGACACATTTTCCTGCACCTCGGTTCATAGCATCATCTTCCTCCATGTCCAATTCTTTCATATCATCCTTTAACCTTTCCATCTAGTCTTTGGGCGTCCCTTTTTTCTCTTTCCCGCTAATTGTGTATCCAATACTTTCTCTCCCACATACTCCCTTTTAGTGCGGGGCGGTCCTTGGCAAGCTTAAGGACCACGGTCCTACGGTCCTTGGGAAATGAAGACCGCAAGGACCGGTCCTCTAGGACCGGTCCTTTTCGACATTGAACATTCCTGAGAGACTGTTGGAAATTCGAACCGGTTTGACCTTTGAGAGCGTGGGATCATTCATTCTTGAACCGTTAAAGACCGCTACACGATGAAAACCGTGGCCTACAGGAGTAAAACACACGGAGTAGTCACACTCATTTCAAATTGTAACCTAATTAGAGAAGAGGGGTGATGCCTTCTTTATTTGCTCACCGTACTTCCTTGTTAGTTCGATAATTTAATAAAATTTGAAATTTATCCCCATTAACGGAGATAATGGCATCGCCCAAGGCGTTGATCGAGTTGTTCGTGGCGTTGATACACACAGCGTTGTACACCACCCTCCTACCCCCCCCCCCCCCCCCCCCCCCCCCACACACACACACATTAGAGGGCAGCGAGCATTGAAGAGTAAGAGAGAGACGTGAAGTTATAATAAGAGGGGGTGGATGAGGTGATAAGAGGGGTCGATGGTGACTTTTCGCCAGATCTAACAAACTCAGCTACCCATTCATTGCTGAGTAGACAGGGATTCAGAAAAAAATCGACTGCACCCGGGATCGATCTCTGGCCCTTTGCGTATAAAGAGAGTGCTCTATCAACTGAGCTATCGGGGTCCCCAAATATTCTATTGGACTTTTTTAAAATTCAGACGTTATAACTGGGTTTTTTTTGGAAGGAAGAAACTAATGAAACTCATATTATTTGATTAGTAAAAACACCAAACGAAATTTTAATATTATTGTATTATTTTAAATGACAACACTGCGATAGAAAGGAGTGGTGACAAGAGATGGACAAAAGAAAACAAAAAATCGGATTTGCTACTTGCTAGGTTCGACACATACACACACACACACACACACACACACACACACACACACACAAAACACACACATCTTTTGTAGTCACATACATTTCAAACAATAACCCATTAGAGAAGAGGGGTCATGCCTTCAC
Source organism: Berghia stephanieae (assembly GCF_034508935.2). Taxonomy (NCBI): domain Eukaryota; kingdom Metazoa; phylum Mollusca; class Gastropoda; order Nudibranchia; family Aeolidiidae; genus Berghia; species Berghia stephanieae. Next base: position 37,221,648 of record NC_088363.1, read on the forward strand.
CATAGATCATTGTCATTGCGATCATTATGGTGTAGTAAATTTTGAAATTTACCCCGTATAATGGAATCGTCCAAGGCGTGCGCCTCCTGTTCCCCCATCTCACACACGAAAGGGCGGTTTGGGAAGTGGAGGTTGGTGGTCGTCTGCCTTTATGGTCGTCTGTGTCGTTTAGTGTATGGCAAAGGGGGGTGGGTGCGATTAATTAAGTGGGATGGGTGGTGATTGGTGGAAGATAGGCAACCGAAGCAACGAATCGCTGGGGAAGTAGTAGGCTATGGCGCGAGACCGTAGGACCGTGGTCCTTGCAAGGACCGCCCCGCACTAGTTGAAAGGTGATAAGAAGTGAGGACCGCCGCCGATCTTCCCCTCTGGGACCGATCTTCGGTTCACAGCTAAAAGACCGTCGGACCGCGGTCCGGACCGGTCTTCAGCGCGGCACTACTCCATTTCTCGTCTCTTAGCATGTCCAAATCATTTCAATCTAGGTTCTCATCTTTATTGATACATTTTTCACTTCAGTCAACCTTCGAATTTGTTCATTTCTCACTTTATCTTTTCTTGTCCAGCCAAGTGACCATCTCAACGTCCTCATTTCTGCCACGTTAATTTCTTTATCTTGTTTCTTTGTTATATCTGCTGTCTCTAATCCATATAATATTGCTATATATTTTCCCCTCAGCTTTGCAGAAATTCGTTTGTCACATAGAACTCCAGTTACCTTTCTCCATTTATTCCAGTCTGCCTAGATCCTTTTCTTAAACTTCCATCTCATTGTCCCAACATCCTTGTACAACATCTAACATGTTGAAATTAAACCTAACTAAACATAACTTCTAAAATTGATACTTATTATGAGGGTCATTAGATAGGATGGCCTGGGATTAGAAAAAAATAAAAAATTATTAGGGTCTACAATTTCATAGGATTTCATAGTTCAGTTTTGAATTTATATTACTCTTTATAGTAGCTGTGCAAAATCATCATTAGATTTGCGAACAAAACATTATATCAGTGATAGAGTATTAACCAGATTATTACATAAATCAGTTTAAATCAAATTCAACATCACTTCCTGGAGTAAAAGAACTCAATTTTAATTTATTCCCTAATTTGAAACGTGAATCGCCGTTGGAATCCAAATTAATTCCCGTTTCTGCAGGTTTTCCTGTATTTTGTGAGAATAGTTTGCTTGCTATGCGTGGATCATATACTTTTTGCCAATTTGAATATGACTTAGCTACCCACTTATGGCTTGATAAACATAGGTTTGGCTTTTTAAATAATGGCAAAATGAGGATTCTTATCCGGATCTTTATTGAATCTGTTGCAAGCGCCGTAAAACCCTTAAAATCAAAAAACAATTATTGAATCTGAAGCTCTAGCTAAATGCAGCGACTGGACTCTGAGTTTTCGACTATGAATATGTTATGACTTTTCAACATTATATCTGTAATTATATTCTTTTTTTTTTTGTCATGTTATGACACAAATCGGTGACTTGTCAACTCAAAACATTAATAGATATGAAAATTTTGATGCCGTAAATAATAAATGAACAAAAAACAATTATTACCAAACATGTTGTATGAATTAAAAGTTGAATATTTTCTTGGCTGAAGCACTGGGGTATAAATACATTTTTATTCAACTAAAATTGAATACGTGTTTCTCACCTAACCTCTGAAGAAAAAAAATAAAAAGAGAGGAAATCAAACTAAGTACTGGTTTCCAATATTCTTATGTTAATCTTATTACAAAGCCCCTCTCTATTGAGATTTTATGGATTCAAAGGGATCCTATATTTGATCTTAATACATTTCTCCATACCAGCGTTGACATTTTAAAGTCGTTTTGAGGAAACTTTGTCACCTTTTTAATTTGCCTTCGTTGATTGTTACCATTTTTTCATAAGAAATTGTTTTATTATAATTGTAGTTCATGTTTATTTATTTTTGGTTGTCATATACTGCATTCATTTTCAAATTTAAAATGATTTTCTGACTGATTTATTTTGTTGATTCATTTTAAAGGCAAATCCTTGTTGGATGGCGCCTTCCAAATAGCTTGACAGAACTCTTCTGTTTTTTTTACTGTGTATACGTTCTCCATCTGTGGTTGTTCTCTCTATCCAGTCTGTTATGTCTTGAGACCACCTACCTCTGCTGACTGTTGTGTTCTACATCGGTTCACACACATGTAATCATTCTATCGTATTGCTACATTTGTCCTTTTCATGCGGTTTTGTATCCTACTTCGGGTTGGGTATTTTGACTTGCCAAGGTGGGTCGAGTAGGACCTCTTGAAGTGTCTTTTTCCCCCCTTTATCCTTTTCCCCTTTATTGTATTCTGTCCTTGACCTTCAATGGCATTGTTCGGTTTTGTCCTAGCCAGTTTGGGATCCTGTTGTAAAAAAACAGTCAAATATATTAGTTCCCTCTCTGGGAGATATTTTTCCTTCTAAATTTGTTTGTTATATGCTGTTATATATATAACTTCAAAGGATCCCGAGCTTGTGTCTGTAGGACTTTAGGTGGTCTCAAATCATACACACAGAATGCTTCTGAAATCTTTTTCTGTTCCTTGTTTCAACTAATCCTTTGTCTTTTTTTTTCTTTTTTGCTTTATTCCAATTTCTGGGGGTCCTGATAGTTCAGTTACAATAGACTAGCGTCCTATCCAAAGGACAGCAAGCAATTGCTATTGTCCTTTTTATGCTATGGAAACTGGGATAAACTCCGGCTCTGTGGGCCTAAAGGCTCTGTAGGACTTCTACTTATTCCCTTATCCGTCTTTCTATTGGCGCTTAAAAGACCTGTATTTGTTTCAAGCGCCGTACAATTGCCAAAAACTAATTGGGAAATTGATCTTCTCCTGCTGGCTGTTGCATTCTATATATGTTCACACACAGTTATTGTTTTTGGGAGATGTTATTTTTTCCATGTAAATTATCTCATTGTATGCACTGTTATATTTGTTGTTTTGAATATATGATGTATGCATTTGAATGTGTTCCTCTTTGTGGTATCCTGTACTTGTGTCGTGATGAGACTTCTAGATCATCTCAACTTACACAGATTGTGTACTCTTGGCATCTTCATCTGTTCTTTATTTGAACTATTCTCCCTGGTCTTACTTTTTCTCGTGTGATTTCAAATGTACATAGAATTAGATATCCCATTTATTTCTTGCGTTCATTTTTTCCCCTGCTCTTGGCGGGATCCTTATCTATACAATACCTCTTTTGCGATATGTTTTTTTTTTCTTGTAACTCTCTGTAAATCTCTCTCTGAACAAGTGTGTGTGAAAGAAAAATACACATCTCGACCGGGTATCTTGATTTGTAAAACTCTGTAACTTTTCTGCTGTATTGCAAGTACTGTATTCCAAATCTAATTGTCCTTTTCTATACAGTATTTTCGTCCTTGCCATAGACGCTGACATGAGTTTTAAGTCTGACAAACGCTATAAAAAACAAATTTGCTTTGTGACTTTGTTCTGGAATGAGACCATTTGGATAGGCAAAAGATCTCGACTTGGTTGGAGAACTGGGTGTGAACACGTTATTTTTAGTTCTTGGTAAATTTTATATTGATTTTTGGAGATTAAGCCTATTCAAAGGCTGTTAATTTTTCTCAAAAAGCCTTTCTTGTCTTGTCTGATTTTATTTTTTTTACTACAATCTTGTAAGCAGTTTTCGTTGATAGCTTTGCAATGATATTAGATGACGTAATCCGTGTATTCTCTTATCACTCAGAACCATTTTTTTGTAAGATATGTTTACTCAATTTTAAATTTCTATGACTGTAATGACTGATTCCCTTGTGTGTTTTGAAGGGAATAGATTTGTTTTAATGATATTTGCTTACTTTTCTGTTTTAACATGAAAATAGGCATGTGTTACAATTCCTGTTGTGGTCACATAATTTTGTGTACAGGTCCCAATCCTTAATAATGCAGACACATTTCAGGAGGGAAATTGTGGAATACTTGCATTGTAAATATTAGTATACAGATGCATTCATTATGAAAGATATTGGTCTGACAATGTTGTATTGTTATCCATATTTGCAATCCAACCAAAATCTTACTATTGATGTACTGCCCTAACCAACAAAAGAACAGTATCTCTCAAAAAATCATAAAATCACTTTTTTTTACTAAATCGAATCTCTGGGACATAGGAAAGCTTACAAAGTTGTCAGAATGATCATAACTCAAATATTTTTGAAATTAGAGGCAATTAAAAATTTGCTTGAAACAGTATCCTATTTCAACCCCATCGTTAACCAACAAAAGGACAGTATCTCCGACGGCCGTAGTCCGCCCCGTAAATATTGACGGTGTCCGTGAGCATGCGGTGGCGTCAACGAGTGGCGTGACGAAGATGCCGCCGTATGGCGAGCAATACCATGCGAAACTGTTGGTGACGATTTGATTGGTTGACGCATAAGTCGCCAACGCCAATGACGTCATCCGTAACATGACATAATAGAAGAGCACTGTAACTTTCTATCGCGTTGTTGTTTACATGAGGAGAGAGAGAGAGAGAGAGAGAGAGAGAGAGAGAGAGAGAGAGAGAGAGAGAGAGAGAGAGAGAGAGACTGGAATACAGAGAGAGAGAAACACAGAGAGAGAGAGAGAGAAACACACACACACACACACACACACAGAGAGAGAGAGAGAGAGAGAGAGAGAGAGAGAGAGAGTCAGTAACAAACAGAGAGAGAGAGAGAGATGGATGCAGAGAGATATATTTTTAAAAATAAATAAATAAATAAGAGAGAGAGAGAAGAGAGAGAGGGAGCGAGAGAGAGAGAGAGAGAGAGAGCGTTTTAACGTGAATTCATTGGGAATGGGAGGGAGGGTGGGGTCTTTTGAGACAATAAACAATGTGAGTGAACCATTGTCTACTATATAAGAAGTCACTGGAGTGAACCAAAGAAAAAGGGGAGGAGAGTTTAATAGCTGACAATTGACCACAAGGGGTTGTGATAACGAGTGGCAGGTCTAAATAACTCGACGTTGCAGCTCAAACAAGAAGATTCAATTATATGATTTCATGTAAGTCATTACAAATTCAGCCCAACCCGCTCCTCTTCAAGCTGTCATCTGACTCAAAATGGAAACAATGTAACACATGATTTGACCAGTCCCATTTTTAAAATTGCAATCTCATTGGTCAATATGTTTCCCATCATTGATTGACTTTGACTTCTTTTGAAACGAAGGGCTTTCTAATACTATCCCTACCTATTCTTTGCTCCACCCCCTCCCTCCTTTTCCCCGTTTGTTTATCTACCTGTCTCGCTCGCTCTCTTTGTCTCCCTCGTGTTTCTTTCACACATACAACCACACACATAAACACACACACACACAGACACACACACACACACATATTTATATCTTTATTCTATTTAGCTCCCGCCCTCTACAATGCACAAGCTCTCTCTCTCTCTCTCTCTCTCTCTCTCTCTCTCTCTCTCTCTCTCTCTCTCTCTTTCTTTTCTTTTCTTCCCCCCCTCCCCACCCCCCGTTCGGGGCGGAGGGTCACATAATTAATATATAATAATAATAATAATAATGATAATAATAATAATAATAATAATAATAATAATAATAATATAATAATAATAATAATAATATAATAATAATAATAATAATAATAATAATAATAATAATAATAATAATAAATAAATAAATAAATAAATTACCGTGTAAAATGTCAAAAATTAACTCCCTTAGTCTAACCGCATACTCTATATAGAATCAAACGAATGACCTTCACATCCGACAGCAGTAGTGACATACCACAACGCGTATGTTTGACCCAGCGACATCTAAGTTTGACCTCTCCGTTGGATGTTAAAAGTGGAAATTCCTGCTTTTAACAACTGTTTGGATTGCAGTTCTTATATCTTTGACTAAATTATGCGCCCGTGATTAAAGACTAAATTGCTGCAGACACTGAGTTCAAAATCAATCTAATCTATGACAAAAGTTGTAAATATTCACGTATTACTTTCCACCAGATCAACATATCAAGCTAGCTATTTAGTGGCTGATTGGTGGGCAGAGGGGCTTTATAAACAAGTAATAAAAAATGAGAAAAAAAAAAACAGAAAGCAAAACCATTACAAAACTTTATACAGCTGGCAATAAAAAACTGATCCCCTTGCTTGTTGGTCGGATGCTCAACCAAACGTCTAACTTAAGTATACTTATTTTTCATTCATTTCAACTAATTAGTGTGTGTGTGTATGTGTGTGTGTGTGTGTGTGTGCGTTTGTGTGTGTGTATGGGTGTCGGTGTGACTGTCTGTCCAGGCGTTTTTTGTTTAGTTGTTTTTTGGGGTTTTTTTTGTGTTTTTCTTTTTCATCGTTTTCATATCTCTCATTTTCCACACATCCTTCTATTTTTTGTCCAAACTTTTGGAGAAGGTAGTACTGACACAATTATCTCATCTTAAGAACAACAGTTGAGTCAGCCTACAAACAGCAACACAGTACTGAAACGGCGCTTCTTAAAATCTTTTGTTATATAATGCGGATGCTAACAATATCAATTTATTATGCCTTTAAGATCTTTCAGATGCCTTTGACACAATTAACCATTACATTTTGTTAAGAAGACTAGAAAATAAGTTCGGCGTAAAAGGAATTGCCCTTAAATGGATTACACCATATTTACAGGATCGATGGCAGACTGTCGTGGTGAATGGTATTCAGTCAGAACAAGTTTTACTAAACTTTGGAGTGCGTTCTTGGCCTTGTCCTTTTTTTTTCTGTATAAGCACCCCTTTCTCGTGTGATATCCAGATTCAATCTGAGTTATCATTTTAATGTTGGTGATACGCAAATTTATGATTCAGTACCCCTAAGTAATTTACAATTCTTAATACAACGAATTTCGAGCTGTTTTATGAGATTAAATCTTGAATGTACCATAACAAGTTAAAATTAAATGATAGTAAATGATAGTAAAACTGAGATTTTAATGTGTGGAAGGCAAATAATTCACCTATTACTCTCGGAAATAGCACAACAGAATTTTCAAATAAATCAAAAAACCTTAGCGTCATCATTGATAAACACATTTCCATAACAAGCTGCTACGTGAATAACACCATACAATCTATGTACATAGAAATGAATAAAATAAGCAAAATTCGTAATTTAATGTAGCAGAACTTTTAATTAATTCCCTTGTTTTATCTAAATTGTACTATTGTAACTCCCTGTGGGCGAAATTAGCTAAAGACAAAATATTTTTTTTGTTCATCTTATTAGCTCATAATTTGGGCACCTTTTTAAATTTAGTAAGAATGATGTCGCCTATTTCATTCAGTATAAATGTACCAACAGATTTCGTTCCATTTCATGCTTTTCGTTTCCTATGACAATGAAGATATTGATTTTAAAACAAAAAGGTATGTGTGTTGTACGTGTTGGGGGCGGGGGAAGGGGGACATTCCCTATTTTCCAGCTATTCTTAGGTTTAATTCACTATCACTCACTCACCCAAATATCGTTGTACAATGACAAAACCCTGATACACAATTAAAGTCTAATTTACAAGATAGCCAAAATCATCAATAAGCGTAAATTAAAGCTATTATGCTTAATAAAAATAGACTCATCTTGAAAAAGGAGTCAGGGTCTAAAGATTGAGGAATAGTCTAATGTAGTAATATTATATCAGAGGCACCGCCTACAAACTTGACGGAGATAATTTATTCATTCCCCTCACGCCAGGTCAACCACACTTAGCCTTGCCTCTCACTCGTCCGTGATGGCGAGTGCTCGCCATCGCTGACGTAAAACGTTTGTCGATCGAGTTATTCGTATTTTGCTATATTCTTAACTGAGATACTGTTCTTTTGGTGAATACGGACGAGGCATTTTGCGTTGCGGTTAACCAGGGTGAACAGTATGTGAGACGGTCGTATAAGATACTGTCCTTTTGTTGGTTACAGGTAGAGTTATTTGCTTGGCTTTAACCAAGAAAGAACAGTATCTCAAAATATTACGCAACATATTACGTCAATGAAATCGCCGACTAACAGAAAAACGCAATTTGTCATTAGCTATCATTTAATGTTAGAAGACTTCCACTATGTAATAAAATTAAAGAGTTATGAATGAAAAAACTAAATGTGTCGATTGCGGCAAAACTGGTTGGATCTGGGTCAGCCCAGATACTGTCCTTTTGTTGGTTAGGGCAGTGTACATGAGTATGAATGCTGTATTAAAATTGAGAACTCAACATTGTGTTCTTTGGCTTGAATTTAAAGATTCACGTGTTCAATTTTTCATTCTTGAATTCTTTAGGATGGGGAAGGGGAGGGAGGAGAATTGTCCTTCTCCAGCTGACTGTTGTGTTCCACGTCCGTTCTCATCTTTCCTATTTCTTTATTTTTCCCCGGATGGGGTCTTCTGACCTCCCATGGTGGAAAGAGAGGTCACTCACTGTGTCTTTTATCTCTTATCTCTTTCCCTTTCCATGTTGCTCTCTCATGGTGACCAGGAGGTCACTTGCTGTGTCTTCTATTCCCCCTTTATATGTTTTATGAGTTGCTTTATGTCTTTGCCTTTGTCTTGGAATGGGTTCACTTGGTTCTGTCCTGATTCTCTCCGGAATCCTTGGCTGAGAGGGAAATAATCAAAAGTATGCAAGGATTTTCATTGTAAATCATCTCTCTTTTATGGACTGATCGTTAAATTTTTGTGTTGAAAATATCTTTTAAACATTTGAATGAGACTTTTAGGTACATTGATGGTATGCTTTTGGAACCTCTTGGATACTTTAATTTTTTAACTATCCCATTTCTTTCCTTTTTTTATTACTGGCGCTGATATAACCTAAATGTTTTGCAAGCGCCATGAAACCCTTTTTCTGGATTGAGATTGCTTGGTGTTTTTTCCCTGGTTATGTCCGGAATCTTTAGCTGGGAGGGAGACTGTCAAATATATAGTACCCTTTTAAAGATATATTTTATTCCATTGTTAATCATCTCACTAACAATGGAATAAAATATATCTTTAAAAGGGCCTTGAATCATATACCTATGATGTTCGCATGGGTGTACGATCCGATAGTGATGTCGTTTCTTCTTCTCTTTACTAGCCTATCCTGCTTCTTTGGTTTGTGATTGTATTTTTGACAGGGGATATTTTTTTTCTGTAAATCTTCTGCCTGTTTGTTCTTGGTTATTTATAATTTAGCTTATGATATCTTTAGGTTATGATTTTGATTTACATTTGTACTATTTTTGTTAGATTGCTTGTTTTTTTGTTTCAGCGGTCTCTCATATAACCTCAATTGTGTTGGAAGAGACCTAAAGCAACAAACAACAACAATCATCTCACTGTTATTGTTGTGTGCTCCTATCATTATTAGTTTTGGATGGTTGGCTATGTGGTCTTCAGATTGGAAGGCACAGGGCTCGATTCCTACTCTGAGCGGCGTATAGTTGAATCCTTAGAAAAGCTCTCTACTCACATTCTCTCACCGTACTCGGGTGTACAATGAGTACATGGCTCTTAACAACGTTGTTTCTGTCCGAAATAATTGTATTAATGCCTAACCGGCGTTATATATCGTCCTACTTGTTGCTGTTGGCAAGGGACCCACTATAAAGCCCTTAGAGCGTGCTTAGAGGATACTGCGCTATTATATTATAGTGGTCAGAAGTAATTTTATTTTGTCAACCCCAGGAATGTCTTGGTGGATTTCGTTCCATGTCATGCATTAATCCTGTGAGTAGCATTATGTGTATAGTAACATGCTATGATAGGGACACGATATGATGGTGTATACATCTACTGATAATTTGCATAAGACATCTGTTTTTCCTTTAATATTCATTGTGTTAACCAGTAAAACTTTTGGCAAAAACTCTCAAACCTGGGACCTCACATGGGTCCTTTAAAAAAACAAACCAATAAACGTTCAAAGCATGACATCTACTATATATATATATATATATATATATATATATATATATATATATATATATATATATATATGTATATATTGTCGTTTTACAGTCGTCAGAGATGTAACTCGTGAATATCCTTCACTAACGCACTCATACGAATATCAAACGGAAACACTTTTCTCATACTTTCCCTTCGCTATTCATATCAGAATGTTTGTTAAAAAATATTTAAAAGTTAACCACATTTCGATTGGTTGAGTTGACAGAGTAAAAGAAAGAAACAAAAGCACCTGCATCCGTCCGGTCGAGAATCGTAAATCAATTAATTATCAATATTTTATTTGGACTCGTCAGAACTTGGTCTTCTGGCGTATTTCCTGTCCTTTCCAAATCCATTGTCTTTACTGTCGCTACTATCTCCACCATTGTCTACCATGTTGTCATCATCTGCCACCAGGCTATTACTTCCGCTACTACTGCTACCTCCGTTTCCACCGTCTGGTCTGGGTCTGGTGGTGGTGGTGGTGGTCGTGGTGGTAGTTATCGTCAAAACCTGAAAGAGAATCAAGCCAATAAGTTGAAGTTTCAGTACATTTACATCTCTCAAGCTATTTTACCAGTTAATTGCAAAGTCACGTGTTTAAAATTTGGCCAAAACACGCACCCTTCAAAAATCGATCGATATAAATGACCATCATCTTGGCAAAAACTCTCAAACCTGAGACCTTGCGATGTATATATATATATATATATATATATATATATATATATATATATATATATAAAATATAAAATATAAATTGTCACTCACTTATATATGGCCAAGATGTTATGTGTGTGTGTGTGTATGTGTGTGTGTGTGTGTGTGAGTGACTATCTATCTATCTATATATATATATATATATATATATATATATATATCATTTCGTGTTTGATAGAAGATAGATGCCTTATAGTCATAACTTTAGACTCTGACCCGGCTACTTATCACGAATTTCAGACTGCATATAATATAATAATAATAATAATAATAATAATAATAATAATAATAATAATAATAATAATAATAATAATAATAATAATAATAATAATACTTTATTGCATCCCAAAAAAGAAATTTTTTGTACAGACGTGTTATAATTTACACATAAGATAAAAATACAATGGAAATAGGATGTATATATATAAAAAAGGAGCAGCTCTATAACCAGAGCTGCGCTTTATAATATGAATAATTTCAAACACTGTAAAATAGTTAAAACTGTCACTATAAATTGAAAATTAAAAAGATTGCAAAACAAATAAATTAATAAATTAATATTTATATTTTTAAAAAGTAAAAATGAGAAATAATTATATAAAATGATTATTGCTTGTTGTTATAAAGCCTAATACTGGACGGCAGAAAAGATTTTCGGTGTCTCTCTGTTTTCGTTGAAATAGAGAAAGGGCGACCACTTCTTTCTGACATAATAATTGATGGTCTTAGTGGATGATACTGGTCATGTAATATTTTAGTTATTTTATTTATACAAAATTTCTCGTATAAAAGATCTACATCGTCAACATCATTTATATAGCGTTTAATAGATTTTTTAATATTTGAATTTATTTTGTTCCTTTCCACTGCTAAGCAATTGCCTCCCCAAGCTGTTATACAAAATGACAAAACACTTTCGATTACTGCTCTATAAAATAATGTGCAGAGGGTTTTATCTATTCTAAAATGAGAGAGTTTTGATAAAAAATATGTACGTCTGCACATCTTATGCCTAATTATTTTCAAGTGTTCATCCCACTTGAGCCTGTCATCAATCGTTACACCAAGGTATTTGTAGTGAGGAACTCGCTGGACGAATTGGTCCTTTAATTTTAACGGTTCTATCGGTTCCTTCACTCTCCTAAAGTCAATCACTAGCTCCTTTGTCTTGCTTATGTTAAGCTCTAGGTGGTGGGCATCACACCAAGACACAAATCTATCAATTTCTTGCCTATAAGCCAATTCGTTGCCATTTGTTATGAGGCCTTGAAGAGCGGTGTCATCTGCAAACTTTATTAAAGGTACACTCAGGTTTTGACTTCTACAGTCATTCGTGTATATTGTGAATAATACAGGGGACAATACACAACCCTGAGGAGCACCAGTATTTGTAGTTATACAGGAAGATTTGTTTTGTCCTAATTGAACATATTGTGCTCTCTCCGTAAGAAATTCGAGCACCCAAGCAATTATATACTTGTTTAAATTCAGACTAGTCAATTTTTGAACAACCAACTGAGGTTGCATTGTATTGAACGCTGAAGAAAAATCTGCAAAAAGCAATCTGCAGGCCTAGAAGTGATTCAGGAAAATATTTTTCCCTGCTTTTTCCCGGTTTTTTCCTGGTTTTTTCCTGGCTCTAGGGAAAATTTTAAGGTAGTAATTTTCAAGCATATTCATCAATTCTAGACCAGTTACCACTACCTATATATATATAGTACATATTACTATAACAAGCCATCCAGTATCTAAGCCTACACCATCCGTGGGGGGAAAAAAAGGAAGAGAAAAAAGAGAGAGAGAGAGAGAGAGAGAGAGAGAGAGAGAGAGAGAGAGAGAGAGAGAGAGAGAGAGAGAGAGAGAGAGAGAGAGAGAGAGAGAGAGAGAGAGAGAGAAGAGAGAGAGATGTGAGTGAAAAAGAGAGTGGCTGAGACTGAGAGAAAGAAATATATTGACTCTGGCTATGAATACTTGGACGTATTCCTGTAAAGTCTAGGCCTCCTACAACATGCAAAAAAATATTTTAAAAAAAAAAGAGAGAGAGAGAGAGAGAGAGAGAGAGAGAGAGAGAGAGAGAGAGGAGAGAGAGAGAGAGAGAGAGAGAGAGAGAGAAAAGAGACAAAGAGAAGAGAAATCAATAGAGAGAAAAAAGACATTTGAATATTACTATGAGTCTATGAGTAGGTACTTTGGTAAACGTCCATTTGGCCCTCCAGCAGGGAGCCGATAAATGGGCTAGTGGCTGTGACCCGATTTTTTGGACTTTTGAGTGATGGGTCTCAGAAAAAGTTCCATCGATTTTTTGTTTATGGATGGATTTTAATGATTGATGTCTTATTTTCTTCAGGTGAAATTACTCTATCGTTTGGTGTAGTTTATATAAAAATCAATGACAATTTAGTATAACTTTTGATTATGGATAAAATAGGGTATAATTTAGCATTGGATAATTAAAAGATTAGAACTTGGTAAATCAAAATTTCATGCTGGCTCGTTTATTTAACATCTTAACTTTTATATAAAATCAAATTCAGGGCAAAGTTGTATACCGCATCCATGAAATTCGTTCCAGCAAAATCCTTACTCAAATCTTAGCGGCCATTTTAGACCAGTTTTGAAATCCAAATGGTGGTTACTACCGGAAATGCAACACTTTTCAGGTCACAAAGTCCGTCAGTAAATAACAAAGGCAAATAGAAGACCATTTTTCAGCATTTAAACCAACATAACTTTTCTTCTGCTTATCTGATTTTCACAATTTTTGTATCATTAGAATCGTGTTGAAAAGCACTTTAAAATGATATAGGTTTCATTGAGCTCAATCCAATTTGAATTTTTTACCAAAGTACCTACTATGAGAGAGAAAGTAGCGTCCAAAGACGTGTGGCCTACTTATTGAATTGCACATGAATGAAATAAAGCTAGTTAATCTAGAGACAGACAAAACAAACTTAGTACAAATTACAATGAGTAAACGACCTTAATCTGCCATCTCCAAATAATTGAATAACAAGTCACGAAAATTCATTAAAGTAGCCCAAGGACGTCGACCGTCTTTCTTAGCTTGGCTAACAATCGCATTCATGACCAAGTCAAAAACACAAAAAAAAAAAAAAAAACACACACTCACACACACACACTACTAAGATGAGGGGAGGGATGTGTGTTTCTAGCACTCTTGTCTTGTCGACAATGATGAGTCACAGGCTATCTAACCGAACCGGCTGGTCGAAACAAAGACGCTTCTCGCCGTCGATGTATTACGCTATTGTTGTGCAAGTGGCAAGGAATATAACACCTTTTTGAGTAGGCCTAAAAGCTAAATTCTAAAAGTAAAAAATATAATTCTGAGGAATTTGAAAGTCACATTGTTGAAATCGGCTTGAAAAAAGAAGAACATTGGTCTTTGTTTCATAAAAATCGGTTGAAAACCAACTGTTTTACGAATAAATTCGATTTTAAAAATTGCTTTTGTTTATTTTCGATTTTTTTAGCAACTTTTTTATTTACCGGCCGATTTTCTTGATTTTTATATCATTATTTATATCTCAATGAGACGAGATCAGTGATATACTTTGTTTGTTTCAAATGTAACTACAACATAATTTGGTTTTTTTACTTATCAACCGTGCCTGGATAATTTATTCAACAACTGACGCAACTATCCCATTGCCGTCTTCCAGTGTTTCAGCGATGACTCTAAACCACTATAATTACGTCATGCACAGGAAACATGGTAATAGTCTGTGTACTCTACGAATGCGGACCGGACTTTTCTGATTGGGTCGATCGTCATAACATAGGCCTAGTTGTGTGAGGAAACCATAAGAGGCTGCTGCCATGCTCTAAGCCGATCGTTCGCAAGTTGGGTAATGATTATGCGGAAGAATACATGCTGGGTTGTTGTTCACCTAAATTTTTGTCACGGCTTTTTCCCGGCCCCAGACAATTTTCACCGATTTTCCCGGCTTTTCCCGGTCGGGAAATTTCAAAATAAAGTTCCCGGCTTTTCCCGGTTTTCCCGGCCCACTTCGAGGCCTGAATCTGCAATAGCTCCTAGCGTGATCTAGATGCCTGTAGATGTTGTTTGTAAACAGCAAAATGGCATCCTCTACGCCACGTCCTGGTTTGTAAGCAAATTGATGACTATCACTCAATGGTATAAACTGATTCCTAATTTTAACAAGAACAAGTTTTTCTAAAGATTTCATGACTATTGAAGTCAGTGCAACAGGTCTGAGATCGTTCATAGTTTCAAGTTTTTCTTTTTTTGGAACAGGAATAATTTTTGAAGTTTTCCAGATTTCAGGGATCGAAACGCATTGGAGGGACCAGTTAAAAATATGTGTATAAATGGGGGAAAGCTGGTAGGCACATTCTTTTAATAGTTTTCCTTTCAATCCATCCGGCCCAGCAGCCTTCCTCTCGTTTAGTTTCGAAAATACGAATCTCGTTTCCTCTTCACTGACCTCAATAGTCATTTCATCTTCCAAAGCCCTGTCTAATTTATGTTTTTCATTTTCAATATCAAATGTGTTTGCTGTGTCGAAACGTGAATAAAATTTATTTAAAGTTTCAATTTCGATATCTTCTGATATAATCGTGGGCTTTGGATTATAGTTCACAGCAGTTTTAAGCCCCCGCCACGTGTCCCGTATATCCCCAGAAGAAAAGCATTTTTCAATTTTATTTTTGTACTTATCTCTACAACTAGATATTACCCTCTTTATCCTTTTTTGTTTTGTTTTCAGATCTTTTTTGTTTCCACTAGTATAGAGAGTTTTCTTTTGGTTCAATAAAAGTTTTAGATCTTTTGTTATCCAAGGCTTGTTGTTAGGATAATATTTTTTTTTTTTTTACAAGACACTAGCTGTTCACAGAATTTTAAATACTCACTCACACAGTCATTCAGCTCATCCACACTATCACATGATTCGATAAAAACATTCCAGTCAGTGCATTCAAAACAACCACGCAAATCTTCACACACACTTCCGTTCCAGATCTGTACACTTTTCTTTACTGGTTTTACACGTTAAAAAACAGGGCGGTAGGTGGGGAGAAGCAAGAGCATGCAGTGGTCAGATAAACCTAATGGGGCACGGGGTAAACATTTATAACTATTTTTAATATTACACAGGAATAAATCTAATGTTTTTTTGTCCCTTGTCTCGCAGTCTACGTATTGATGAAGTCCCGGGAGAGTAAAATCGTTACATTGGTTAAAATCGCCAGTGACCATCAATACGGCATCGGGTGACTTAATTTGAATGTCCTGTATTTCTTTCCTCAAAATATGTTTCGCTGTGGTGTTGTCTGATGATGGTGGAATGTAGACGTTGATGATGATGACATGAGTATATTCCCGGGGTAGATAATATGGTCGTGACGAAACAGTAATAAATTCAATATAATCGTCACAATACATTTTCTTTATCTGACAGTTATTGGGGTGGCACCATTTGTTGTTAATATATGTGCACACCCCACCCCCAGTTCGTTTATTTACATTAGTCCGATCTCCTCGAAATAGTGAATATTGTTCAATATTAAAACATGATGATGGTATATGAGGAGATAGCCAAGTCTCTGTTAACGCTATTATGGAGGCTTGACGATAGTCACTATTAAAACGACACAGTGAAAACAGTTCATCAATTTTATTTTTCAGTGATCTTACATTACCTGTCACTACACAGGGTAAAAATGGACGAAAAGGCCGTCTGTTAAATTTTGTTTTTATTCCTCCTTTTCTCCCTCTCTTTCTTACTTTAATAAACGATGTGTCAATAGTGGGTGGTGGGGGTGACACGGGTTGGAGGGATCGGAGAGTCTCTGGAGTATAAGTTATCGATAGGCTTATTTTGGCAGCAAAATCACAGGCTAAAACACCATTTATGCTTATAAATATACTAATAAATATAAAAATCAGGAACAATATATACTTCACATCCATTTTGAATAAAAATTAGGCGTAAATTCCGACGATTGAATGATAAATGGATAAAAATATGTGTAGAAAATAGGTAAACATTCACAACACGTCTGTTGTCGCCGGAAGCCAGCGCCATATGTATTTCAAAACCCTTTAACATCCTTTGCTCGGCATAATTAAGTTCGGTTTTCATTAAATGAAGGTGGGTGATTTGATAGCTTACCGCATTGTTAGGCCAGTCAGCAGTTTGAAGATTTTGGGTTGAGTATAGAGCAGTAAAGTTAGGTGCCCCAAACGTAAACAATAACAAGTTGCTAGTGATTTCCGTTAGGGACCGGAATAATTTACGCACATATAGGTCTCCCAATTTTGTAGTTTGAGTTGTAGACAATACACTTTCAGTATGAAATATGTTTACATAAAATCTAACAGTTGCAGAAATATAATATAAGGCTAAATTATTATGAAAATCAGGCTCCGAATAATTCTCGTTTTGTTCACACCAGCGCAATAATTTGCTCTGGTCTAAAATAGATAGACTGTAACTTTGATAAATTTAGAAAATTTTACCTTTTGTTCCCTAAAATATCCATATCTAGACATATTTGATGCTGATCGAGTATTTATGAATATGTGTTTCTTTTGCACTAACAGCCAAATTTTAAAGGTTATTTTTTTCTATTATTTCATTGAACGTGAGCTGTCAAGACAGGAACATGTGGTTTGCCACGTGCTTCTCGACCTTTGTTTACGTTTGGGGCACCTAACTTTACTGCTCTATAGTGAGTGCCAGATGTTTTTTTATGGTGGTAACTTAAAAAAACACAAATAAACAAAACAAACACAATATTTTTGAATATCTATCCAATATCATATTTAACAGATCAAATGCTACTGTGCAAACTGATACATAAGACCTTTTATCTATAAATTGATTAAAAAAAAAAATAGTTTTCTGACAGTAATATTTTATTGTCCTTTCATCACAAATGTAAAATTACGGCAATGGAAATATATGATTGTTGAAAATATGAATTCCATATCAATTTATAAAAGTACTTACCTCACAGCAAACCTCTGAAATTGAGAGAAGAAGTACATAAGTTAGAAAATATTGTTCTTATAGAAAAAAATAATATATAAAAACAATAACGATAAGAGAAATTTGTAAAGATTATAAAAAGTTTTAAAGTATTATAACTCTACATCACAAGTTTCTGTTGACTTTTTTGGTTTCTAACATATTATATTCTCTTTTGGGTTAAATTATTTTAAAAGACGTGGCATGGTCGATCGGATATGACATTTTGTCACATTGTCCATTTCACGAGCAATACTAGATATCTAAAACTACAGCTTTACTTGTTTTCATTTTATCTTACAGATTTACTATTCGGTTGTTTCTTAGAGGGCACTAGTCTATCACAAAGTTCTTTCCGCCAGATCTAACAGACCCCGCTACCCAATCACTGTTGGGTGTTATAATGGAAATCTAAAAAAATTACGCAAAATATTGTCCATTACCACAATGTTAAACTAGGCCCAAAAATTACTTACTGATGTTAGACCTGCATATAAGTATACGTCTGTTGTTATGCATTTCATTATTGTTTGTACATAGCGTATTAAATATGAATCAACGTTGATAATTATGTAAATGACTTACGTCCAGTTTCACAAAAAGCATTCCTGTTCTCCCTGAAACTTCCAGAGCTGGCTACACATGTTCCCAGGGCGTTACCGTAACTGATACAAGCTGTAAACAAAAATAACCCAAAACAAAACAAGAAAATCAGCATCCAAAACAAACTCCTTAAATAAAGTAAAAAGTAGTCCTTAAGATCAATTAGGCCTATGAAGTCGGATTTTTATCCCAGGTTCTATAGCGTGAAACGGACATTAACAAGTGCTTGCTACCCTATTGGTACTGACGCTAGTAGAATACATTGTAAATAGTCACTGTAATCAACTTTCAAATTTAGTGGACAAGAAGCAAAAAGTAAAACAAAACAAATGTGAACTATAGGACAGGACATAATCCTATATTATCACCTCGGCTTATGAACACAAAAAAAGATCTGAAAGCAGGAAAGAAAAATAGAAAAAATAAAATTTGAGCTTTTATATAGTACAATATCCACTCAACGTGCTCAAAGCACTTTACAAGGGGTCCCTTGCCAACAGCAACACTTAACATGTAGGACGAGACATGACGCCTGTTAGGCGATATTACATTTTTTTTCGGACAGAGACAATGCTGTTAACGGCCAGGTACTCATTGTACACCTGAGTACTGTGAGAGAATGTGAGTAGAGAGCCTTTTCCAAGGACTCAACTATGCTCCGAGCGAGACTCAAACCCAAGACCTTCCGATCCGAGAGCGATTGTTATACCACAAGACCACATAGCCGCACAATTTATTTTTTTCCAAAAACATCAGCCTGCCCGGACTGGGACA
Source organism: Berghia stephanieae (assembly GCF_034508935.2). Classification (NCBI taxonomy): domain Eukaryota; kingdom Metazoa; phylum Mollusca; class Gastropoda; order Nudibranchia; family Aeolidiidae; genus Berghia; species Berghia stephanieae. The sequence goes on from NC_088363.1 coordinate 37,240,738, forward strand.
ACCTCTGTAAAGATAGCACGTCTGACAGGTAATCAGGAGGTCTGAGATTTGATCCCCAGCTGATTTTTTTGGTATGATTTTTTTTCTTGTATTTTTCTTTCTGGCTTTGTCTGGCATTGCTTTTTACACACTTTTCAAATCTTAAACTTGCACCAGTGTCTGCTCTCTATTTTGTCACTGATTAACTCAGCAGTTCGAATTGACATATGAGCAGAAGAAAAAAAAGATCAAATGATAAGTTGGGGTCATTTTGTCAGTAAAAATTCAGGCATGAACGTTGTTAATGACAATAAATGTATCATTTAAGACATAAGACCTTATAGAAATGAAGTTAATCGTGATTTTGCAACGTTATATTAACAGCAACAATAATCTTTTGTTTATGTTTCCTTAATAACGGTATGTGTACGTTTGGTTGAGTGGGGAGTGGGTTAATCTCTTCCCGACGAAATCACAAGCAGGAATGCCAAGGAAAGGAAGTATCATCTGAGCGTAGATTACATTGTACCGGAATGTTTGATCATCCAGACAACCTGAGGAAAACAAAATTGTCATCATCATCATCATCATCATCATCATCATCATCATCATCATCATCATCATCATCATCATCATCATCATCATCATCATCATCATCATCATCATCACGAACAACATCATTATTATCATTATCATTATCATCATCAATGTCATCATCATTTTTATCATCATCATCTTTCTCATGCTCACCAACAGTTCCTTTTTCATTTTAAATAATTATGACGCATAACTTCATTTTCTTGACATGATATGTCCTTATGCTTCATTAAAATCAAACAGAAATAAAAGAGACAACTGTATTGATTATGTCCAAATATTTCGAGAAAAAATGAAATGGAAACATTTTCTTCAAATTAAATATTGTAATACGACGACCCCCAACTTTACAAAGAATCTCAAACCTGAGAATTCAAGTACGGTTTACATGATACTATTTAAAGGCATCCAAACACAATTGTAGGCCTAGTTTAACAATGTTGTAATGGACAATATTTAGCGTATTTTTTTTTTTTTTTTTGAGATTTCCATTACAACAATGAGCCGATAATGCAAATAAATACACGTCGGTTTCAAGCAATATTATCCAGACTTACAAGTGAAACAAGACAATTTAGATTAATGTAATCAGCACAAAGTATAATCTTTACCCTTCATTTTCTTTAAATGTTATCCAATTTTGAAGTCATCGTACAAAACGTAATTTACACTTGTTAGACAATCTACGGCGTATGACAGTTTTCTCATGTCCATAAAAAAAACCCCTTTAAATTTGAGCATTTATATTGGTTGCCCATATTTAATGAACGTACTCAAAGCGCTTTACAAGGGGCCCCTAGTCAACAGCAACACTTAACATGTAGGACGAGACATGACGCCTGTTGGGCGATATTACCTTTTTCCGACAGATACAACGCTGTTTAACGACTCATTTATCATTTAACTCAACTGCGGTGATGGATTTAAGACTTCCTGTGTGGATATGTAGCCATACGCTACTACTACTACTACTACTACTACTACTACTACTACTACTACTACTAC
>NC_088363.1:37247318-37254818 GCF_034508935.2 Berghia stephanieae
ACTCGTGCACCGTCGCAAACCCGCCCGGAAGCTTCGTCACAACGCACCGTTCAACTAGATGCTCTGCCTTTTCAGGATCGTTACCGCAAAGGGTACATATTGGACAGATGGCAAATCCCCACTGGCAACTTCTTCCCAAGTTTCGAGAAGTCGATGTCCCCGGTCCCTCGAGGGATTTAATTCGTCCAAACCGACTTCCATTTCGAATATGCAGCTAAGCCTTTGATGGCAACTTGTCTAGAAGGAAACTGAAATAAATCCACCACTTCCTTGTGGACAAGTCTTGGCAACTAAGGAAGCACATGCTAACTGAAAAGCAGGCCGATGTCAGAGTCGATGGGCCGAAAGTGCAAACACCCCGGGCTGGCGTAACAGCAGAAGTCGTAACCTGCAGCGACGTGCATCTACCTCCCCCCCCCATACACACACTCTACAATCATGTATAATAAGTTTGAAGATTATTTTTTTCATTGTAGATAATATCTCCGACATCAACTATTACAGTTTGATATATTTTGATTTGAATATGATATTTTTAAAGCCTTTAAGTGTATTTCTCTCAGTGGGTTCAAATGCTTGTGTCTGGATGGGACTTTTAAATGATTTCAAACAAGCACATTGATAGTTCGGTCTGGAAATGCACTTCTATTCGTGGACTATTCGAAACTGTGGATAGTAAAACGTCAAAGTGATACTAAGCTGCGAGAAGCTGTGGACTGTAAAAAGTCAAAGTGAATCTAAGCTGCGAGAAGCTGTGGACTGTAAAAAGTCAAAGTGATACAAAGCTGCAAGAAGCTGTGGACTGTAAAAAGTTTTGTTTTGTTTTTAAGTGTTTACGGCGTTTGCAACACATTAAGATAATATCAGCGCCAATAAAAAGGAAGAAAATGGGACAGTAAAAAGTTCTAGAATTACAATTAAAACACCCAGGAAAAGGTAAGACAAAAGGGACTTGGTTCACATAGGACACATGTAGATTCCAAGAGCACACTATCAAAGTACTTAGTTTGAGATCACCTAAAAGTCTCATCCAGACACAAGCACAGGTCCCCAAGAAGAGGAATATACTCAAATGTTTACAAATCATGTAAAATACCTAAACAAAACATAATATTCATAGTGCATAGAAGAGATGACTTACAAGGAAAAGAAACATCATCTCCAAAACTAACTATACATTTGACTATTTCCCTCTCAGCTAGGGTATCCGGCCATGGCCAGGACAAAACCAAGTAATCTTATTCTAAGACAAATACAGAAAGCAAGTTGGAAAGCATGTTTAGAACCAAGCTGCTGGTAGCTGGGCGGACGTGACGCCAGGCTATTGAATCCAATTCTAACCCCAACTGTGAAGGGTTTACGCCGAAAAATCTATAATATTTAATGTGACGACAGATTTTAACGTTATGCATTACTGCTCTTGAACCAGTTAAGTGCAGTGATCTAGAAACAGACGGATTTACAACATTGGCCAGAAAACTCGTCCTTCATATATCGACCGATTTAAATGACCTTTATCATAGCAAACATTCTCAAACAAGGGACTTTAAGGAAGACTCAGCAAAGTCCCAGGTTTGAAAGTTTTTGGTAAGATGATGGTCATTTAAATCGATCGATATTTGATGGCAGGTTTTCTAGCCAAATTTTAAAATACGAGTTTTTTCTGAGTACGGCATTGACTTGCTAAGCCTCAAATATTGATGTGTTCGATAATAAGAACAACACATCGTATTGAAAAATTGACGGACGTCTGCATGTTAAAAGTCATTATCTCTTGAGAAGAAAGGTCAATATCCAGGAATGATGATACAATATCTAAGATCTATTCTGCACTCGTATACGCTTCAACAGTCGTGACAAAACGTCCCTTGTAACGACGCGTGGTAACTTAGTAACTGGCTCTAAACTATCGGAACAATGGCGGACGTCCTTATGAAATATTTCTCCGACGACCATAAAAGTGTGTGTCCAGAGGGAAAAAAAATATAAATCTGATCAGGTTTTGACTTTTACACATTCTGATCACAAGACGTGAAAAGTTCTAGCCAGCACGAAGAATAAAAAGTAACGATTTTCTTTGTTTAGAACCACGATGGCCGCCGTTGCTGGGCGACGTGACATCAGACTATTGAATCCAATTGTCCTGTATAGATTAATGAAATGCTTAAATGTTACATCCCAACCAGAAACCTCATATCAAAAATATTAGAATCATATACCAATAAAGCCAAAAATGACTCGCAACATTTGGCGAGCATGCGTTTGAATATTGTATATATATATACGGAGATTTCCGTACTCGCAGTTATGGTGGCTCGTAATTACATAAAAGGCGTTTTTTTCTATACCTGCATGAAAAGGTAAGTTCGTTTCTTCTAATGAATGGTTGGGCTTTCTGATGATGTAGAATTTTTCTTCCAAGCAGAGGTTGCAAATCTTAGATCTTAGAGGGGAAGTACTAGTGCGGGGCGGTTCTTGGCAAGCTTAAGGACCACGGTCCTACGGTCCTTGGGAAATGAAGACCGCAAGGACCGGTCCTCAAGGACCGGTCCTCTAGGACCGGTCCTTTTTGACATTGAACATTCCTGAGAGACTGTTGGAAATTCGAACCGGTTTGACCTTTGAGAGCGTGGGATCGTTCATTCTTGAACCGTTAAAGACCGCTACACGATGAAAACCGTGGCCTACAGGAGTAAAACACACGGAGTAGTCACACTCATTTCAAATTGTAACCTAATTAGAGAAGAGGGGTGATGCCTTCTTTATTTGCTCACCGTACTTCCTTGTTAGTTCGATAATTTAATAAAATTTGAAATTTATCCCCATTAACGGAGATAATGGCATCGCCCAAGGCGTTGATCGAGTTGTTCGTGGCGTTGATACACACACGCAACTCCCCCCCCCCCCTCCCCCCCTCCCCCCCCCCCACACACACACACATTAGAGGGCAGCGAGCATTGAAGAGTAAGAGAGAGACGTGAAGTTATAATAAGAGGGGGTGGATGAGGTGATAAGAGGGGTCGATGGTGACTTTTCGCCAGATCTAACAAACTCAGCTACCCATTCATTGCTGAGTAGACAGGGATTCAGAAAAAAATCGACTGCACCCGGGATCGATCTCTGGCCCTTTGCGTATAAAGAGAGTGCTCTATCAACTGAGCTATCGGGGTCCCCAAATATTCTATTGGACTTTTTTAAAATTCAGACGTTATAACTGGGTTTTTGGAAGGAAGAAACTAATGAAACTCATATTATTTGATTAGTAAAAACACCAAACGAAATTTTAATATTATTGTATTATTTTAAATGACAACACTGCGATAGAAAGGAGTGGTGACAAGAGATGGACAAAAGAAAACAAAAAATCGGATTTGCTACTTGCTAGGTTCGACACACACACACACACACACACACACACACAAACACACACATCTTTTGTAGTCACATACATTTCAAACAATAACCCATTAGAGAAGAGGGGTCATGCCTTCACCATAGATCATTGTCATTGCGATCATTATGGTGTAGTAAATTTTGAAATTTACCCCGTATAATGGAATCGTCCAAGGCGTGCGCCTCCTGTTCTCCCCATCTCACACACGAAAGGGCGGTTTGGGAAGTGGAGGTTGGTGGTCGTCTGCCTGTATGGTCGTCTGTGTCGTTTAGTGTATGGCAAAGGGGGGTGGGTGCGATTAATTAAGTGGGATGGGTGGTGATTGGTGGAAGATAGGCAACCGAAGCAACGAATCGCTGGGGAAGTAGTAGGCTATGGCGCGAGACCGTAGGACCGTGGTCCTTGCAAGGACCGCCCCGCACTAGTTGAAAGGTGATAAGAAGTGAGGACCGCCGCCGATCTTCCCCTCTGGGACCGATCTTCGGTTCACAGCTAAAAGACCGTCGGACCGCGGTCCGGACCGGTCTTCAGCGCGGCACTAGGAAGTACGGCAATGATCTGGAGGTGTAATATTTCTTGATAGACAACATTTATCCTCCTCTCCTCCTCCTTTTTCTCTTCCCCTTAATGCAACAGCCTTTTGCAAGGAGCAATATGCAACAGTTGAGACACTTCATTCTTGGTCTAAAAGTATCATATTACACACTATTATGGTTTGGTCTAGACCACATAATGTTATTACTAGAAGTTACTTGGTTTGTTGTCTTCTCTCCTCTTTCCTCCCCCAGCCTATCCCCAGCATCGCTATCTGATTTCTTTATTTCGACCGACTGTACGAATTTCGTACAAGGTGGGCAAGCACAGAACGGTCCACCTTGGTTTAGCTTATTTATTCTTATGTTATTGAGGTACTATGGTAACGAGGGAAAATAACTGATTTTGTTTTGTAACACTGTTTCTTGGTGTGATAATCTATGTTAGTTTGACTGTACAAGAATATCGTTAAATGTCACATAGAACGTGATGAAGAAATACAAATGGATGATATAATAAATTAATCATTAAAAAAAAACAAAAGCACGACAACAATGAATATATGAATAAGTCAATAAATGACATTAATACCATACTGTATTTTTCTAAAGACATGTTTTGCTTAATTGTATCAATATAAGCTAAAGTGATATTTAAATCATATTTCGTTTACCAATAGTCTAATAGAGATTTATAGGTACGGAGTGTAAGGTGGGCAGAATAGAATTGTTTGCATTTTTCCCAACCTAGACAGCGGCCGAGACGATGACGATGGTGTGAGATTTGATAGGTGGAGGGCAGATGGCGGTAAAATTAGCAAGAGCGTGTCCTGCTCTGTACATTGTGGAGTGCGCATTTATTCACGATATATCTGAAACATCGAAATTAACCATAGCACAAAGAATCAAGTTCATGTTTTTTTCAGCTAAGTTTTGCTTGAATAAATTAAGTGTTCTTCAGATGTGGTAAATCATCTTGAAACTTGAAAATAACAGGTTGGACTGTGGCCACCCTGTCCACTATTACGAACCGCCACTGAATACTAATTGCCGTCAAGAGCCGTCCGGTGCAGAACGAGGATCTTTCGGACGGCAGACGACTTCTGGTAAGTTTCGTAAAGGGTCTCCGGGTGATTTGAGAATGCTTTAGATCATCTCGGACGGCTTCCTTGGGCTACCGGACGGCTTCGGACGGCAATTACTATTACCTAGGGGTCCTATTAATTTCCGTCCTGAGCTGTCCGGCGCAGAACGAGGAGCTTTTGGAAGGCGGACGACTTCTGGAAAGGTTCGTACAGGTCTGAGGGGCTCCGGATGGCCTGAGAATGCTTTAGATGACCTCCGGACAGTTCTCCTGGGCCGCCTGATGACAATTAGTATTACCCAGGGGGTCCTACTAATTGCCGTCCGGCGTAATTTGAAGAGCTTTCGTAAGGCAGACGACTTCTGGAAAGTTTCGTATAGGTCTGAGGGATCCGGATGGCTTGAGAATGCTTTAGATGACCTCCGGACGGTTCTCCTGGGCCGCCGGACGGCTCCGGAAGGCAATGAGTAGGACCGGCAGAGACATCGCTCCTTTACAAATGCCAAAGATTGTTTTTAAAAGTTCCTTTTATTCATCCCATAGGGAAAATATGTCTTAAGGGTCTATTCCAAGACTGGAATAAAGACTGGAATAAACCAGGCCGCAGTGCAACGCATAAACTGAGCTAGGACGCGGTGACTTGCTCAAGGCCACATGGCGCAGCGGGTATTCGCACTCGGCACCTTTGGCGTAGGAAAGCAAAGACCGTACCGCTGAGCAAAGCTGCCACGTCTACTTAATATCATCAACAACTAATCACTTTGAATTATTCCTTCACTTACAATATTATGCTAGGTGGGCTAAGTGGCCGAGTGGTTATGGCATTGCACTGCGACCCGGATATCCCGGGTTTGAGCCCCGCTTCAGGCACTTTCGTTTTTTCCCTTGAGCAAGATTATTAACCCTCAATTTGCTCACTTGGACAAGATGGGTGATTCCTGTTGACATCAGACATCTTGTTTGATGGATTATCTATATTCCTTCGTGGAATGCCCAGGCGACGATATCGTATGATCGTGGCGGAAGTGCATAATATCTGATGCTGACGTGTGAGACCATGGTGATAATTCAAAAACACCATTCTCTTGTCTTCTGTAGACCAAGTAACCGTTGTTGTCATGGAAAAACTCAAAGGTAAACGAAAGTGTGTCCGTGACAACAAAGATAGTCGGTCTCCTTTCCGATATCAACAGAGGACGTACAGAAAATCAAACCAAATCGCAGACATGGCACTGGCACCGCCCACTCCTTGGCACGGACAGTTGACATTTCAAACAAAACACGAAAGCAACATGGCTGTTTTCCATGAACTGCGAAGGAAGGTAACAAAAATATGTATGAAGAAAGAGTGATAGTCTGATGGGGTACGTTGACCTCCCATGGTGGGCAGAAGGTCACGCTGTGTCTTCTATCCCCTTATATCTGTTTTCCAAGTTACTTTCTGTCTCTTTGTCTTGGAATGGGATTACTTAGTTTTGTCCCATCCCTGGCCAGAGTCCTTGACTGGGAGGGAAACAGTTAAATGTATAGTTATAGATTTTGAAGATGATTATATTTTCCTTGTAAATCATCTCTTTGTTATGTAATGTTAGTTATGTATTCTGTAAACGTTTGAGGGAGTTCCTCTTAGTTGGATCCTGCGCTGGTGTCTTGATGAGACTTTAAGGTGATCTTAAACTAAGTACCTACTTTGATGGTGTACTCTTGGAATCGACATCTGTTTGCTATTAGAACCAATTCCCCTTTGTCTTATTTTTTCTTGGCTGCTTTGATTGTAAATCTAAAATATTTTGACGATTCCATTTTCTTCATTTCACTGGCGCTGATATGACCTAAATGTGTCAAAACAGTCATAAAACCCTTAACTACAAGCACAAATAGTGATAGCACCAAGTAATGAACGATTCCATGTGATTCTAAGCGCATGCGCCATGGTGTATCGATCGTCTGTAGCCAGCATGATGGCATAAGCTGCCATTACCAGTATTGCCAGGTTTATTTTAGAGCAACTTGCCAAATCAGTCACGAAAACTTGCCAAATGCTTTAAAATCTTGCCAAACCGGCATGCAGTGCTGCATGTAATGAAATACACAGTGGCGGTTCTAGCCTATTTATAGTGGTGGGGCAAATATGATTCGGTCATATATATATATATATATATATATATATATATATATATATATATATATATATATATATATTTCAACTTAAAAAAAAATATTTCAACCACAAATAATCACATTCACAATGAAATGACAATACCAGTAGATTTTAATTATTCCAAACGTAATCAAAAAGGAATCACGAAAGAGAATACAACAAAAAAATAAAGCGACGAGACAAAATGCGACATTACCTTGACAATACAAGTCCATTTCGTTCACTCGAAAAATTAAAGAGATGCTTTAATCCCTCAACGGCGAGATTGATATTTCTGTTACATTTTCAGAAGTACGTAGTAACTTTAAAGTTTTCATCGAGAAGCAAC
>NC_088363.1:37257318-37259818 GCF_034508935.2 Berghia stephanieae
AATAATACTAATAATAATAATAATAATAATAATAATAATAATAATAATAATAATAATAATAATAATAATAATAATAATAATAATAATAATAATAACAATAACAATAATAATAATAATAATAATAATAATAATAATATAATAATAATAATAATAATAATAATAATAATAATAATAATAACCATGATGATGATGATAATAATAATAACGATTGAATGACATTTGTTGAGTGCTATTCACGAACCAAATATCATGTATTCCGTCCAACGAACCCAAATCCAACGAGTCGTGTTGCAGAGCGTGCTGGAAATCTCAGCGTGCTTGAATCCATCTACTACAGTGTTTCATGTCGGATTGGACTAGGCGTTGTAATTTAATTTATAAACACAAAAAAAAAAAAAAAAAAAAAACCGTAACGTCTGGTTAATTTCTCTTTGTTGTAGTGGAGAATATATTATGTTACTTGCATTGCACAAAAAAAAAAACAAGAAAAAAAAAAACTGAAACAAATAGAAGGTCTTATTTCTTATCATTTTGTTTCTGTTTTGCCCATATTTGTTCAAATTAGCAAAATTGATTTAAAGTTTACTTTTTTGTTAATATCTATATAATATATACTTCAACCACATTTTTAATACATAGTTTATGCATCAATTTTCCGATTTGAACCAATTTTTGTCAGATAAAACCTTTTAAAAATCTTGATTGTAACGCATGTAATATCTCAAAGTTTTCCAAAAGTGGATATGGAACCAGTTAATCCTCAGTCCACTATATATATATATATATATATATATATATATATATATATATATATATATATATATATATATATATATATATATATATATAAACATTATACAATTCCATAAAACTTAACCCGAGTCTTTCGGATGACTGACAATGAATAAGTTACATATTGACTCATAAGATCGCATAACATTTTTAGTAGTAGGATGTATAGGCAGATTCTTATGGAGTGTAACTGAGCGAGGGTGGGTGATATTTGTTGACGACCAGCATAATAATAGATAAAAATATTAGGGGAAATTTGTCTCTAGGGTCTATTCCAAGGGAAGACCGGAATAACCCAGGCGTTAGCCGCGGTGCAGCGCCGCAAATTGAGCTAGGGCGAGGTGACTTGCTCAAGGCCACACAGCTTAGCGACGGGTGATCGAACTCGGTACCTTTCGGGTACGAAGCAAAGACCATACCGCTGAGCCACACTGTCCCTAGCATATATCTAGACTAGAAAATATGATGCCATCACTCTAAAATCAGAAAATCAATTTGACTTAACTTGAGCTTTTATATAGCACAGTATCCACTAAACCTGCCTGCCCAAGGCGCTTTACAAAGTGTCCTTGATCAACAGCAATACGAAACGTTTAGATTGAGACATGACGCTTAGGAGATATTGCAATTCTTTTCCGACAGAGACAACGCTGTAAACGGCCATGTACTCATTTTACACCCCGAGTAAGGTGAGAGAATGTGAGTAAAGACCTTTTTCCAGGAATCAACAATGCGACACACAAGGTCAAAGTCATCGGCTATGTGGTCTAGTGGTATGACACTCGCTTTCCGATGGGAAGGTCCTGTGTTCGAGCCTCGCTCCGCGCATAGTTGAGTCCTTGGGAAAGGCTCTTTACTCACATTATCTCACCGTACTCAGGTGGAAAATTAGTACCTGGTCGTTAACAGTGTTGTCTCTGTCCGAAAAAAAAATGTAATATTGCCTACGAGGCGTCATATCCCGTTCTAAATGTTAAGTGTTGCTGTTGGCCAGGACCGATTGTAAAGCGCTTTGAGCAAGGTTGGTGGATATTGCGTTATATAAAAGCTCAATTCTTTTTTTAAAAAGCTCAATTTAAAGTCATTATGACCTAGTAGATAATATAAATAATGGTTTGAGTCAACAATTAATAGAATGAAACTTAAAAAAAATTTTTTTGCAAGTTGCTCTTACATCAATCTGTGAAAATAGTTTTATAATTTTTAGATTTGCTAGTAATTCTGCACCCGTTGGTATTATATTAACATGGACTGTTCCCCTCAACCCGATTTAAAAAAAAAGAAAGGAATAGATAATAAAAAGGAAAAGAAACTTAAATTCTATTTACAAAGACATATGATGCGAATTTCAAATCTATTTCATTATTGTTATTTGTCTTCAATCTTCAAGCAGCAATATTTCCTATGCCTTCAGAAAAACAACAACCCAAAAGCTCCAACTTCCCACCCCTCTTGAAACAAATATTCTCGTGTCTTCATCTCCATAATACATTCATCTAAAATCATTCTCAAAAATTGTTCCAAACCCTATAATTTCCCGTATGATTTTGTGTTATTATTTTCATTTTCAACTAGTCATTTAGTAATTTAGTGTTTATTGATTAAATAAACTCTCGTTCGAAATGTAATTTAATTCCATCTAAAGTAGGGTAAAACTCTGAAATAAATTCGATTCCGATATAAACTAAAAGCTGAAATCGATTATAAT
>NC_088363.1:37267318-37289818 GCF_034508935.2 Berghia stephanieae
CAAAATGGTGGTAATGATTTCCGTTCTATTCCTGATTTCCTTCAGTCCCGTCATGATTTCAACATACATTATGCTTGCCTCCCCTGAGCTCAAAGAAGGCGGTGCCAGAGAAAATTTGCTCCACGCAATTTTCTCCTTTAATTATCTACTTGAGACTACGAATGCGTCTCTGAATATTTTCATATATTATTTCATGAGCTCTAATTACAAGACGATGTTTATGTCGATTATTAAAATGAAAACTAGCAAAATTTAACAGACATTGAAAGCATTTCATATAATGAGGGGTTTTTTTTCATTCTAGATGTCAACATTTCTGAAAAATAATGCGGTTGCACAACCATGAAAAAAAACATCAACAATTTTCTATACACTTCGGAATGAATTCTAAAATTTTAATTCGTTACTTTCTCTTCTTACGGCGACATGTTGGGGAAAAGTCCAGTGTTCAAGTTTTCATAAAAGTTCAACTTCGTCACTATGCCCTGTCCACCGATCATTGATTTGGGCGTTGGATCTGTTTGACCCGATGGAAAGTATCGGCCACAAGCCCAATGAGTTACAAGCAATTGCAATTGTCCGTTTCATGGATAAACTCTATCTCCGTGAGTCTTATAACTCTAAAGGACGACTTTTTTTATGGATTGTCAAGGAAATTAGTTATGATTCTGCATACGGGTGTGTCAATTATGGTGAGGTAGGGTAAAAATTAACCTTTTGCAGATGGGAAAGCAATGTAATTTTAGTCTTTGAGATATAGTCTTGCCTTTACTTGTAACGCAATATGATTTATCTCCTATGCACATAGAGAGAGACTTTTAAAATATATCAGCCATTGATGATGTTAGAAATGGATACAACAAAACACAATTTAAAGATTCTTGCATAAAAAGTTTCAAGTTCCACAAAACTCGATAGGAGAGCTTAGTGACAAATTGATAAGAGAGCAGGCACTGGTGTACAATGACGATCTGAAACAACGTGCATGAAGTAGTGTCGGAAAAAGAAGAAAGAAGAATGAAAGATAGTAATTCTATGCCTGGCAGGCTACTCTTTTATGATGTTTTTTCCCCTTGTATTTCTTTCTTTCTTTCTGAGTTTTTCGGTCTGACTTCTCGTGAATAAGATGTGTAGTGGGGGGGGGGGGGCGCTTCTCCACTCTTGACCGATCACAAACCCAGCAAATATAGAGAGCAGCCGTGCTTCTCTACACAAGACTTTACACTATCCTGTTTGTCTATATATCTGGATAGATATTTGACCGAACAAGTTTTTAACGGGCGCCTGACACTATTACACTCTTTTATTGAGATGTGATATTACGGCATACGTCGTTTTTTAAATTTGCACCGAACCGGCCAGCATTGAATATTTTTATAACAGTTTCGGCCTTCTCTGTGTTATAATTTAATTGGGACACATATGTATTGTAACAGTTCTACTTTTTTTCTGTTCTGTGATTTTACTGACCTCTTTTATATCGACTGACGTTGCATAAAACTGCCTTCTCTATGCAATGATTTTGGTCACCTGTTTACGGACTTACACAGTACAGTAACCTGCACTATGCCTTGCTATTTTCCGAACGTTTCTCACAAAATCAACCCTGCATTGTGCAAAGAATGGCAAGTGACGATTTGCGGCCTGCCATGAGTTTATATAACCATGGTGAGTAGTATGCATAGGACGACCGAGAAGGGCTGTCTTATAATCAACACCCACCATCCTAGATAGATTATACAATGAAATTGAAATGATAATCTGAGACCAATAACATGACAACATCATAATCACGGACGACTTCAATGCTAAAATCGGAACAAGGAAAGACAACAACGATATAGATAGTATGCAGATGACGTCACTCAGGACTTTGTTATTGTTTTTGCCATCCGCGTTTGTGAGTTGTTCCCACTAAACTGTATTAACCAGACTATAAAAGTTCATGGTTACACAGAGTTTGTGTGTTGGTCCGTTATACTTCCGGATGGCAATGTTGTGAACTCCTTGGCCAAGCGCATTCTATCTATATGCCTTGGTGCTTATTCCAAATGATTGCGTAACGAAAATGGCCAGTATCTTATTGTTTTTTGCTGCGAACATAAATTATTCATATGTAATAGTGCCTTTAAACAATCTCCCACCATACTACTACAAGGAACGTGGATAAGGTTATCAATACTTACAATCAGATAGACTTTATCATAATTTCGGACCATTACAAACGCATTCTCAACGATTCACGTACATATGGAGGAATGAAGTCATCCACAGACCACAGACTCTTAATTTCAAAGTTCAGGCCGACAGAAAATGAAAATAAGCCAAGGCATAAACATTACAAACAAAATAGAAAAGCGATCAAAGACTTCAGCAGTCTAAGAGATGACCTAGTCAAAGAAAATTTCAGAAACACACCTGCGTCGACTCTTTCGTCAGAGAATTTAAAGTATGCCTCTAACCCAGTTGAAATTCAACAACATCTTGTCCAAAGCGTGCTGATGAGCAGGGAAACAACACTGCCTGAGAGAAGTAGTACTAGTAGTACAGACAAACAAGACTACTTTCCTATACTACACGACTTATCACAGCAGCAAAAACATATGAGACTTGACATCAACAGCTGCTCAATAATAAGTACTGATGTGAAAAACAAAATGAAGAGACAAAGAAATCAAATCATGGATAAAATTTAATCTCAATCAATAGATAATTACAAAAAGAAAATAGATGAGATTGTGACAGAAATAAATATTACGAGAGACAGTATGAAAATGTTCAAAACGGTGAATACAATCAAACGACAGAAAACTAATAGATAAGTGTAATAAGACCTTATAAAATGAAAAAGAAATTACATATAAGCACAATCAAATAAGCTGAACATGAAACAAGGTAAGTAACTGGGGAATATTTATTTGGTGACCGGTTCCATATAAATTTTAAATATAATAGCTAATATAATGCTGATAATGGTGGTGATTATGATGATGAAACTACAAGTATTAACGGTATTGAATAGAATAATGATGATAATAATAACAACAATAGTTATAATAATAATAATAATAATATAATAATAATAATAATAATAAGAATTATCATAATAATAATAATAATAATAGTAATAATAATAATTATAATACTAATAATACTGATGATGATGTTAAATTAAATCTTATTAATAATAGTAATAATAATAATAATAATAATAATAATAATAATAATAATAATAATAATAATAATAATAATAATAATAATAATAATAATAATAATATAATAATAATAATAATAATAATAATAATAATAATAATAATATCGAATTGTCACCTATTGAATCTTTACATGGATATTATATATATATATATATATATATATATATATATATATATATATATATATATATATATTATATATATATTATGAAGGAGAGAAAAATGAAACAACGAAAAAAATGATTACAAGAACAACAGAAACTTCTCGGTTATGAAAATGTTTTCCCTTCTCGGCGTCATTAACACATAGCTACTCAATTAGAGTTTTTCAATACTTATTATTATAGGCACATTCTAGACACGCCTCCGAGAAAATCGAAAGTTGTGTCTCTCATAGACACAGGGCAAGCCAGTTCCAAGAAATAGTCTCCGTGACCAATGAACTATGAAGGCGACAGTTTGACAAGCTGAATCAAAATTTTAGACAACCGTTACAGATTGTTAGAATATTATGAAGATAATTTTGAACTAAGACCGTCCCTAATATCTTCAACCCCCCCCCCCCACCCCATTCAACCCCCGCACCCCCAACCCCCTTGTGTACTGACAATGGCCGTGAATTTATCTATGTCGCCCCCTCTCCTCCACCCTCCCTCCACGCACTGCCAACTACTTATATTCTTACCTTTGGGTTAGAACGAACGGATGCGTCAAATTATTCAAATAACATTTGCTTTCCCAAATCCGTATTTGCGGTTGGAAGTAGTGCCGCGCTGAAGACCGGTCCGGACCGCGGTCCGACGGTCTTTTAGCTGTGAACCGAAGATCGGTCCCAGAGGGGAAGATCGGCGGCGGTCCTCACTTCTTATCACCTTTCAACTAGTGCGGGGCGGTCCTTGCAAGGACCACGGTCCTACGGTCTCGCGCCATAGCCTACTACTTCCCCAGCGATTCGTTGCTTCGGTTGCCTATCTTCCACCAATCACCACCCATCCCACTTAATTAATCGCACCCACCCCCCTTTGCCATACACTAAACGACACAGACGACCATACAGGCAGACGACCACCAACCTCCACTTCCCAAACCGCCCTTTCGTGTGTGAGATGGGGGGAACAGGAGGCGCACGCCTTGGACGATTCCATTATACGGGGTAAATTTCAAAATTTACTACACCATAATGATCGCAATGACAATGATCTATGGTGAAGGCATGACCCCTCTTCTCTAATGGGTTATTGTTTGAAATGTATGTGACTACAAAAGATGTGTGTTTGTGTGTGTGTGTGTGTGTGTGTGTGTGTGTGTGTGTGTCGAACCTAGCAAGTAGCAAATCCGATTTTTTGTTTTCTTTTGTCCATCTCTTGTCACCACTCCTTTCTATCGCAGTGTTGTCATTTAAAATAATACAATAATATTAAAATTTCGTTTGGTGTTTTTACTAATCAAATAATATGAGTTTCATTAGTTTCTTCCTTCCAAAAAACCCAGTTATAACGTCTGAATTTTAAAAAAGTCCAATAGAATATTTGGGGACCCCGATAGCTCAGTTGATAGAGCACTCTCTTTATACGCAAAGGGCCAGAGATCGATCCCGGGTGCAGTCGATTTTTTTCTAAATCCCTGTCTACTCAACAATGAATGGGTAGCTGAGTTTGTTAGATCTGGCGAAAAGTCACCATCGACCCCTCTTATCACCTCATCCACCCCCTCTTATTATAACTTCACGTCTCTCTCTTACTCTTCAATGCTCGCTGCCCTCTAATGTGTGTGTGTGTGGGGGGGGGGGGGGGGGGTGGGTAGGAGTTTCGTGTGTGTATCAACGCCACGAACAACTCGATCAACGCCTTGGGCGATGCCATTATCTCCGTTAATGGGGATAAATTTCAAATTTTATTAAATTATCGAACTAACAAGGAAGTACGGTGAGCAAATAAAGAAGGCATCACCCCTCTTCTCTAATTAGGTTACAATTTGAAATGAGTGTGACTACTCCGTGTGTTTTACTCCTGTAGGCCACGGTTTTCATCGTGTAGCGGTCTTTAACGGTTCAAGAATGAACGATCCCACGCTCTCAAAGGTCAAACCGGTTCGAATTTCCAACAGTCTCTCAGGAATGTTCAATGTCGAAAAGGACCGGTCCTAGAGGACCGGTCCTTGCGGTCTTCATTTCCCAAGGACCGTAGGACCGTGGTCCTTAAGCTTGCCAAGGACCGCCCCGCACTAGGAAGCGGTTATTTAACCCCCTCCTTATCATCTACAGCAAAATCGTCACATTTGTTACGACACAATATACATAATTTTAAAAATTCAAATATATTTTGTACATCATAAACTTTGAAGAATGATCTTTGTTTAATTAATAAAAATATAAAGTTGTTTTGTTGAGAGTCTGTTTGAGTTTTAAAAAATCAAATTTTCTGCTGGGAAAGCCTGTCATTTTGGGAAAATACTGAAAATGATCGGTAAGGAGAGATTTAAGGTGGTGATTTAGGGATTAGACATTAGTGCAAGATAAATATCTGAAAAAGTGTTATTAAACGGTGCCAGATAAACTAGATTAGAATATACAAGAAAAGCAAAAAAAGGTAAGCCTGCCTGAATTTGTTGATCGAAACTCAAACATGCTGATTAAAGGCCAGACGTGCTAACATTACACCACAGAGGTTATCCGGTTATTGTGGTCTAGTGGTATGACATACGTTTTCGGATCGGAAGGTCCTGGGTTCGAGCCTCGCTCGGCGCATAGTTGAGTCCTTGGAGAAGGCTCTTTACTCACATTCTCTAACTGTACTCAGTTTTGTCTCTATCTGAAAACATTGTAATATCTCCTAATAGGCGTCATTTGAATTTCAAAATTTCATCGTCTTCGCATTGCTCCTGGCATCTTATCACAGTGGTATATTTATTTTATGTGTCAGTAATCACACTGTGATCTATTTGTAATAGAGGATAAAAGGTTTATAAATGACGTTATATGACCTATTTGTAATAAAGGAAAAGGTTTATAAATGACGTTATATGATCTATTTGTAATAAAGGATAAAAGGTTTATAAATGACGTTATATGACCTATTTGTGATAACCCATTGAAATGAATAACTTTGAGCACATAATATTATCATTTTTTAATGACCTTTGAAATGGCCAACGACTAACTGTCCTGTCGACACTGGTTACAGTTTGGCAATCCATGTTTGGTGATTTGGCATGGGGGCTGTTTTTGTGTTGCCATTCATTTCTGATGGATATTTTGATGATAATTAAATCTTAGATTTATTCTCTAAACCGTATTTTTTGGTTTAAGTCCCCATTTCACCCCTCATCCTCCCCTTTCCTCCCATGTGCCGGGTAAGATATTTTGCTCTCACCATTTATTTAGACATTTCCACGTTGTTTTGTGCCCCTTGGTTTAAAATGTATATTTTCATTTTGGATGGGACCTGCTTTGGATATTCTGCGTGGATTAAGGCTGTGTTGGGTGGATTCTATAGACCCTCCGCGCATGGTAGGTGGGAAGGTCGATCTTGCTCTTTGTTCTTCTTTCTCTCTCTCTCTCTCTCTCTCTCTATATCTCTCTCTCTCTCCCTTTCTCTCTCTCACTCTCTCTCCCTCTCTCTCTCTCTCTCTCTCTCTCTCTCTCTCTCTCTCTCTCTCCTATCCCCTCCATCTATCTGTTTTCCTTTTCCAGGTTGATCGCTGTCTTTGTCTTGGAATGAAATTACTTGGTTTTGTCCTAGTCCTAGTCCTTGACTGAGAGCGAAACAGTCAAATACAATAACTATGAGATATGCACGTACTTTGACCAACGACACGCGTGGGATTGATAGAGACATCCCAAGCAAATCAACGCCAAATGGTAAGATCCAAAGTTCCCAACCTTGGCATTTCTTCGGATGGAAGGAGATCGGCAGCAGGGGACTGTAAATGATCTAAGGGAAGGAAACTCTGGATTACGTAAAACTACGATTAGACAGGAATGGGAGCAGCTTCTAATGGTGCTCACATTACTATGTTATGACGATCGACCCAATCTGTAAATTCCGTACCGTTCAACTAGATGCTCTGCGGTTTCAGGCTCGTTACCGCAACGGGTACATGTTGGACAGATGGCAAACCCCCCAATGGTAACTTCTTCCCCAGTTTCGAGACGTCGATGTCCCCGGTCCCTTGAGGGATTGAATTCGTCCGAACCGACTTCCATCTCGAATATGCAGCTAAGCCTTTGATGGCACTTTGTCTAGAAGGAAACTGAAATAAAACCACCACTACCTTGTGGAAGTCTTGGCGACTAAGGAAGCACATGCTAACAGAAAAGCAGGCCGATGTCAGAGTCGATGGGCCGAAAGACGCAAACAGCCCGGGCTGGCGTAACTGCAGAAGTCGTAACCTGCAGCGACGTGCATCTAACCCCCCCCCCCTCCCCCATACACACTTTACAATCATGTATAATAAGTTTGAAGATGATTTTTTTTTTCATTGTAGATAATATTTCCGACATCAACTATTACGGTTTGATATATTATGATTTGAATATGATATTTTTAAAGCCTTTAAGTGTATTTCTCTCAGTGGGTTCAAATGCTTGTGTCTGGATGGGACTTTTAAATGATTTCAAACCAAGCACATTGATAGTTAGCTCTGGAAATGCATTTCTATTCGTGGACTATTCGAAACTGTGGACTGTAAAAAGTCAAAGTGATACTAAGTTGCGAGAAGCTGTGGACTGTAAAAAGTCAAAGTGAATCTAAGCTGCAAGAAGCTGTGGACTGTAAAAAGGTTTGTTTTGTTTTTAAGTGTTTACGGCGTTTGCAACACATTAAGATCATAACAGCGCAATAAAAAGAAAGAAAATGGGATAGTAAAAATTTCTAGAATTACAATTAAAGCACCCAGTAAAATGTAAGACAAAAGGGACTTGAGTTCACATAGGAAACATGTATTCCAAGAGCATACTATCAAAGTACTTAGTTTGAGATCACCTAAAAGTCTCATCCAGACACAAGCACAGGTCCCCAAGAAGAGGAATATACTCAAATGTTTACAAATCATGTAAAATACCTAAACAAAACATAATATAGTGCATAGAAGAGATGATTTACAAGGAAAAGAAACATCATCTCCAAAACTAACTATACATTTGACTGTTTCCCTCTCAGCCAGGGTATCCGGCCACGGCCAGGACAAAACCAAGTAATCTTATTCTGATACAAATACAGAAAGCAAGTTGGAAAACAGATATAGGGGGTAGAAGACACAGTAAGTGACTCCATGCCTCTATGGGAGGTCAGGAGACAGTAAAAAAAAGTCAAAGTGATACAAAGCTGCAAGAAGTGGACTGTAAAGAGTAATGAGCAAAATGAATATAATAGAACCGAAAACAAAAATGCAAAACACGGAACGCTTAAAACTTTAGTATAAAGATCTATAGAGCAATATCCACTGAATGTGCCCAAAGCACTTCTTTCAAAGTCTCTTGCCTAAAGCAACAATCAACATGTTGGACGAGACATAACGCCTGTTGGAAGAAATTACGATTTTCCGACAGAGACAACGTTGACTCATGTCAGGCACTCGTTTTACACCTGAGAACGATGAGAAAATGTGAGTAAAACACCTTTTTCAGGGACTCATCAACTATACGCTACTCAGAACGGGACTCAAACCAGAACAAAAGTGACTATAGTACCATTAGACCACATAGCTGCTCAAAACCCTTCTTCAATTAATAACAACCACTCCCCTACTCACTCATTCATTCTTCTCCTGGCCGCTGGACCGAATTTTACACCGAATTAAAGGCTCCATACACGCACAGTTTTGATAGGCGTTCGAACCACGATCAGGCAAACCGGGGTGAAAACGCAATGTGTGTGGCCAATACCTGGCCGATAAACAGGGGGACGGTCGATCGCTCGCAAAGCCCGCCTTGCTTAATATTTTTCGAGGCGATCGGCGATCGAGGGCGTGGCAGTATAAAAAATTGGACAATTTTTTTTTCGGATATTTGCTGTTTTGACGTCAGATTCGTGATCAGCGTCGAATTTACAATAGGTTTGATACCAAGAACTATGTTTTTACTCCAAAAATTGATGAAATTAGAAATAAATTTTAATTAATATTGAGGCTATGTGGCCGACAGAATAATGCCTATCCCTGTTTTGTGATGGATCAAGTGGTATGACTCTCGCTTTCGGATCGGAAGGTTCAGGTTTCGAGACCCGCTCTGAGTGGCGCAGAGTTAAGTCCTTGGAAAAGGCTCTTTACTCACATTCTCTCACCGTACTCAGGTGTAAAATGAGAACATGGCCGTTCGTTGTCTTTGTTGGGAAAAAATGTCACATCGCCTGACAGGCGTCATGTCTCGTCTTTCAAGTCTAATATTGCTGTTGCCTTGGGACCCCTTGTAAAGGGCTTTGAGCACGTGGATATTGCGCCAAATAAATGCTGTGTTATTATTTTTTTTTAAATAATATTTTTATAAATGTTGCGCCAGGAAGCGATAGATGGCAAAAGTTTCGTTCTTGATCATCGTAAAATTTATAAAGGATTTCATAGAAAATAAAAAATAGTTTTCATAATTTTCAATGTAATGATATAATAATATGCCAGTTCTTTTTTTTTTTCCTCACCCGTTGACGCGACATGACGGTCGACCTTGACACAGACATTTAGGATTGGCAGATGCCAAAAAGCTTTGACTACGTGATGACATGGGTGGGCATTGTAACCTTGAATTATAATCTACAAACAACGCCCCCCCCCCCCCAAACAAAAAAAAAATAAATAAAAATAAAAAATAAAAAGAGCTGTATGCGTGTGTGTGGTGGTGGTGGTGGTGGTGGAGGGGGGGGGGGGTGCGAATGCGAGTAGTCCTGAGGAGTACCCGTTTAACCTGCCACAGGAGCACTGTCGATTTGTTTTAAAATTAATAATAATAATAATAATAATAATAATAATAATAATAATAATAATAATAATAATAATAATAATAATAATAATAATATAATAATAATAATAATAATAATAATAATAATAATAATAATAATTATTATGACGATAAATAACAAATCTTTATTGTCCACAAAATGGAAAAATTTCCGTGGTCTACGTCGCTTTTAAACTTAAATCGGATTGCAAATTTATTGATGTTATGCGTACTGGAAAAATACTCACGACATCTCCATCGGGGTATAACATATTAACACACAAAATTGCAAACTCGAACGTTCATAGTCTGATTGATATAACTTAGTGATAAGTTAATTATAAAAATGGCTGTCTAAAAGCAATAACAACGGGTTGACTAACGTCAAATTAATTCCTTCTATTGATGCTCTGTGTTAAATTAAAATACTCACAAAGTTCACCAGCCAGAAATATCACTCCGCCCAAAAATCTACATGGAACCTTGAACTTTATAGTCTGATATATTTTAATCAGAACTAATCATAAAAATGGGTGTCTAAAAACAATAACAATGAGATGAGTGACGTCAATTTGGTTCCTTCTATAAATATCCAAGAACTTAACTCACTCCATCCGCTCTTTCCTCCTTCAATACATATGAATCTATTCTCTCATCACTTTTTGTGCGGCTATGCATGTCGTCTTGTGAAATGACACTCGCATTTGGATCGGACGGTACTGGATTCGAGTCCCGCTCTGAGTGGCGCATAATTGAGTCCTTGGAAAAGGCTCTTTACTCGCATTCTCTCACCTTGTTCACTGTTAAAATGAGTACCTCGCTGTTTACAGCATCGTCTCTGTCGGGAAACAATTGCAATATCGCTTAGCAGTCATGTCTCGTCTAACATGTTTTTATGTTGGCCAAGGACCCTTATAAAGTGATTTGAGCACCTTTATTGAATATTGCGGTATACATAGCGCAAGTAAATGTTTCTCTCTCTCTCTCTCTCTCTCTCTCTCTCTCTCTCTCTCTCACAACATCCACCAGTCGGTAATAACGTAACGTCACACAAAACTACGAGTAACCTTGAACGTTAAAAGTCGGATTGATATAATTTAGTGAGAACTAATTACCAAAATGACTGCCTTAATACAATAACAAAGAGTGGAATGATGTCAATTTCGTTACTTCAACAGTCTGATTGGTATAATTTAGTGAGAAGTAATCACTATTGTGCGCAAGACGAAAGATAGAATAACAGACAGTAACTGGGATCGGTTCTGTCGGCCACATAGCCTCACTGTTAATTAAAATTTATTTCTAATTTCACCAATTTTTGGAGTAAACACACAGTTCTTAGTATCAAACCTATTGTAAATTTGACGCTGATCACGAATCCGACGTGAAAACAGCGAAAATCCGAAAAAAAGTTGTCCACTTTTTTATATTGCCACGCCCCCGATCGCTGATCGCCTGAAAAAAATATCTCCCCGTGTGTGGGCAAAAATCATCTGCGATAAACGCAGGGATCGGGTCACAGCGACCCAGCAGTAATCCGTACCGCGATGAGATCTGTCCGTCTATGGGGGGCTTAAGCAATTGACATTGACCGTGAGATAAATACTACCTTCACCTTGCAAAACTGCCTTGACCGTGAGTTAGTGACAACCTTCACCTTGCTGAACTCGGTGTAAAATTCGCTTCAGCCTCCGGGCCACCTGGCACACGAGGCATACAAGGGATCTCCACTTGGTCCTGTCAGCTGCTATTCTTGGGGCCACCTCGAAGGACAGACCTGCCTGCCTTGTGTCCCGCTCTACGGTACGTCTCCAGGTCTCCTTGTGGCGGCCTCGCGTCTTCTTTCCTTGGTGTGTTCACCCCCCCCCCCCCCCCCCAAAAAAAAAAAAAGAAAAAAAAAAAAAGAAAGGAAGCAAAAGAAAAAAAAAACACAATAAAAATATTGATTCATCACTTAAATCAACTCAATCGACAGAAAAATAATATTAGGAACGTCTTGTCGGCTGGTACGATCTTGAAATGTTAACAAATAGTAGCCCTCGCTTGGTTACCCTTTGGATAGGACGCTAGTACTTTCCGCCAGATTTAACAGGCACAGCTGTCTAAATCACTGGTGGATAGACTGTGTGTGTGTGTGTGTGTGTGTATGTGGGGGGGGGGGGGGGGGGCGGGATCTCAACTTTACTCGGGGCTTGAAACCCAGCCAACTATCAGGACCCTGTACGTGCCACTACGTCGTAGAAATGGTTTTATTACTCGGGGATGATTTGACAATTCATCCAAACTGAC
This sequence comes from Berghia stephanieae, assembly GCF_034508935.2. Lineage (NCBI taxonomy): Eukaryota > Metazoa > Mollusca > Gastropoda > Nudibranchia > Aeolidiidae > Berghia > Berghia stephanieae. The sequence goes on from NC_088363.1 coordinate 37,279,751, forward strand.
AATAAATTATCTCACTTATCCCGGATCCACGACCAGCCAGCCAAAAGTGTTGACCCGCGATGTCTAATGTTTGGTGCAAATGCACTGACATTGCGTATCGATAACCCCCCCCCCCCCTTCTCTCTCTCTCTCTCTCTCTCTCTCTCTCTCTCTCTCTCTCTCTCTCTCTCTCTCTCCTCCCTCTTGCCGCAGGCGTCATCACTACTGAAATAGGGAGAGGGCTTTCCCACATGGCCCTATTAAGTTGTCCACACACGTGTCTATTTTGAGGTCACATGAATTTTGACACGTGAATCGTGTTTGCATGTGACAAGAAACAGCAATAATGTTGTCAGAATCTGGAAAAGGAAAAACAAAAAAAATAAAAATAAATAAAAAATAAAAAATAAAAAAAACAACAAATAACAAACAAACCAAAAACAACCAGAACAAAAAGAACCCCCGAAAACAATAATAAAACCCTGGTTAAAAAAACAAAACAAAACAACAAAATCAATTACAGTAAACAAACAGAAACGGTTTGGGGATGTGTTTGACAAATCTCATTATATTGAGCTTCGTGCTTTATCATATCGCGCAATTTCCACTGAACATGCTCAAAACGCCCTGCCCAACAGAAACCCCTAACATAAAGAACCAGACATGACGCCTGTTAGGCGAGAATACATTTTTTTTCGACAGAGAAAACACTAATAACGGCAGGTTCTAATTTTACACCTGAATACGGTGAGAGAATTGAGTAAAGAGCCTTCTCCAAGGACTCAAACTACGCGCCGACCGAAGCTCGAATCCATGATCTTCCGATCCGAAAGCGAGTGTCATACCACACGACCACATCACCGCACTGTGGTGACTGATAAAAAAAATAAATGAAGGTGTCCTTGTCACTCAAGCCAAACAAAGTTAAAGATTTCTTATCAGTCATAATATTATATGAATCCTAAGGCATCCACACTATGTAAATCACGTTAATCTAATCACCAATAATTGCTCAATCGTCGATACAAACATCGTACAACAATGGGACTAATGGGAAATTAAATCGGAGAACGGATCTTTCGTTTTTCCCCATCGTAACGATGACAATTTGTATTATTATTTATGTATACAAAATACATTGTATATAAATAAAGATTCTACTGCGGTTGCCAAAAGCAAAACAGGAAGAAAAGTAGATCTCGTCTTTAGATTGATTGTTTCCCGTTATAGTAACCAGCTAGACGTTGTAGTGAAACAAACTGAAAGTTGTATATCTAAGTTATTTAACTTACAAAATAAATTAAAGTGAATTAGAAATTAAAAAAAAAAAACTAATAAAAAAGGAAATAAAACAACAAACAAACTAAAACAAAAACAAAAAAAGAAACTAACAAAAAACAAAAATAAAAATTAACGAAACAAAAACAAAACAAAACTGTTTCTCAAAGATGCCTCTATCGGGAACGATGAAAGCCTTCGTTTTGGTCTGTCTTGGGTTCGATCTTGTAAACAGTGCTCTAGTGTTTGGATTAGGCGGATGTCCTACGGTGCAAACCAAGTCCGATTTTGTTGCGGCAACGGTGAGTCTATTTTTCATCCATTACAAACGAATGAATGCATTTGGTACTACTTGCTTAGGTCACGTGATCATGCCCTTTGACTTTTATATAAACAAACAAAATTCTTAAAAACCCAAAAACTTCCCTTTATTCATCCCATAGGGGAAATGTGTCTCTAGGGTCTATTCCAAGGGAAGACTAGAATAACTCATGCGTCAGCCGCAGTGCAGCGCCGCAAATTGAGCTAGGGCCAGGTGACTTGCTCAAGGCCACACAGCGCAGCCAGCGGCGGGTGATCGAATTCTCGGTACCTTTCGGGGACGAAGCAAAGACGTACCGCTGAGCCACGCTGCCCCATGTATGAATCAGACTATAAACGTTCAATGTTACACATATACATAGATTTGTTTGTTGGTACGTTATATCCGGCTGGTGGAAGTGATGGGATTTTTGGATAAACGCAATGCATCACTAAACGTCCAAGGTTACTACACACAGTTTTATGTGTTGGTGGTACGTTATATCCTATGGCGGATGTAAGGAGTTTTTCAAAACTAAACACAATGCATCATTAGAAGAACAGTTTATAGATAGTATGCAGATGACGTCACTCAGGCCTTTGTTATTGTTTTTGCCATCCGCGTTTGTGAGTTGTTCTCACTACACTGTATTAACCAGACTATAAAAGTTCATGGTTACACAGAGTTTGTGTGTTGGTCCGTTGTACTTCCGGATGGCAATGTTGTGAACTCCTCGGCCAAGCGCATTCTATCTATAGATAGAGCGAAGATGACGTCACTCTGGTCTTTGTTATTGTTTTTTTTTTGCCACGTTTATGAGTAATTCTCACTTAACTGAATTATCCAGACATGGTTACAGAGAGTTTTGTGTGTTGGGACGTTTACTTACGGATGGCAATGTTGTGAACTTCTTAGTCCAGTGCATACTATTCATACCCTTGACATCACTCAAAGGAGGTCGCCACACACACACACACACACACACACACACACACACACACACACACACACACACACACACAAAGCTCAAGCTCAATTAAATAAAAACTGAACATAATCTGTGGTTGATCCCGTGCATTCTACATTTATTTATTAATTAATTCAATAACGAAAACCGTAGAATTTTGCTATCGCCTAACAGACTGCACCCACGACTGTCTTTATGTGCTCATTGCATGCTGTTTCATCATTGGGAGATTAATAATAATAATAATACTTGACATTTATAACGCGCATTTTCATCACTGGGTGATGCTCAATGCGCGAAACAATAATACAGTGACATTATTATACAAATGAAACATTATACAAACTACATCAACATAATATTATCATTATACAACAATGTAATAACTAAACATAAAGTCATTAATACAAGATATGTTATAATACATCCACATGCTATGTCAAATACGGAAATAATATAAAATAATGATATAATAACATAAACTAAATTAACATTCATATTGGGGTCAAATTACAAAGATGCATTAATCAAGATGTGTTTTAACAAAGAGATGGTGTTTTAACTTTGATTTAAATATTGATAAGGACTGCGCTTCTCTTATTCTTTTAGGAAGAGAGTTCCAGATGGAAGGTCCGACGTGACTGAACGATCTGCCGCCGTAAAATTTATATTTATATTTATTTGTAACAATTAATTTTGTAGAATCTAGTGCAGAACGTAGACTCCTCGTTGGCTTATAAGTTTCTAAAAATTCAGTAATATACAATGGTGCTTGATCATTAAGGCACTTATAGCACAATACTGCTAGTTTGAATTCGATTCTCACATTAACTGGTAACCAATGCAGCTCATACAAAAGTGGCAACGAGTAGGATGTTATCTTCTTTCTTAAAATCAATTTAGCAGCCGCATTCTGGATACTTTGAAGGCGTGATATTTTATCGTTGCTTACATTCGAGATTAACGAATTACAGTAATCTATTTTAGATAGTATGAAAGATGTTATTAGTTTGCATGTTACTTCTCTTGTTAGGAAAGGTCTAACTGAAGCAATTCTTTTTAAGCCTATTGTCAAACTTCTACATAGAGAATCAAACTGTGCCTGCATAGTCATATGTTGATCTAGCATTACCCCGAGGTTTTTCACACACGTTGAGAGGTTAATTGTGCACCCATTTATATTTAGAGTAAACTTCAGAAAATCATCTTTCAAAACACTTTTTCTACCACACACCATCACCTCTGTCTTTTCATTATTCAGCTTTAACTTGTTAATTTCCATCCAGCATTTAACATCTCTAATACAGTCTTCAACACGGGTAATTAATGATGGGATAATACTAGGGATATCGCTTACATAGATCTGAGTGTCATCAGCATAGAAATGATACATTAATTTATTTTTAACAAAAATATCCGTAAGAGGTTGAGTATAAAGAGTAAAAATAACAGGACCAAGGACAGACCCCTGCGGAACGCCGTAATTTAGAGGAAATGTTTCTGATACTGCGCCATCGATCAGAACCGACTGAGATCTTGATGTTAGGTATGATTTAAACCAACTAAGCGCAGTGTCTCTAATTCCAAAAGTAATTTCTAATCGTTTAATAAGTATCTCGTGATCAATGGTGTCAAATGCAGCCGAAAGGTCCAACATAGTCAATAAACAGACATGATTTTTGTCAATACTATTAAGAATATCAGTGCATACTTTTAAAAGGGCAGTTTCAGTGCTATGATGTGATTTATAGGCAGATTGGAAAATTTCACTTAAATTATTTAGATGGATATGATACAAAAGTCTTTTTAACACAATGCGTTCAAGCACTTTGGATAGATATGGAAGGTTGGAGACAGGTCTGTAATTTTTCAGTTCGTTTACATTTAGATCGGACTTCTTTAATAGTGGTTTAACAATGGCACGTTTAAACGAGTCGGGGACACTACCTGAGACAAACGAATTATTTATAAGTTCAGTTATTGTTGGTAACAGTTCTTCAATACAAGTCTTAAGAATACTAGTTGGGATGAGGTCTAATAAGTCACAATATTTTGATGGGCTATCTAAAATGGCTGACTTCACTTCATCTTCAGTGGCTGGATCGAAAACATGTAGTGGCGTTCCATGGAATGGTCCAAAGCTCGGTGACGATGATGATGATGATTAGAGATAATTGTTTCGTCTGATGTTTTATAGATAGAATGAAGTTGACGTCATTCAGGTCTTTATTATTGTTTTTCTTTGCCATTCGTGTTGATGAGAAATTCTCAATTAATTGCATTATCCAGACTATAAAAGTTCATGGTTAGACAGACTTTTGTGTGTTGGTAAGTTATACTTCCGTACGGCAATGTTGTAAGCTTCTTAACCAAGCGCATTCTATCTATAGATAGTATGCGCTTGGGTAAGAAGCTCACAACATTGCCATTCGGAAATATAACAGACGAACACACAAAACCATATGTAACCTTGAATGTTTATAGTCTGGTTAATGCAGTTTAGTGAGAATTACTCATAGACGCTGATGGCAAAAAAAAAAACAATAACAAAGACCAGAGTGACGTCATCTTTGTTCTATCATTATAGTGAATGATGTTTACTGTAGATATACGTCATTTAAAGGCTGCCTCTATTCTCACCCCCCCCCCCGGCCGATTGGATTACCGAAAAAAACGTCGCCGGCTTTTTGCGATTTGGATTTGATTGATTTTTTTTTTTAATTGTGCAACTTGTGACAAGAAACTTAACAAACTACTGCATTACAACCTTTGGATTAAACATACAACAATTGTGGACTACTATTATGAAGACTAGCATCCGGGGGGTTTACTATTATGAAGACAAGCATCCGGGGGGTGTACTATTATGAAGACTAGCATCCGGGGGGTGAGAATAGTCACTTCGTCATGTAAATTGGACTTTGCTTTCGTATTTTTTAAATATTTTGTTCTTTTGCTTTTACTCGGCAGTGTTGGTTTGCCTGTTCCAGCTTCTTGTGCGGCTATGAAGTCTAGTAGTATGACACTCACTTTGGATCGGAAGGTCCTGGGTTCGAGTCCCGAGCGGCGCATTCTTGAGTCCTTGGAAAAAAGCTCTTTACTCATTCTCTCACCGTACTCGTTAGGTGTTAAAAGAGTACCTGGCAGATAACAATGTTGTCTCTGTCCAGAAAATAAATGTAATATCGCCGAGCAGGCGTCACGCCTCGTCTTACACGTTACAACCGTTGCTGTTATAAAGCTCTTTGAGCACGTTTAGTGTATACTGCACTCTATATAACAAAACTCTAGTAGTAAAAAGTTCTCGTAGATACAATCTTTGCTCATTTTCTTTCTTTTGTATTTCAGTATCTTGGAAAATGGTACGAATACATGCGATTCAACAATTGGTTCGAGGCGGGCTTGAAGTGTACCTACGCACAATATACGGATGAGGGAAACGGTATCATTGGCGTAAAAAATGGAGGAATCAACAGGATCACTGGCCGAGAACAAATCGCCAATGGGCAAGCCACGGTCCCAGACGGCACCAAGCCAGGGGAGCTTAAAGTCAGTTTTTCAAACTTTGACTTCACTTCCGGTGCAAATTACTTAATTTTGGACACCAACTACGTGGATTACACGCTGATTTTCTCGTGCACCAATGTACCACTCCTTCCGTTTACCATCCAAACGGCCTGGATCCTCACCAGAGATCGTGGTACTGCGCCAAGCAATTTGGCTAGTCTAGAATCCACCCTGGAAAACTACGGCATTCCCTCCGACAGATTGAAGTTGATTAACCAATCAGGATGCACAAACTAAAATATTGTATTCAGTACCAAGGGCACATAATATATGCCGGTTTGATAATCAAACGAAATAGGAATCAATAGTCTGATGTCACGTCAGCCCAGCAACCAGAATCTTGCTTCTAAACAAAGAAAATCGATACTCTTTAATATTTTCTTGCTGGCTAGAACCTTTTCACATCTCATGTGATCAGAATGTATAAAAGTCACAAAATGATCAGATTTATACTGATTTTCTCCTTTTGGATACACTTATATGCTAGTCGGAAAAGTATTTCATAAGGGCGGTGATAGAGATAATGTCCGATGATGTAGAACCAGTTACTATGCGACATTACGAGGGAAGTGACGTCACGACTGTTGAAACCTATTATGGGCTTTATTCAAAATTGTTGTTATGGGAAATATTTACTGTGTATTTTAGAGAACCTGAATTACACTAGTGAATATATAACAATTTTGGGTCATCAAACCTAAGATTAAATAAACTTCTGTTCAGATCTCTTTAATATGTAGCTACTTGCTCTTTGTTTCTTTCCTTCTATAGATAGTATGCGCTTGGCTAAGAAGCTCACGACATTGCCATCCGGAAGTTTAACGGACCAAGACACAAAACTCTGTGTAACCTTGAACGTTTATAGTCTGGTTAATACAGTTTAGTGAGAATTACTCATAAACGCGGATGGCAAAAAGCAATACCAAAGACCTGAGAGACGTCAACTTCTTACTATCTATAACTCTATATTTTATATCCTATGAATAATAATGACGCAAGAGTGTTTCTGTGCGATATTGTGTGTGTGTGTGTGTGTGTGTGTGTGTGTGTATGCATGCGTGTGTGTTTGCATGCATGTAGGTATGTGTGTGAGCGTGTGTGTACATGTGTCTGTATATATATATATATATTGTGTGTGTGTGTGTGTGAGTGTGTGTGTGTGCATGTCGTGTGTAACGCATGTATTTTTGTGCGAAAATTCTGATGTGAAGTATTGAGATTTTCAATAGGTGCTATAATGTGAATTTATTATAATCATGTCACCGGTCATTAAATCAGTTTGTTATCTTTACTCTAAACTGGTAGTTAACATGTTTTTCTATTGCCAAGAATGTCTTTTCTGGGTATCATTGTTGTGCGACTACAGGGTCTAGTGATATGATAATACTCGCTTTCGGATTTGAAGCCCATGGGTTCGACTCCTGCTCTGAAGACATCATGTTCATTGAGCAAGGGAATATTTCACCCCCCCCCCCTCAAAAAAAAAGGTAATCTGGAACCATATTCCCATTTCATAATGTACAAATCGTCTGCTAGGAATAATTTTTGTTCTAGCCCATTTTTTACACCTGAGTACGTTGAGAGAATGTGAGTAAAGAGTCTTTTCCAAGGATTCAACTATGAACGGAGCCAGGCTCGAACCAAGGACCTTCAGATCCGAAAGAGAGTATAATGCCACAAGACCACATAGTAACCGCACATACATACAATGCATACTACTAACGTTGTGCAACATTTTCTTCTGGTTTCAGAATGATGGCATCTTATTTTCTAGTCTAAATAAATGCTGGTCATCAGTAAAGTCAGGCTATGTGGTCTAGTGGTAAGATTCCCGCTTTCGGATTGGAAGGTCCTGAGTTCGAGCCCCGCTCGGCGCAAAGCTGAGTCTTTGTCTCTGTCTGGAAAAAAACCCCTGTAATATTGCATAACAGGCGTCATGCCTCGTTCTACATGTTAAGTGTTGTTGTTGGCCATGGAACATTTGTAAAGCACTTTGAGCACGTTTAGTGGATATTGCGCTTTTCTAAAAGCTTCATTTTTTTCTCTCAAGGTCATCGATCCTCACTCCTATACGCCCCGTAATCATAAAAATCTCCCTATACTTCCTGCCTGCTACTAAAATTACGTTATGCCACCTTATGATTCAATATGTAACCTACTCATTGTAAATCCTCCGGAAGACCAGTTACCAACTCCCAATGAGTTTTGAATCGGAGGAGAGAATGATTTGACGTCATGACTTCTGAAATGCAAGCAAGCTGCGATGCGCGTATAATTTGTGACTATTTAGCAATGACTATAAAAAATGTTTTTTTCTCTTTTTGAGGAAATTTTTTGTCTAAAATCAAAGCCCTATCTCCACTGAGTAAAATGTTTTTGAATTTTGAAAATCCATTCATAAATAAACAAGTTATGCAGTTTCAAAGGTGTCATTTATTTGGATGACCCGCAAAGAGGAAAAAAACGCGAAAATATGGGACGCTTTTTCGGCATTTTTTTTTTCGACCTTTGGTTGTATCTTGCGTAATAAGTGGATTAAAAGATTGAAACTTGAAGAGCAAAGTAGGATGGTGTTTTGTAAAATACGGGAAAAGTACTCGTCATATTCATATGAAATTTTACAACAAAAAGAAGAAATGTTCATTTATTACCTTGTCAGCGACAAAACCTCCACGCCCGGTAGTTTTAGAAATATTTTACTCCAAAGAGTAAAAATCTATTTTTAACGGTCTTCTGGTAATCGCACGAGTTTTGTCGCTTGACATAATCTAAAATGACATTTTTTTCTAACTGTGTGCCAACTTTCAGTTATATTCATCGATAAACAGCGTCGTAATTAATTTTTTAAAATAGCATATACGAAACGGCTTGGTCTCATATTTTGACGCGAATTCGGGCACTTCGTGAGCGAAAAAGAGGCCCAAAGATTAGTGCGGGATAGTCATTGCTAGACTATTTATTTACATAATCTATAGTTATGAATCATCATGGATAAAACATGACCACGGGTAACAAAGTATAGATTAAAAATGAATATTACGATATATCAAGACGCAATGGAGGCTAAAGGAAGATCAGATTCAAAAAGAGGAAGGGCACGCATTAACTGCAATACTTTAAAAAAAAAAAAAAAAAAAAAAAAAAAAACAAAAAAAAAAAACCCCAACAAAACAAACAAAATAACACAAAAATAAACAAACAAAAAAACTAAACGAAAACGAAAACAAACAAACAAAAAGAAAGAAACCTCCTCCCCCCCCCCCCCCCAAATTAAAAAAAATACAACAAACCCAAACAAACAAAACAACTCAAAACTTGTTGAATAGTGCAGCGTGGCTCAGCGGTACGGTCTTTGCTTCGTACCCACAAGGTACCGAGTTCGACTACAAGCCTCGTTGCGTGGCCTTGAGCAAGTCACCTCGCCTTACCTCACTTTGCGGCGCTGCACTGCGGCTGATGCCTGGGCCATTCATCCAGTCTTCCCCTGGAATAGAGCCTAAAGACAAAATTCCCCTTGGAGATGAATAAAGAGAATTTTATTTATTTATTTTTTAATTTTTTATAATTCCTTGATCACTTCACTGAGATACAAACGGGTTATGCCGACAAGTGCTTAGTTTGCAGGTCTGATAACCCAATTCATTATGGGCTCATAGGCTATGATGGAAATCCTTTTAAAAAATGACGCAAAATAGTCTCCATTACAACAATGTTAAAGCTGGCCCGTAATTGGATTCAACAGTCTGATGTCACGTCCGCCCAGCAACGAGCAGCTTGGTTCTAAACAAAGAAAATCGGTACTTTTTATTCTTCATGCTGGCTAGAACTTTTTCACATGTCATGTGATCAATAAGTATAAAAGTCAAAATGTGGTCAGATTTATAAATGTTTTTCTCTCTGAATCGTCGGAGAAGTATTTAATTTCATAAGGGCGTCGCCATTGTTCGGATAGTTTAGAACCAGTTACTGAGTTACT
>NC_088363.1:37294818-37317318 GCF_034508935.2 Berghia stephanieae
GGTTGTTGCCCTCTATAGTTTCCTCGTTATTAAAGAAAACAAAAAAAGTTTACCGGGTAATATTCTTATATGAAACATACTTTTTCTTTTCTCCAGAAGTTCTTCATGAGCTTTCTTCCTCATCTCTGCTTTCACGGCTTGCTGTCTCACAGACTGCAATTCCTGTAATAATAATAAAAAATAATGAATTTCAAATCATTTACAAACACCAACATTAACGATGACTTATAACAAAAATCTTTTTAAAAAGTGATATTATAATATTTTTATTATTGGCGATGGGAGGGAGGAATTTTGATCCATTTCTTCGCAGCCTTGAGAAGGATTTGTTCAGGGCCATATTGACTTACTTGACTTAGATGCCTTTCGCGTCTCGACCGAAAGATCGGGTCGCCTTGGCTGTTTCCAGTATTTCCTGTGTGAGGTGTCTCCAATATTGCCGGTCCTCTGCTAGGGTTCTCAGATTTTCAAGGTCCCCTGCCGTTATGAGACTAATGCTTTGTCCAAGTGTTGTGAGGTTTTTGTTTAGGATCACAGGGAGTGTTGTGATCGGTCTTCCTCTGAAAAGGTTCCCGTGTGTTTTTGGAAGTATCCCGACATGGCTTGGTTTGCTGGTATGTTTTTGTCCCTGCGTAGTATGTGACCGAAAAGTTGCCATCGTTGTTGTAAAATGTCAAGGGAGATTGGTCTTTCTTTTGTGATCTTATAGAGTGATTCATTTGAGATCTTTTTTGGGTATTTGATGTCCAGTACCCTTCTTAGCTGTGTGCGATGGAAGGCATCCAGATGTTCTTCTTCGGATTTTGTCAACGCCCAAGTGCCGCAGTTATACAGAAGTACCGGTTTTACAAGAGCACGGTACAGTTTCAGTTTGGTTTTTCTCTTTATTTTGTCACCTCTAATCCATACATTGGTGAGTTTACTGAGTGCGGCGTTTGATAGCTGTTTTCTTCTTTGTACATCCTCGGTGTCTCCAATTAGTGAGCCGACTTTCTTTGTTCTTTTCCATTCCTCTTTGTTCCTCGATATTGTTGTAAATTCGGTTTTATTGGCATTGACTTGGAGGTTATATTTCATGAGGGTATTTTGTATGATGTCTATATTTGCTGGTGTTGATCCAATAAAATCGACATCATCTGCATAGGCGATTTCTCTAGGGATTGCATTCTCAATATGAGTCGTTGGTTTTGGAATGACTTTTCGAACTTCTTTCAGAGCGTGTTCTAAGTATATTGTGAACAGAATCGGGCTCAGACTATCTCCTTGGGGGGTCCCGATGTTACTTTCGAACTGCGTCTGTTTTGTGGCCCCGTATATCCTTGGTTGTATCTTTGTGTTGCTGAGGAGAAATCGGATTATTCGGAGCTCGTCTTCGTCAACTATGTCTGTTAATATCTCCAAAAGTTTTCCTCTGTCGATCGTATCAAAGGCTGCGGACATATCGATTCCGGTTATTGTTATGGATATGTTTTCTTTGAGTGCCTTTGCTGCCAACCATTTATGTGTCCATACAACGTCCGATGTGCTTCGGTCTTGGCGAAACCCGCTTTGGCTATGTGATAGATATTTTTCTATTTTCGGTCTAATTCTGTTGAGGACAATAGTTGACAGTGTTTTTCTTATGGTATTCAGTAATGTTATTGGGCGCAGGTTGTTTACGGGTCCTTTCGTTTTTCCTGGTTTTTGTATTGTAATTAGGACACCGCTGTTTATGTCCCAGTCTTTGTGTGTTGAGAATGTTTTGTTCATTATGTTTGCAATGCTCAAATCCAAGGAGAGGGTACCGCATTTCAGCAATTCAGCGGGAATTTCATCTTCGCCTGGGGATCTGTTATTGTTTAGGCACTTTATGCTATTTCTAACTTCAGTTGTTGTGATGCGGTTGTTTAGGTCTCTAGGGTTTCCTGAGAAGGGCGATATTTGTGAGACTTGTTTGTGAAATTTCTGCTGGAAGTGGTCAGTTACAATGTCAAGGATATCGTTGGGATTTGTTGTCTGTTTGCCAAATTTATCCTGTAGTTTTGGGTTCTCGAATGGTTTTCGGTTCAGAGATTTCGTCGCTTTGAACATAGACGATGCGTTATTTTTGGAATTTTCTATGTCTTCCACTTTTTTGTCTAATTCCTCGTTTCTGTGTTTTATTGTAAGTGATCGAATTGAATGCAGTATTTTGTTTCGTTCCGTTTTCAGGTTTATTATTTCTTCCGAGTCTTTCGTGTTCTGTATCCTGATCCTAAGTTCTTTTTGTTGCCGCGATAGGGCCATATTCTCCAAGATTATTAACCCCCAATTAGCTCACTTGGACAACATGGGTGATTCCTGTTGACATCAGACATCTTGTTTGATGAGTTATCTATTTGTGACCCGCTTCCTCAAAACGGTATTAAGTCGGGATGATCAAAGCGGTAAGAATAGAATCTATGACCAAAAACATCAGACTTGGGTTGAGTCCATGTATGTATTATTGAAGAAAAGATATAGAATTTTAAAGTGCTGAAAACCAAAATTTCGTTTTCTTGACCAGTTCAGCTTAAAAGTGACTTTTCAACATCTTGTTCATCCAGACATAATACCGTTTTGAGACGATGGGTCACATATTCCTTCGTGGAATGCCTAGGCGACGATATCTTATGATGTCGTGGCGGAAGAGCATAATAATATATTAAAAGAAAATGTTCTCCAAGAGGAGAGATGCGTATTTCATTAGTCGAGTAATGTAAGTAGTGAAGTTTGTCACCTGTTGTGACGCCTTGATCCTGTCGCAAAACTCCCTGAAGTTTGTGAGAAACTCTTCCAGGCTAAAGGTACGCTCGTCCTCACAGTAGTGCTGGGCAAGGCGGGATATTTGCTTGTCGAGTCGTTGTACCATTTCATCTACGTCCAACAGGTCACCATCTGCATCCTGTGGAATGGTAGGAGAATTTCCTTTTCTCGTAAAACTCACTATTTTTGGGACACACACAAACACCCACACCCACACACACACACACACACACACACACACAACACATATATATATATATATATATATATATATATATATATATATATTGAATCGTGTTGGATACAAATATGGTACGAATAGTGCTCGATATGTAACAATGGAGCGAATTATAATTGTAATATTTACCACGATGTAACTCATGTAACACGCAGTCCTGACGATGGCTGAAAAGGCCTGAAACATCGTTGTCGACTGACTCCAACATCGTGGTAAATATTACAATGATATATAGATAGTTCGAAGATGACGTCACTCAGATCTTTGTTATTGTTTTTGCCATCCGCGTTTATGAGTAGTGCTCACTGAACTGTATTAACCTGACTATAAACGTTCATGGATAAACACAGTTTTGTGTGGTGGGCCGTTATACTTCCGGATGGCAATGTTATGAGCTTCTTAGCCAAGCGCATACTATATATATATATATATATATATATATATATATATATATATATATATATATATATATATATATATATATATATATCCGACATGATACCAGCTTGAAGCGGTGAGACCCATTTAGCAGGGAAAAGGAACACACGAGAATGTACACTGTACTATACATGTAGGAGCGGAGTTGTCGTACCAGTAAGGTCGTGGATTCGAGCCCTCATCGCCGCAAAGTTTTTAAAAATTCTCTGTTGTCTTCTCTCACTTTTCTACTCACTTCATTCTTTGTTGTTATCAACACAAGTGCCGGCTCCACTTACATTTCTGTATAACTGTTTATGTCAACAAATTCCCTTTCATACCTCCAGAAAGTTTCCAAATTGCTCATGCAGCGCTTTTTCTTTCTGATGGACGACGATTTGTTCTTTTAGTCTCTTGACATTGGCTTTGATTTGGTTAAACTCCGACTTGATGTTGTCAAGAGTGAACCTGGAGAAAAAAAAAAGGTCAATTGTAATAATGGAAGGAAATTAAACCAGGCGTAGAAAATATTGCTTAGACGTGTGCGGCTCTGTGGTTTAGTGCTATGATACTCGCTTTCCAATCGGATGGTCCAGGGTTCGAGTTCCGTTCGAGAGGCTCATAGTTGAGTCCTTTGAAAAGCCTTTTTACCTACATTCTCTCACCTCACTCGTCATTCTCCTAGTCCTCTACTCCCTTCTTCTCCTCTAGCAAAACCACCTCCACCTCCACCGGCACCACCTCTTCATCCCCGTCCTTCTTTTCCTCTTCTTTATTTCTCTTCGCAAGAACTATGGTGGGATGACTCAAGTGTCAAAGAAAAAAAATCATAAAGTTTAATTGTCAGATTTTAGCTTTAATTTTGCCATTTTAAGAAACAATATATTTTGTCCCTCTATGCCTCCCCCTCCTCCTCCTCCTCCTCCTCCTCCTCCTCATTCTCCTCCTCCTCCTACTCCCCTCCTCCTCCGCCTTTTCTTCTTTTTCTTCTTCTTCTTCTTCTTCTTCTTCTTCTTCTTCTTCTTCTTCTTCTTCTTCTTCTTCTTCTTCTTCTTCTTCTTCTTCTTCTTCTTCTTCTTCTTCTTCTTCTTCTTCCTCTTTTTCTTCTTCTTCTTCTTCTTCTTCTTCTTCTTCTTCTTCTTCTTCTTCTTCTTCTTCTTCTTCTTCTTCTTCTTCTTCTTCTTCTTCCTCCTCTTTCTTCCTCCTCTTCTCCTCTCTCTTCTTCTTCTTCTTCTTCTCTTCTTCTTCTTCTTCTTCTTCTTCTTCTTCTTCTTCTTCTTCTTCTTCTTCTTCTCTTCTTCTTCTTCTTCTTCTTCTTCTTCTCTTCTTCTCTCTCTCTCTTCTCCTCTTCGCTTCTCTCCTCCTCTTCTCCTCTCCTCCTTCTCCTCCCCTCTTCCCCTCTCCTCTACTTACTCCTCTGCAGACACTCTTTAATGTATTCTCATAGCTTCTAAACTCTTAAATATGATAAAAACTTCTGTTATGTTTCAGAACTCCCATTCCCAGGACTATCATAATATATATATATATATATATATATATATATATATATATATATATATATATATATATATATATATATATATATATATAATCTAAATTGAGTTTTTATATAGGGCAATATCCACTAAACGTCTCAAAGCGCTTTACAAATGGTATCTGGAAAAAAAGCGGCACTTAACATTTAAGACGGGACATGACGCCTGTTAGGCAATAGTATATTTTTTTCCCGATAAAGACAACGCTGTAAAAGGCCAGGTACTCATTTTACTCCTGAGTACGGTGAGAGAATGTGAGAGGAAAGAGTCTTTTCCAAGGACTATGCGCCGAGCGCAGGCTCGAACCCAGGACCCGAAAGAGAGTGTCATACCACTAGACCACATAGCCGCACACATAGTACATACCTGGAAGCCTTGTGTAAGTCGTCCAGCAGATCGTCGACAAAGCTGATGGCGTCCTTGTCCTTGCTTTCAGCCTCCTCCACCAGGACATGTAGCAAGGACAGCTTGGGGTCGTTCGACTTGGTCAACACCAGTTTGTTGAGAGACGTCAATCGAAACCCTACTGCTTCTCCAGCACTGCTGCCCTGAAGTTCATGAAAAGTAAAACTTTGTTTTAAACGACGGTTTTGGGTCTTTTCTAAAAATAAAAAAAATGTAATTTCCTATATAGGACGGTTTTGACAATTCTGTATCGTCATTATAGTTTAAAAAAAACAACATTATTGGTGAAAAATATACATTATCTGTGTTGATACCCGTTTTGCGACCTAATTTCGGGGTTTGGCATAAAAAAACCAAACAACAATCTATTGGTAAACGTTCAACAAAAATTAATGAAGGAATAACCTCCATATTCTTCCCTCATATCAACATTGTTGCATAGTGTGTCACTATAGAGAGATTTTACAGCTTTAGCTTATGGGATTTTTATTAGAACATTACAAAGTTGCGAATCAAAGTGTTTTGACAAAATTGATGTTAACAATTTATAATTTCGATTATAATTGAAAATACACATACCTTATAAAACATCTTTCTATGGTGACATAATACATTATTTCTGTGATAATGAATAGATTCTCAGAGCCGTTTGGTTTGTTTTGTTATTAGGTGTTTAACGGCGCTTTCAACACTATTTAGCCCGTTTCTGGCTTTTATCAGTTTTTATCAGCATCGAGGGGCCATAGCTGCTCAATCGTGTTATTACTGTTGTAATATAATTTTATAAAACCATAATACTTACATGTTTCTTATTTAAAAATGTTTATTTACGATGTCTTCAGGAGTTCACATTCCTGCAGATACTTTAAAATTGTAAGCGAATCGACTGACTGGAACAGAGACTTCAAGTCTCTGGAACCGTTTGGCACAGTATCCCATACCCCTAGAAAAATTACATAATGAGAAAATAGCAAAATAGCTTTCAGTTTTCAACACATTTCTAACTACATGTGCCCTTTTCGACTGTTTTTCTTGTCTTTATAGTCTATTTTAAGAAGTTTAAGTTAAAGTTTACTCATAGTTTTCTGTGTTGCTTCTATTTCAAACGGTAAAAAGTGGGTATTTTACTCAGACATCTACCATCGACAGTAAAGCGTGTGTAGTTCATTATGTTAACCAATTACTGCCATTGTTCACATTACGAGGAATGTCCGAGAGGCGTGGTTATATAAGTGTCTATACAGCTTATAATCAAACCATACTAAAAACGTTGTAGATCTACCTTGTTGATAAAATTCCCGGCTTTTAGGACAAGGTGTAAAAACTTCTTCAAAGGCTTGTTGTCATACAAACGACGACAGATCCCATTCAACAGAGTCAGGTTCGATCTGGTGCTGGACAACTGACTCTGGAAATCAGACTGGACAGAATAAAGAGCAACAATATTTAATTTCTTAATAACATTTTAAAAAACCCAGAATTACGCCATGGAATTTAAATAATGCATAATGTATCGGAAAAGTCGTGACGAAAAATATTTTACTCTTCCGGTTCTAAATTCATCGTAAGTGTTATGTAACCAGTCTTTCGAAGGACTAATAATGAATGTGCTAAGTATTGAATAATAAGGTGGTAGAACTATATTAGTAGCAGGATGACTGATAATGAATATACATAATAATAATAATAATAATAATAATAATAATAATAATAATAATAATAATAATAATAATAATAATAATAATAATAATAATAATAATAATAATAATAATAAATTCCCTTTATTACTCCCTAAGGGACATTTTTCGTTTAGGGTCTATTCCAAGGGAGACTAGAATAACCCAGGCGTCAATAGCAGTGCAGTGCAGTGCAGTGCAGCAAAGTGAATTAAGGCTAGGTGACTTTCTCAAGGCCACACAAGGCGGTGGGTAGAGCTCGGTACCTTTCGGTTACGAAGCAAAGCCCAAACCGCTGGCAGCTTTGTGGTCTAGTGGTATGACACTCGCTTTCGGATCGGAAGGTCCTGGGTTCGAGCCTCGCGCTCGGCGCATAGTTGAGTCCTTGGAAAAGGCTCTTTA
Organism: Berghia stephanieae; assembly: GCF_034508935.2. Lineage (NCBI taxonomy): Eukaryota > Metazoa > Mollusca > Gastropoda > Nudibranchia > Aeolidiidae > Berghia > Berghia stephanieae. The sequence goes on from NC_088363.1 coordinate 37,302,258, forward strand.
CTCACATTCTCTCACCGTACTCAGGTGCAAAATGAGTACCTGGCCGCTAACAGCGTTGTCTTTGTCCGAAAAATTGTAATATCGCCTAACATGCGTTATGTCCCGTCCTACATATTAAATGTTGCTGTTGACCAGGGACCCCTTGAAAAGCGCTTTGAGCACGTTTAGTGGATGTTGCACTATATAAAAGCTAGATTTTAATTTAAACCGCTGAGCCACGCTGTCTGTCCCGTAGGCAGATTCTTAAGACAACGTGACGTAATAGATCGAGGATGCATGGGCGATCCTTATTGATGACCAGCATTTATTTTCATTTTTTTTTTTAATTGAGCTTTTGTACAGCGCAATATCCACCGAACGTGCTCAAATCGCGTTAAAAGGGGTTCCCGGCAAACAGCAACATTTAACATGTAGGACGGTACATGACGCATGTTAGGCGATATTCCTTTTTTTTTCGGACAGTGACAACGCTGTTAATGGCCAGGTACTCATTTTAATAGATAAAAGATATTCAGACCTATGCCATGATATCTATCTTTTCATTATAAAATAAAATTGTTATATTTCTAGACAAGTGTTCATCACGTACTTGTAAGACCATGAGTTCAAGTCTCAATTTGTAGCAAGGCACTGCAATCAGCTGGAGAAAAACTTCTCTGCATTTCCTAATTTCCCTGGGTCTCCGTCGTAATTCTGAATCAGCTCGAGCTGTGGAAGGTAAGGAAAAAATTATTGTGAGATAAGATATAAGTGTATAAAATCATTTGTTTTTCAATCATAGTTTTTTTTTGGGAAACATGTATTGAAAATAAAAGAAAAACGATTTTATTGTGAGATAGGATGAAACTGTATGAAATCATTTATTTTTCAATCATATATTTTTTTGGGGAAAATGTATTGAAAATAAATGAAAAAAGATTTTATTGTGAGATAGGAAAAACTGTATTAAATCATTTGTTTTTCAAACATATATCTTTTTAGGGAAAAATGTATTGAAAATTTAAAAAAAAAAGATTTCATTGTGAGATAAGATATAACTATGAAATCATTGTTTTTTTAATCATCGAATTTTTTGGGAAAAAATTCATTGAAAATATTAAAAAGAACCAACGGTTGTTTCTTTTTGAGAATACATGTAAACACGTTAGCATTATTAATACACAAAAATCACTTCATCATCCTTACGGCAACAGTCACTGTCTATACCCAGGCACTCATTTACACCTGGGTTAAATTGGGAAATATTATGTCTAAAACGCCAGCACCAGACCAGAGCATTTGCTTTTATTGTCAATTGGATTCAATAGTCTGATGTCACGTCGCCCAGCAACGGCGGCCATATTGGTTCTAAACAAAACAAAGAAAATATGTACTTTTTATTCTTCATGCTGGCTCGAACTTTTCATATGTCTTGTAATCAAGAAAAAAAAAGTGTGTAAAAGTCAAAACATGATCAGATTTATAATGATTTTTTTTCCCCTCTGGATACGCTTTTATGCTCGTCGGAGAAATATTTCATTAGGGCGTCCGCCATTGTTCCGATAGTTTAGAGTCAGTTACTAAGTTACCATGCGTCATTACAAGGGAAGTGACGTCATGACTGTGAAGCGAACCCTCTCGACACAAAACTAATCAGGACGACCATGGACCACCGACGCCGACATAGCATTTGCTTACACCTCTCAATGATTTGAAACAAGTTAATGAATAATGTACAATTTCTAGCAGAAATAAAAATAACAACAAAATACCACGAAAAAGAACAATCCTGCCTGCCATAATAAGAACCTATAGATATTATAATTATTTCATCGCTTGTGGGGAAGGGGGGGGGGGGGCGGAGGGGGAGGGGCGTTGTAAATAATGTTTTGCATATTTCCTCATGCTCTCTCTCTCCTTCTCTCTCTCTCTCTCTCTCTCCCTCTCTCTCTTTCTCTCTCTCTCTCTCTCTCTCTCTCTCTCTCTCTCTCTCTGTCTGTATTTTTTTCAATTGCTATTGCAAAACGCTACTGACGTTGTAAATTATTGGGCATGGCGCTATACAAACTGTTCTTTACCGTTATCATAACCATTACCGGCTATGTGGTCTTGTGGTATGACACTCGCTTTCGGATCGAAAGGTCCAGGGTTTGAGCCTCGTTCGGCGCATATTTGAGTCCTAGAAAAAGGCTCTTTACTCACATACATTCTCTCACCGTACTCAGGTGTAAAATGAGTACTTGGCCGTTAACAACATTGTCTATGTCGGAAAAAAATTGTAAGATCGTCTATAAGGCGACATGTCACGTTGTACATGTTACGTGTTGCTGTTGAACAGGGACTCTTTGTAAAGCGCTTTGAGCACTAGGATATTGCCCTATATAAAAGATCACGTTTTTAAACCGTATCAGTAAACATGCGTCCGCCACGTATTACTTACTTCGTCGACTTCCGGGAGTATTTTGATGAGCCCCTTAAGCTTCTCACCGCCAATCGTTCGTCCTTCACCTTTCTTGATCAAATCGACAATCGTTGTATTATCCTTTCTAAATTGCTTCAAGAATATGTTGATGTTCATGCTACGCTTGGGATCGAACAAACTGATCTGAGGATGATAATGAAGATGATGATGATGATGATAATGATGATTATGATGATGATGATGATGATGATGACGATGATGATGATGATGATGATGATGATGATGATGATGATGATGATGATGATGATGATGATGATTATGATGATGATGATAAGAATGAAAAAAAAATACATCATGAAAATTTCCTTTATTCCTTCCATAGGTGAAATCTGTCTCTAGGGCCAATTTATTCCAAGGGAAAACTGGAATAACCCAGGCGTCAGCCATCAATGTGCAGCGCCGCAAATTGAGCTCGGGCGAGGTGACTTGCTCATGGCCACACATCGCAGCGGCGGGTGATCGAACTCGATACCTTCCGGGTACGAAGCAAAGAACTTACCGCTGAGCCACGCTGCCTCTCTTAAAATTAAAAATGATAGACTATGTGGTCTAGTGGTATGACACTCGCTTTCAGATCGGAAGGTCCTGGGCTCGAGCCTCGCGCTCGACGCATAGTTGAGTCCTTGGAAAAGGCGCTTTACTTACATGTCTCACCGTACTCAGGTGTAAAATGAGTACCTGGCCGTTAACGGCATTGTCTTTGTCCGGAAAATTGTAATATCGCCTAACAGGCGTCATGTCCCGTCCTACATCTTAAATGTTGCTGTTGACCAGGGACCCCTTGTAAAGCAGTTTGAGCACATTTAGTGGATATTGCGCTATATAAAGCTCAATTTAAAAAAATAAATTTTTAGACTATATGAATTTTTTTAAAAAATCGTGGTTTCATTTGAAGCACATTATGTTGCGGCATGAGCATCGATAACTTAAAATAATAAATTGGAAAATAAGCTTTAACTGACTTTAAGAAAACAAATGATGTGTACGTTTCGAGTTTCCCCTTTATCAACAAAACACACACGATAAATGAGACACTAAATTATATGTCTTACTTGTTTTATTGACAAAGGGAAATAACATATTCTTTTTTTGTTTTACACTAAATATTCAAACTTGAAAAAATCAGAGATAAAAATGAATGAATATGAATGATATATTTGTAACAATGACTCATTTTATAGCATAGTTGAGTCCTTGGAAACGACTCTTTACTCACATTCTCTCACCGTACTCAGGTTTAAAACTAGCACTTGGTCGTTAACAGCGTTGCCTCTGTCGGAAAAAAAATGAATTATCGCCTAACAGGCGTCATGCCATCGTTCTTTATGTTACGTGTTGCTGTTGGTCAGGAACCCTTTGTAAATCGCTTTGAGCATGTTTAGTGGACATTGCGCTATATAAAAACCCAACTATTTATTTATTTATTTATTTTTCATGATTCTTTCAACGTGATCGATCTTTTTACCTCAGAGGAAGACGAGTGAACTCGAGGAATTTTCTCCTCTACCTTGGGAGTTGTTTTGGTGTTGGCGAACAGTGTCTCCAGCTTGTTGTACTCAATGCCGATGTCATCCTTCATTTTGTTGACGTCCCCCCACACACTGCTCTCTGGAATTTCAAAACAGGTTAACAGTCAGGAAAAAAACCCAACAACGACAGTTACCTTATAAATCTATCGATTTAAAGAAGTCTCAGGTGTAATGATTTTTGACAAGCCGGAGTTCGTTTCCTTGTATCTATAAAATGCAAGATATCTACACATTTTCTGACCAAAATCTGGATCGACTTTCACCTCGACAAAATGTCTTTAAGAGATTTGGTAACATTTAAGAATCACCAGACGCTGGACCGTAGCCATCGTTAAGATAACCTGACACTAAAACCCTCTACTGGCAGTTTGACCTCTTTTTTTATGTTTGTGTAGCATCTAGTGACTTGTGGTTAGTAGAGCTCAAGGAAACAAGTTATTTCATTGGTTGAACTATTGAATACAACTCACGATTTGTTTTCTTTTGTGGCAAAAGACTGGCATTTTGACGTAATTTTTTTGGCCAGTGTCAGGCTATAACTTTACGATGGCTACGGCTGGACAAACCTAAAAACATGACGTCAAATTATACATTTCAGAGGGTTATAGCGTAGCCATCGTTAACTTATAGCTTGACGCTGACCAAAAAATGACGTCAAAATGCCAGTCTTTGGCCACAAAAGAAAACAAATACTGAGTTGTATTCAATAGTTCAACCAATGGAAACACTTGTTTCCATGAGCACTACTAACAACAACTCACTGGGCGGTGAAAAAAACCAAATAATGACGTCAAAATGCCAGTCTTTTTGGGTTTCAGTGTCAGGCTATAACTAAACGATGGCTACGTTTATAGTGTCAGGCTATAATTTTACGATGGCTACGAGATGACCTGGGTGCTTGACATTTGATTTCATCGCTATAAAAATGAAATCTTGGAGTTTATTCATTTTCGTAAGTAAAATTTCTAACATTGCAAAAATACAACCAAAACACACAGTTCATAACATTTCGTATCATTTTGATTTTAAATTCACTTTTCGGAGTCTAGTAGTCGCAGTAGCGTGGCTCAGCAGTGTGGTTTTGCTTCGTAGCCGAAACGTACCGAATTCGATTACATGTCTCGCTGTATAGATAGAATGCGCTTGGCCAAGGAGTTCACAACATTGCCATCCGGAAGTATAACGGACCAACACACAAACTCTGTGTAACCATGAACGTTTATAGTCAGGCTAATACAGTTTAGTGAGAACAACTCACAAACGCGGATGGCAAGAACAATAACAAAGGCCTGAGTGACGTCATCTGCATACTATCTATAACCTTCAGCAAGTCATCTTGTCCTAGCTCACTTTGCGGGGCTGCACTGCGGCTGACGACTGGTTTATTCCAGTCTTCCCTTGGAATAGATCCCAAAGAACAGGTTCCCCATTTGAGATGACGTATAATAAATGGAATTTATGATAAATGGTATGGAATTTATGATAAAGGGTAGGTAAGGGAATTTATTACCGTAGTAGCGTATGACTACACAGTCTGTGGCTACACCTCCAAAATCCTTTCGTCAACACAGTTTTGAAAGTCTTCCTCCACCCTAATAACTGTTTCATACGGTCTGGTAACTAGTGTCGAGCGGAAGTCTCGATGATACCTCAAGTCATCGGCCACCAACACTCAAAACTTCCCGAACTCGATGACCAAGGAAAAGCCGGGAATTCCCGAGAAGTAGCACTTCAACTGAGCTTTGGATGGCTTTTTGTATTAAAACTTAAATACATTAAATAAATTCACTTGTATAATAATAAAACATTGATACCTATAACCATTTGATCTATTTACGACGTTTGTGTTTTGTTAGCTGTTTAAAATATGATATAACGTCAATACCCAATACCAATGACTAGGTATTGAATGAAAGCACCGATGACTAGAGCGATTCTCGAGACTTTTTTGAGTCTCGAGACTCAAAAAAGCATCGAGACGCAAAAAGTCTCGAGCTTCGCTGGAATCATCGCCGACGAGAGAGGGTGAACAATGCAGATAGTACACATTGTTAGTAACGCGTGCGTCGCTCGCGCAGTATAGTCTCGAGACTCGGGACTCAATACGAGAAGCATCGACGACCAAGATTCTCGAGACGAGAAAAGGTCGGGAAGTTCTCAGTCGTCGATGACCTGACTTCTCAAACCTAAAGCATCGTTGACCTTTTGGTGACCCGGATGCCCTCCCCTACGGTAACATCTCTACCAGGACTGACGGCCCACGCACAGCCGAAACCGCAGACAGGCTGGCGGCGGCCTATCAGCGTGTTGGCTGAGTTGAGTCACGGCCTAACAAACACTATGATAATCGGTCTGGTCCATCCTGACACAATCGTGTTGATACTGGAGAATACAAATTATATACTGTAACTCTATTTAAGCTACTCACTTTCCACTTTAATGGCTGGTACTTTATTCCAAGTAAAATGCTTCATTTGACATTTTGGCGTAGGGGTGTGCATGGGTTCTATAGCGGGCTTCTGTGGGGATAGACTGGCAGGGGGAAGGGCATACCCATTCCAGGAGGGGGCGGGGGTGGAGGGGGACCTGAAAAGGGTGAACCAATAGGAGGAGGGGAGGCGGAGGTGGAGGACCTGAAGATGGTGGTGGAGGCGGTGGTGGGGGAGGAGGTGGAGTGGAGGAGGAGGAGGAGGGGGAAGGGCAGCTGCGGGAGAACCAGAGGACGTAGCATGACCATTAGCAGCCTTTTCTGGCTTTTTCCCTCCTAGAAATCCTCCTCTACGCTGTATACTGGATCTTTGAGTATTGACAATACTTTCCTGTGAACATTCACCAAATAGATGACCATTATTGTTCAACTGTTGACATTGGATTATGACAAATTCTATTCTAGATAGTGCTACGTGAAAAAATGGAAAACCTCAATACTTTTATCAAAGTCGAAGCAATTCAATTTTTTCCCTCCATTTTCCATACATAATTAACATTTGCTTGTTCAACGGGCACACTCAATTATGTATATGACTATTTTCCACCTTTTCTATAGTACGATGCAAAGAAGTCTTGATTGAATTATCAGCATTAAATTAAAAAAAAATACTTGAGCAATATCCACTAAACGTGCTCAAAGCGCTTTGCAAGGGGTCCTTGGCCAACAGGAAAACTTAACATGTAGGACGAGACATAACGCCTCTTTGGCGATATCACAGTTTTTCCGACAGAGACAACGCTGTTAACGGCCAGGTACTCATTTTACAACTGAGCACGATGAGAGAATGTGAGTAAAGAGCCATTTCCAAGGACTCAACTATGCGCCGAGTGGGACTCGAACCCAGGACCTCCCGATCCGAAAGCGATTGTCATACCACAAGACCATATAGCCGCACAAACATTGCAATCAAAACAGATCGTAACAAACTTGTTAAAGTTGAAATTGGGAATAATGTCGATGATTACGTTTTTGTATGTTGTGTTTATGAACACACACAAGCACACTAAATCCTTTGATACATACCACTTAAAAATCTTTAACACGCTCTCTAGACTTAACACACATGCACACACGCATGATTTTCTTATTAGATAGGAACAGGAATTGACATCAAATCCATTTAAATGCAAATCTTATGAATTTTGAGGGGTGTGTATATGCTTTGTGTGTGTGTGTGTGTGTGTGTGTATGTATGTGTGTGTGTGTGTGCGTGTGTATGTTTATGGCGGTTGGTGTAAGGATCAACGAAAGACCTAAAAAAACCCAACCAAAACAAACAAACAAACAAACAAACAAACAAACAGACCAACCCCCCCCCAAACAAAAAAACAAAAAAAACAAAACAATACCAAAAACTCCAGAACAACAAGAACAACGACAAAAAGCATTTTGTGAGATGAAGTGCATTCTCAATACATGATTCAAATTGAATTTGGAAGATCTACATCGTGTTAAAGAACAGAACAAGTGTGTCTGAAAGGTGCCAGGCAAAGCAAGAAAGAAATATACAAGAAAAAAAAACAAAACATCTCAAAAAATCAGTCAACCTCGACTGGGGATCGAACCTGAGACCAATATTATGCTACCTGTGTTTGTGATGACGTGTCCACCATCTTGCAGTTCTTTCTGGCCTCCTCTAGGATACGATGTGCCTTAGTGGCCCCTTCTACGGCTTGTTTTGTCAGACGCTCTACCAAAATCCACGTACTTTCACTGGGTGGGGGAAATCATATCACGAGTTGATTGTGATGATGGTTATGATGATGACAATGATGATGATGATGATGATGATGATGATGATGATGATGATGGCAATGACGATGATGATGATGATGATGAAGAAGAAGAAGAAGAAGAAGAAGAAGATGATGATGATGATGCTGATGATGATGATGATGATGATGATGATGATGATGATGATGATGATGATGATAATGATGATGATGATGATGGTGATGATGATGGTGGTGGTGGTGGTGATGATGGTGGTGGTGGTGGTGATGGTGGTAATGGTAGAGATGACAGTGACGATAAAGTTGAAACTGACGATGACTGAGTTGATGATCAAAAAAATTCCGACAACGCTGGAGGTGTTCAAGATAATGCTGAAAATGAAGATGATGATAATGATGATGATGATGATGATGATGATGATGATGATGATGATGGTTGTGATGATAATAAAGATGAAAGACAATATCAAGGTATGTATCGATCTACCTGTGGGGTTTATTCGGGTCGATCTGATAAAGATGGTACAGGATTGACAACAGAGACAAATTCAGAGGGGTATCAGAAACCTGTAAGGAGATAACATTGCCGTATTCAGATTAAAATAAGTATTTAACATGTGGCTAGAAATATTGTCCTTCAAATATCGATCGGTTAATATGACCCCAAACTCATCAAGAATTCTCAAGCCTGAGACTTCACGGAAGACTTACTTGAAGTCCTATGTTTGAGAATTTTTGACAAGACGAAGGTTATTTAAATTGATCGATATTTTAAGGTTTTTTAAAGTTTTTTTTCAGAGTGCGACAGAATTGTGTATAACTTTAATCAATAATTTTGATAAATCACTTTCTTCATTTTAGCGCCAAAACTTTAACTTGAACTCTGACCTATCGCCTCTAATCTGTATTTTATCATGTTGACGTTGAATCTAAATATTGATTTTTCTTTCATTAATGATTTTGAAACATGAGTTTTGTTTATATGTGTTATTGAGATTAAGGGTTATATGTACGAGTAGTATCTTCTGGTGAAAAACATAACAAACTAAACGTTATTTATCTTTTACCATCATTCTTTTGTTTTTATCTTAAATCCATTTTTTTGCTGGCTGGTTAATTCTTTTGTTCGAGGAGATGAGTCAATAATATTGGTCGATTAAAATGTCAAAGATTCTAAAATCTTAGTACGTTTCGACAACATGCACATCACCCCTGTTCAGCACGGTCTCTCTCTAACTTTCGTGAACTGATTTCCTGCTTGTCTTTTGACGTCATTCATAGATTAGTACAAAGCCTAGTGAGTTGTCGTTACTATTTCTCAAATAAACACATGTTCCCATTGGTTGAACTATTGAATACAACTCATGATTTGTTTTCTTTTGTGGTCCTAGCCTTGCCTTTTGATGTATTTTTTTGGTGGTCAGTGTCAGGAATGAGTTTACTAAGGCTCCAGTCTACTTAAAGACAACTCGAGAAAGTGAATATAACCACGCCCCTCGGACAGTCGTCCGAAAGGAACCAATTGCAGTTAAGACTAAACTAAGCAAAATCCATAGTATTACCTTCTGTGGTGTACGTTTAAGTAAAATACTCACATGTTCTACACGGTTGATCAATCGTATCACCTCAGAAAACTATGTGTAACCTTTAATAATTATATTCTGATTGAGAAAATCTAATGAGAACTAATCACACAACTAGCGTTATTGAAACAAAAACATAGATCAGAGCAATGTTAATTTTCTTCATTCTATTGTCTTCAAACAACCAGTTATATTAGTCCCAACGTGCTTGAGAGTGTGTCGTAAATGCCCCGTTTTGATTGGATAAAATTCTCAGGTAAATCCTTCCACTTCAACAATGTCCTACTTACCTTATTGACAACAGCATTGAAGATCGCCTGTGGGTCGTTCATGTCTATAGATTGCTTAGCGTCGTTCATGGCATCGCTGTCCGCCGTGAGCTCTTCCTCAAAGACATCCAACTGCACGTGCAGGTCAGGGTCCTTGTCGTGACGGAGGCAGCTGACCACATCCAGGATATTCAGAACTGCCCGACAGAAACTGGCATGAAATGGGTACATGGGTACCATCGAGGGTATTTCACAAGCAATGAATTTACCATTATATTATTATTATTATCATCATCATCATCATCATCATCATGATCATCATCATTATTATTATTATTATTATTATTTTATTATTATTATTATTATTATTATTATTATTATTATTATTATTATTATTATTATTATTATTATCATCATCACTTACTTTTGGAGTAATTTAAATTAAATAATAATAAACAAAATCAGTTACTAAAGAAAGATGCATGGTAAGAACATAATTAAAAAAAAATGAGTATAACAACTTCAAAAAAGAACAAAATACCAAACACAGAACGTTTCGGGCTCACAACCCTTCTTCAGCCAACAACAAAAAACAATAAAGACATCAATATATCACTAAATTCCAGAAAGACGACAAAGATCTCTGTTTTTTAAAGTAATGTATTTATGTCTTTATTGTTTCTTTGTTGTTGGCTGAAGAAGGGTTTTGAGCCCGAAACGTTCCATGTCGGGTATTTAGTTCTTTTTTGAAGCTGTTATATTCATTTTTCTTTATTACTTTTTACAGTCCACAGCTTTTAGCAGCTCAGTATCACTTTGACTCATGGTAAGTAAGAACGAACTATATTCTTCCCCTTTTCATGATAACATGGGCGTGAAATTAGTTTCATTATATCATTTATTTACATGGTTATTGCGGCTATGTGGTCAAGTAGTATGACATTCGCTTTCGGATCGGAAGGTCCTGGGTTCGAGCCTCGCTCGGCGCAAAGTTGAGACTTGGAAAAGGCTCTTAACTCACATTTTCTCACCTTACTCATGTGTAAAATGAGTCCCTGGTCGTTAACAGCGATGTCTCTGTCCGAAAAAAAATGTAATATCGCCTACACGCCGTCTTACATGTTAAGTGTTGCTGTTGGCCAGGGATCCCTTCTAAAGCTCTTTGAGCACGTTTAGTGGATATTGCCCTATATAAAAGCTCACGTTTTTTTCCAGTCTGGTGTTATAAAGTAAAAAAAAAAAAGAGTAGATCTTTAGAGTCATGAGGTCCGTTAGGTCTGGTACCCATATTGGAGCCGGAGATAATCCTTCCGGTTTCTAAAGCGTGATATAGACAATAGGGGAGGCCTTCCGAAAGCTCCTACATCCTCAGTATTCTTGTTCTTGTAGGGGGTTTGGGAGGGGGAGAACTTTTTTTTATAATGTTCTAGTAGGGGGAGACTTAAAAAAAAAGGTCCCCCCCCCCTCCTCCTAAACCCCCCTACTAGAACATTATAAAAAACTAGAATACTGGGGATGTATGAGCTTTCCGAAGGCCTCCCGACAATAGCAATTGCTTGATTTGCTGCTAGTCCTTCGAAAAGTACTTATTTCCGACAGATCTAATTCACCCAGCAACCCAATCAATAACTGATGGCTGGATAGATGGAGGTGGGTGGGGTGGGGGGGGGGGAGGGGGTGTCAGAATAAAATAATAACCTGGGATCGATCTCCGTTTTGCGTGTGGAGCAAGTACGCTACCGACTGAGGGGAGGCCTTCCGAATGCTCCTGCATCCCCAGTATTCTTTGTTTTTTATAATGTTCTAGTAGGGGTTTAGGAGCGGGGAAACTTAAAAAACAAAACAAAAAAAACCTCCCCCCTCCCAAACCCACTACTAGATTATTATAAAAAAAGTCCCCCCCCCTCCCAAACTCCCTACTAGAACATTATAAAAAAAAAAAAACAAAGAAAACTGGGGATGTAGGAGCTTTCGGAAGGCCTCCCCGACAGAGCAATGGGGAGCCCTATTTTTAAAACTGATATTACATACTGAGCTAGAGACAAAACAAACAAACTTACGGGCTACTAGACCGCTTAGCCGATGCCATGCTAAAGATACAGATTTCCACACTTTCATTGCCGTGTCTCGCATTGAGTTCAGCATTCTAGATGCTAACACGTCATGGCTTGACCACAACTAACTGTCGTGGAGATTGCTTGTTTATTTTTTCCTCCCCCGACAAAAAATATAATTTTTCTTTCTGATGAGATTTGCAATTTTGTTTGTCAAAACTTTATTTTTATTTGTGTTCAGACAAAAAGCCTCATTAAACAGCTTAATTGAATTGGATTTTCCGTTCATTTGTGGCATAATTTTGCGTTCGAATTCACGCGCAATTAAGCTCGAAGAAATAAATAACAATGTGAAATTGAATTATAAGCTTCAATTTAATATACGAAAACAAATAAAATGGACGTTTCGGGTTTCCCCTTTTTCTTCAAAACAGGATGAATGAAATACTACAGACGAATAAGTTAATAATAATTTCATTAGTCTGTATTGTTTCATTCATTCTGTTTTGTTGATAAAGGAGAAACCTGAAACGTCCATTTTATTTTTTTTCGTAGATATATTAAATTGAAGGTTACATTCAATTTCACATCGCGCAATTAATATGAGGTCGACTGATTTTTTGGGGATGGTTTTTTTTCTTGTATTTTTCTTTCTTGCTTTGTCTGGCACCATGCCTAGACTTGTTCAGTTTTTATATTACACCGGTATCTACTCCTTAATTTGATCTTTTCAATTAATATGAAGAATGTCACGAAACTTAAAATTACAAGACAGGACGAAGGTACCAGTGTAAGGTGAAAATCTAAAAAATAGTTATGTATAAAACAGTGCCAGCCAAAACAGAAAGAAAAACTCAAGATAAAAAAGCAAACAAACCATCCCAAAATTGAGCATGCCTCGACTGGGTATCGAACCATTAGACCTTCTTATCATTGGAGGTCGGAGGTTCAATCGCTCGTGAAGTCAGGCTGATTTTTCTGGGATGTTTTTTTTTTCTTACAGTTTTCTTTCTGATTTGTCTCAGTTATTTACTTTATATAATTGGGCTTTATATAATTGAGCTTTTATATGCCGCGCTATCCCGTGCTCAAAGCGCTTTACAATGGGTCCCTGGCCAACAGCAACACTTAACATGTAGAACGAGACATGACGTCTGTTAGGCGATATTATATTTTTTTTTCGGACATAGACAACGCTGTTAACGGCCAGGTACTCATTTTACACCTGAGTACGACGAGAGAAGGTGATTAAAGAGCCTTTTCCAAGGACTCAACTTTAAAGATATGGAATTAATTAAAGGACTGACCTATGAACTCATTCCTGATCCGGGTCCTGTCTGTGATGCTGTCATTGGCAACCACGATGGCGTTGATAAGGGCCATCACTGTGATACGATAACTCGTCAAGTCGGACTTGCGCAATTCCTCGATCAGGAAGTTGAATCTGTGCTGTTGCTTTCGCCATTTCTTTTGGGGAAAAAAATCAACAATAACAATGAACATCTTCATAGAAATAACAATTACTAAATCTATTAACAGCCTATTGTGCGACTATGTGGTCTTGTGGTATGACACTCGCTTTCGGATCGAAAGGTCCTGGGTTCGAGCCTCGCTCGGTGCATAGTTGAGTCCTTGGATCAGACTCCTTACGCACATTCTCTCACCGTACTCAGGTGCAATGTGAGTACCTTGACGTTTACAGCGTTGACTCTGTCCGAAAAAAAATTGTAATAACGCCTAACAGGCGTCATGTCACGTCCTACATGTTAAGTGAGCACGTTTAGTGGATATTGTGCTATATAAAAGCTCAATTTGTTTAATAGCCTGCACCTTACGGCCAGCGCTCATTTCAATGTAAAAAACAATGTAGTCCTTCAGAGGCATTCGGCCCATGGAGGGGGCTCAAAAAAAAATAATCTCGACTGCACCAGGGATCGATCTTGGTCCCTTTGTGTGTGAAGCGAGTGCTCTACCAACTAAGCTGTCGGGACCCCTCAGCCCACTCCCCAGCGCTCTCCGACAATATAGGTTTTATCTTTATTCATTGAGTAGAGAATAGAAGGTCATAAAACATCCAGCCAAGAGCTTGTAAGATAAAGTAAAAGTAAAATGCATGTCATCTGAAACAATCTTAAATCATGATAATTTATTAGAGACTTATGTATGATTATTATCGTTGTTGCTTTCATGATTATTGTTGTCATTAATATTTCATTATACCATGAACTTTGTGTGTAACCTTGAACGTTTATAGTCTGGTAAATACCGTTTAGTGAGATTTACTCATAAACATGGATGGCAAAAAAAAAATTACAAAGATCTGAGTGACGTCAAATTCATTCTACCTATACTCTGGTCATTATGGTTTAGTGAGAATTACTTATTACCGCGGATGGCAAAAAGCAATAACAAAGACCTGAGTAACGTCAACTTCATTCTATCTATACCGTGTCATCTGCTACCTTGTATTTTTCCAGAGCATCCAGTGTCAGGAAATAGCCATCGCTGGAAAACACACACAGGGCTGAGAGTAACTCAAAGATTTGCATCTTAACCATAACGTTGTTGGTCTCGAGGGCTGTGGGTGTGGAATAATAGGAATTAATGATGGCGATGGTGATAGTGGTCATGATAATGCTAATGAAGATGGTGATGATGATGATGATGATGATGATGATGATGATGGTGATGATGATAATAATAATAATACAAAAACAATAACGACGATGACAACAACTGCTACTACTACTACTACTACTACTACTACTACTACTACTACTACTACTACTACTACTACTACTACTACCATCACCACCACCACCACCTCATTACTACTACTACTACTACTACTACTACTACTACTACTACTACTACTACCATCACCACCACCACCACCACCTCATTACTACTACTACTACTACTACTACTACTACTACTACTA
>NC_088363.1:37322318-37324818 GCF_034508935.2 Berghia stephanieae
GGGAACATAACATGCTCGAACAAGTTGGAAAGAAGACACGCATACATACAAAAATCGTGTAAAAAAAGATAACACTAACGAGAAGACGGTAAAATGAGTAACCTTATCTATAGGACAACGTGATAGAAAGGGGACCCAACATTAAGTCTGCCGTACTCTGGAAAAAAAAAATCCATATTTTAAAAATTTGGCCATAAAACTCGTCCTTCAAATATCTGATCGATTTAAATGACCCTCATGTTGGGAAAAACTCTCAAACCTGGGACTTCTCGCGAAGTCCCAGGTTTGAGAGTTTTTGCCAAGATGAGGGCCATTTAAATCGATCAGATATTTGAAGGACGAGTTTTCTGGCCAAATTTTTAAGTATGCGTTTTTCTAGAGTACGGCAGATAAGTATGGTCACGGCCACAATAATAATTACTATAGGCCACTCTCAAAGGCATGACTTGTTCGAATGAGATTTTTTTCTGTAGATTTTCTGCTATAGTTTTACCAGGAGTTCTTGTCTCTACACGCACGATAGATGGATTGTTCTCCTTCCCCCATTTTCTGATAGTTTTGACTTAACCACTTACAGGCGGGATTGGATTTTGGACTAATCTGACATTTATTGATATTATTATTAGATCAAACCATTTAATAGAAAAAAATTATAACAACGATGCAACTGCATACTTCATTGAAATAATATAAACTAATAATAATAATAATAATAATAATAATAATAATAATAATAATAATATAATAATAATAATAATAATAATAATAATAATAATAATAATGGTAACAATAATAATAATAATAAAAATAATAATTTAATAATAATGATGATAATATATGCATATATACATATACAAACAGCCCCCCCAAATATATATATATATATATATTATATATATATAATATATATATATATATACACCTATATTATATATATTATACATGTTATGATATATCCTTTATTCTTTCATTCTTATGTCAAATCTCTTTCGCTATCTCTCTCCATCTGTCTTTCCAGCTATCTCTCTCTCTCTCTCTCTCTCTCTCTCACTCTCTCTCTCTCTTTATATATGTGTGTGTGTGTGTGTGTGTGTGTGTGTGTGTGTGTGTTACACATCGAAAACAGGTAGGCTTTTCTTTATTATTAAAAAGTACGTGCCTGGTGAGGAATAGTAAATGAAATAAAAATCACAGTTAACAAACACACGAAACCTTATTATCATAAACCCCGATTCCTGGACTGGGTTTTGGAGTATCATAACTATATCCTATTCTTGTAAAGATACAGCGGGCTGATAAAACTTGATTTACCTTTTATATTCTGTAATTTTTTTCATTCTATCAAACGTAAGATCGTAAAAAATATATTTTTAAAAAAAATGAAAGCTACGAAACCGACGTGCACATATCTGTAGGTCTGATTCATGGATGTGATTATAGAATTGTTTTATCCTTTTTGTGATGGTGAATATTTTGCGTTGGTTTGAGGTCATTTCAATTAAAACATAAAGTCCACAACAATTTGGGTTATAGACCTGCGAATAAGTTTCCGTTGTTTTAACTCTTTACAAGGGGCCATTGCCGACAGCAACACTTAATATGTAGGACGACACATGACGCTGTAGATGGCCAGGTACTCATTTTACACCTGAGTACGATGAGAGAATGTGAGTCAAGAGTCTTTTTCAAGGACTCAACTATGCGCCGAGCGAGCGAGGATCGAACCCAGGACCTTCCGATGCGAAAGCGAGTGTCATACCACAAGACCACATAGCCGCACAATGTTGTTGATATGCATGCAACATCTTTCTTTACCAGAGGCAAAGCGTCTTCCGAAGAGGTTATCCTTGCAGTCTCCAACCGTCAGCAGGCAGTCCAGACCCCTGTGCGAATTGACAACCTCTCTGATGCAGGAGATACAAGAAGCCCGTAGAACCATGTCTGTAAGTTGTGTGCTGTGGTAACTGCACAAAGTTTTAAGGCACTGGAAAAAAAACCCATGCAAATTAAATACACAAGTGAAAACATAAACTTACGGACTTTAATAATAATAATAATAATAATAATAATAATAATAATAATAATAATAATAATAATAATAATAATAATAATAATAATAATAATAATAATAATAATAATAATAATTGACCACCATGCCCTTCGATTGTGGAGCTCCGTCAGTATTGAAACAAAAAAGTGAAAATCCACCTAATTTTAGAAAGCGGTTTAATACTGAACTCTCCTGTAAGTTATATGATTTAGACTCTTAGTATGTATTTTATTATAATATATATTATTATCATATCAATGTGTGTATGATAGATGATGTGTTGATGTAAAGCGCCAGTGAACACATTTGATTTGAACTAGACGCCGTATAAATTCATTATATGATTATTATTATAATCCCTTTTAGAGCCCTTTGAGCAGGTCTAGTGGATATTGCGCTAAATAAATACTCGTTATTTTTATAGTATTTACTAGTGCCGCGCTGAGGACC
>NC_088363.1:37329818-37334818 GCF_034508935.2 Berghia stephanieae
CATTTTCATAAATATTTAAATGCTACTTCTTTTTTTCAAAAATGTAATTTTAGTGAAATCTAACGTTTGATAATCTGACGTCACAAATTATTATTGTAAACTTGATATCATTGCGCGTTACTATTTAGGGAGAGGGATGGAATAATATGCAATATAATAATATACATATTGCTTGCAGTAGATCTTTATTGCCTTATTCCGTTACATCACTAACTTTATGATCAATTGTATTGACGCTGTATAAAGGTTATGTCAGGCCTTCTAGGCAGTATTTAGATTATGAATAATATTATGATGCCTTCTTTGCATGTATTGTAAATGGTCATGATCTAGGGGTACACATTTGCAAGTCTGACATCCACTTATGGGCTTAGTTTAACATTGTTGGAATGGACAATTGAGCTTTATATAGCAATAAATGTGCTAAAAGCGCTTTACAAGGGGTTCCTGGTCAACAGCAACATTTAACATGTAGGACGGGACATGACGCCTGTTAGGCGATATTACAATTTTTCGGACAAAGACAACGCTGTAAATTTACGGCCAGGTATTCATTTTACACCTGAGTACAGTGAGAGAATGTGAGTAAAGAGCCTGTTCCAAGGACTCAACTATGCGTGGAGCGCGACGCTCGAACCCAGAACCTTCCGATCCGAAAGCGAGTGTCATACCACTAGACCACAGTATTTTGCCTCATTTTTTTTGGAAATCCATCAGGTGATCAGACCTGCAAATTAGTGTGCGACTGTCGTGACATACTAATTTATACTCCGATACAAACGATTACTTATTGTCGGGTCTTATAACCTATAAAGTATCATGTTACGAACCTATTGCTGTAACGGATATACTCCCAAACCAACGCAAAAAATATTGCCCGTTACAAAAATGTGAAATCCAGCGAACAATTGCGATCGGTCATCAGACCTGAAAATATGGGAATGTAGTGGTAGTCCGATACACAATGAGATAAATTAGCATCACAATCACAAATGAAACAGTTTTCTTGCTTTTGGGTCATTCACATGGAAGTCTAGAGAATATTCCAAGACAATACCCCCCCCCCCCACCCCCCCATAAAAAGACAAAAAAAAAAAAAGGAAAACATTTATAACAAATACAAAAAAAACAACAAACCCCACCCCCCCCCCCAAAAAAAAAAAAAAAAAAAAAAAAAAAAAAAAAAAAACAACAAAAAACAAACAACAGCAAAAAAAAAAACAAAACAAAAAAACTAAAAACAAAAATAAAACCCACCAAAAACAAACAAATTAAACAATAAGTAAACCCCTAAAAGACCCCCATACCAAATAATAATTTTTAAAAACAACCCCCCCCCCCCAAAAAAAAAATAGAAAACAAAACAAAACAGACAAACACACACACACACACACACAAATCATAACAAACCTCTCTTGGTTTGGCTTCTATTTGATATTGAGTCACGTCTTTTTTCTCGGGGGGAAAAGGGAGGGGGCGCGCTCATTTAAATATCAGACATTTACTATAATACGTAATATAATATAATATGACACACACACATCCATACAAACACAAACACTCACAAAGGCATACACCGCTCTATTCCTGGATGGTGTTTACGTTATATTAGTTTTTATGATGGAATAAAAGCAACATGACGAGACAGATTGATTGTGTCAGCACTTAAAATGTGACTCATCGTTTCTTAACGGTGTTATTATATCCGTGTGATTTATGAATATTAAAAAAAAATGAATTTATAGTCAAAAATATGAGAGTTGTGTTAACTTCATTGGTTTTATTGCAAAGAATGTCATACTTTTTCAAGCCCCCAGAAACAATAGAATCATAAATTCTTATAACTTTATTTCAAAATGCCCATTTTGGTATTAACTCTGTACTTACCGATCATTTTCAGTATTTTCCCAAAAATGACAGGCTTACCCATCAGAAAAATGGATTTTAAAAACTCAAACAAGCTCTCTACAAAACAACTTTATGTTCTTATTAATTAAACCTGGAGTATTCTTCAAAGTTTGTGGTGTACAAAATAAATCTGAATAAGAAAAAAAAAAGTATATTGTATCGTAACAAATGTGACGATTTTGCTGTAGGTGGTAAGGAGAGGGTTTAATTGCTCTCGACTTTAAATCCACACGACAGACCATAAATGTTTCACCTTCAACTGAGGCTTAATCTATAGCTACGCTTTATTCTTATCACCAATACATTAGCTTTTGCTTCCTTCTTCATTTTAAGGTTATGAAAAAAACCCAATGTGCATGTGTTTAAAATTATGTTTGTTATTCGATTCAATAGGATCCTCTTAAGTAGTCCTTCTGAGCCATAGGCCCATGGAATCGAAGTTAATCCCGATCTCTACAGCGTGAAACGGAGAATAGCAATTGCTTGCCACCCTTTGGATAGGACGCTAGTTTATCGCAAAGAATTTCCACTAGATCAAGAAGACCCAGCTACCCTATTACTGCTGGGTGGACAGGAGGGAGGGGAGGGGGGGGGGGGTGTCAGAAAAAAATATCGACTGCACCCGCGATAGATAAAACCATGGTAAGCCCGATTGATGCAAAATATTTTGGACTTAATGTGTCTAATCCATCTCTCAGTAATTGGCTGCTGTCCGTTAACGCTACGGAAACTTGGATGAGCCTGGATGATCATTAGCTAACAAATTAACAGCCAAACTTTGGAAAACTCAAATTTTTTAATAAATTGGCCAGAAAACTGGTCCCTCAAATATTGATCGATTTAAATGATTCTCATCTTGACAAAAGCTCCTAAACCTGGGACCTTGCTACGTCCCAGGTTAGAGAGTTTTTTGTCAAGCTGATGGTCACTTAAATCGATTGATATTCAAAGGACGTGTTTTCTGGCCAAATTTTAAAATACGACAGTTAAACTGGTTAAAATCTTGTCAGTCCATTTCCCGTATTAGCTAATTATTTGCAACAGATGTCAAAGTTTTACTCGCACCTGCCATTCTTGAATGTTATTTTAAACGATTGAAAAGACATGATTTGTGACCGATCATGTCAAAAAGGTTTTATGTCGGGATGAACTCCAAGGTGCTTGAACATGAATTGTAACCTCAAGTTAGTCATGGACATGAAGTTACTTTCTACTCGTTATAGTGGAGAATGAAGACTCTTACTTGCATTACAAATAACTCAAAAGCTGGTATTTTCTATAATTGTTATTCTAAATCGATGGCCGGCGGATCAAACCTCTGAAGTCCCGATTTTAACGATCGGCGGATCAAAACCGATCCCGTGTGCAGTCGGGATTTGTTCTCTTCCTTCCCCCCCCCCCACCTCCCAACACTGTCCACCCAGTAGTGATTGGGTAGCTGGGTCTGTTAGATCTGGCGAAAAGTACCTTTGCGATAGACTAGCGTCGGATCCAAAGGGTAACAAGCAATTGTTATTGTCCGTTTCACGCTATAGAAACACTTATAAACTCCGGTGTCATGGCCCGAAAGGCTGTGAAGGACTACTGAGGTGTTATTAGTAATAGATTTAGTCTAAATTATATGCCATTTAAAAAATAATAAAGGTGGTTCATTTTCCGATGCCATCTTTATTTACCCGTATTTGTGACAGATTTTTGGGTAAAGTTCTATTTCATACGGCTTGAGGACTGTAGGTTTCGGGTTCAAATCCCGTTGTAGGCGGCGAAATATTGGGTCTTGGAGAAGTCTTACAATGTCTCACCGTACTGAGGTTTAAAATACATTTTTGGCAGAGAACAGTGTTCTCACAACTCAACATGTTCTCATCAGTGTGTATTGTGTTTACGTGAACTCTATAGATAGAACGAATATGACGTCACTCAAGCCTTTGTTATTGTATTTTGCCATCCACGTTTGTGAGTGATTCTCACAAAACTGTATTAACTAGACCATAAAAGGTCATGGTTACACACAGTTTTGTGTGTTGGTCCGTTATACTTCCGGATGGCAATGTCGTGAGCTTCTGAGCCAAGGGCATACTATCTATAGACAGTATGAAGTTGACGTCACTCGGGTCTTTGTTATTGCTTTTTGCTATTCGGGTTTTATGAGTAATTCTCACTGAACTGTATTAACCAGACTATAAACGTTCAAGGTTACACATAGTTTTGTGTGTTGGTCCGTTATACTTCCGGATGGCAATGTTGTGAGCTTCTTATGTCGATATATCTTCGACTTTAACAATGACCTTACCGTGGCGATATAACAAAGCTAAAGATGGAATTCTTGGATCTTTGGCTATTTGGACTGAGTGGAATTTGACATTTACACAACAATTTTCATGGGCAACATCTGCATCATGGCATTAGTTGTTCTTCAGCTTTTCGCTTCACACAAGCTATGAAATATTTCTGGCATTTTATTATTTTACAAGCACCATGTATTGGGGCAGCGTGGCTCAGCGTGGCTCAGCTGTACGATCGTTGCTTCGTACCCGAAAAGTACCGAATTCGATCACCCGCCGCTGCGCTGTGTGGCCTTGAGCAAGTCACCTCGCTCTAGATCAATTTGCGACGCTGCACTGCGGCCTACGCCTGGGTTATTCCAGTCTTCCCTTGGAATTGACCCTAGAGACAAACTTCCTCTATGGGACGAATAAAGGGAATTTTATTTTTTAAACTTTATTTTTATGTCTCTTCTTATATATTATTATGTGTTCCTGCTGGGTTGGGACCTACAGTAAACTTCTTTGAGCAACGCGTATGTTTTTAAAATGAAAATTGGCGGAAGAGCGCTTAGTGAAAGAGGAAGGGAGGCTGGTATATCGAGGTTCCATTGTATTTCATATAAATCTTTAAGGAATACATTTGACTCTAAAAAAATATTATATTTGATAAAAGGTGGTTTGAGAAGGCATGATGGTTTTCACGATATCAAATCGGATCATCAAAACTTAAAAAAAATTTAACAACCCCTCGCCCCCACAAAACTTGAGCTTATATTTAGCGCAATATCCATTAAACGTGCTCAAAAGCGCGTCACAAAGGGTCCC
>NC_088363.1:37342318-37362318 GCF_034508935.2 Berghia stephanieae
CAAGGCCTCACAAAGTAGCAGGAAGTCGAAATCCACCTTCTAGGTATGAACCAAAGACCATACCTCACTGTGTCACTTTATCCTCAAGTATCCAATTATGAATTATTAAAAAAAATATGTCACCACTGTGATGCCCTGTGGAGAAGAATTAATGAAGCAGAGAAGTGATACGACATGGAACGAGATAAAAATAGTTAGCTCAGGATAGTGAAAGACGGAAACTATTTGTCTCAACAAGAGATGAAGTGAGTAGGAAAGTGCCAGAAGACAATAGAGAATATACAATTTTTTCGCGGCGGTGATGGGGGTTTGAACCCGCAACCTTACTGGTACGACAACTCCGCCTAGCCGGTGAGAGCGTGACTCTACCGTATGAGCTATCCACGATACCGGAGCAAACTATTTGTTTGTGGCCTGTACACTGACCCAGGGTGAAAAAGACTGATGATGATGAGTGATGCTCTGGAGAGAAAAATAAAGGGAGAGAAGGTGACTTATATAAAAGAGGACAATGGTACAATGAAAATAACGTTTTGGCCTTTGGTTCTCCCCAGTTTTCACTCAGTTAATGAAGAGAAAGAGAGAGAGAGAGAGAGAGAGAGAGAGAGAGAGAGAGAGAGAGAGAGAGAGAGAGAGAGAGAGAGAGAGAGAGAGAGAAAGAGAGAGAGAGAGAAAGAGAGAGAGAGAGAGAGAGAGAGAGAGAGAGAGAGAGAGAGAGATGAAAATGTTATATATATATATACATTGTGCGAGGTCGGATCGTTGTTTACTTTCCATTATCCCCTTTTTATATGAGTCGCATTTCCTTCCTTTATTTTTCTCTCGGGACCTTCCGATCCGAAAGCGAGTGTCATACCACAAGACCACATAGTCGCACAGTTAGTAGCGTTTTCTATGGGAAATATGTACAAAATATTTTATTTCTACTGATTTTGACTAGATTCTCGGCATGTGGTCCACCCGACGTTCACATATCTATACGCAGGCCCGAAAACAGAATATGGACTTGATTTAACATTGTTGTAATGGACAATATTTTGCGTTGGTTTGAGTGTAATTCCATTACAACATTGACCCCAATAAATAACAATGTGAAATTGAATGTAAGCTTCTATTTAAAATTCAAAAACTGATAAAATGGACTATTCGGGTTTCCCCTTTATAATAAAACAGGATGAATGAGACAGTACAGACGAATGAGATAATGTGGTAGTGGCGTTGTTAAGATGAATAAATTTAAAAACATTGATGGACAGGAAAATCCAATTTCACATTGTTATTTATTTCTTCGAGCTTCGAGCAGCAACATTTACATTACCCAACATTGACCCCCCATAACATTTTGGTTATCAGACCCGCAAATAACTACACGTTGGATTCACTACTAAAACAGTGTATACCGATACGAGGTAGAGATGATGCAGTAACATGTCTAACACTATTAACTTTCTCAATATAGCGAATCATTATATTATTTATTATCGACTTAAAAAATCTCAAGATATTGATTAGATTTAAAAAAAAAAAAAAAAAAAGAAGGAATATTTCAAGGGAAGTAACCGTGAATCGTCATGTTTTCACAATGATTAATCATGTATTATTTCCCTTTAAATTTCAAATAATAATTTGCTCAACATAACACATAGACTTTCTAGTTTAGCCATATTAAATCACGGGCCAAATTAATGTAGTATCTGACTGATGTAGAAGGTAAATAATTTGTAAACCGGTTGATGTAGTATTACCGACTTGTTACACATATATGCAGGTCTGACGTCCGAACGCAGTTATAGGCCTAGTTTAACATTGTTGCAATGGACAATATTTTGCGTAATTTTTTTTTTTTTTTTTTTTTTTTAGATTTCCATTGCAACAATGACGCCATAATGATATCAGTTAACAATCTACATATAAGTGCGGCTATGTGGTCTAGTGGTATGACACTCGCTTTCGGATCGGAAGGTCCTTGGTTCGAGCCTCGCGCTCGGCGCATAGTTGAGTCCTTGGAAAGGCTCTTTACTCACATTCTCTCACCGTACTCAGGTGTTAAATGAGTACCTGGCCGTTAACAGCGTTGTCTATGTCCGAAAAATTGTAATATCGTCTACCAGGCGGTATGTCCCGTCCTACACGTTAAATGTAGCTGTTGGCCAGAGACCCCTTGTAAAGCGCTTTGAGCACATTTAGTGGATATTGCGCTATATCAAGCTCAATTTTTAATTGCACGAGTAGTCGAGTAGTACACAAAATGAATTTTCACTCCTGACCTGAAGTGGGACTTTGTGTCGCCTAAAAATTGGCATACTAAAATCCCAACGGATTTCTTCCATTCTTAAAAAAAGAATAATATAATTCCCGTTATTATTTTTCTCTAGGGTCTAATCCAAGGGAACACTGGAATAACCCAGGCGTCAGCCACAGTACAGCGAGGCGAGGTGACTTGCTCAAGACCACACAGCGAAGTGGCGGGTGTTCGAACTTTGATACCTTCCATGTGCGAAGCAAAGACCGTACCGCTGAGCCACACTGCCCCCATTAGTATCATCAACAGATTCCTACATCTTTTTAAAATCTGTTTTAGCTCATTCAAAATTTGTAATCCCTAAATGATCACCAAATTTTAGAGCAAAAGCAACTGTCTAATTTGAATTCAATCAACACCAATGACGTCTTATGTCGATTTTTATAGAAAGTATGCAGATGACGTCACTCAGGCCTTTGTTATTGTTTTTGCCATCCGCGTTTGTGAGTTGTTCTCACTAAACTGTACTAACCAGACTATAAAAGTTCATGTTTACACAGAGTTTGTGTGTTGGTCCGTTATACTTCTGGATGGCAATGTTGTGAACTCCTTGGCCAAGCGCATTCTATCTATATAGGTCTAATAATAATTTGATTACTTTGGACAAAATGGGTGATTCATGTTGACATCAGACATCTTGTATGATGGATTATCTATATTCCTTTATGGAATCCTAGGCGGTGGTATCTTATGGGGGCCGTGTATAGCTCATACAGTAGAGTCACGATCACTAGGCCAGGCGGAGTTGTCGTACCAGTAAGGTACCAGGTTCGAGCCCACATCGCCGCCGCGAAGTTTTTATTCTCTTTTGTCTTCTGGCACTTTCCTACTCACTTCATTTCTTGCTGGTATCTTATGGTACTTTTGTGAAAGGGCGTAAAAATATTTTGATTGCATTGTTGTTTTAATGACTGAGGTGTCTGTTTTAAGGTGTCCAACCACACAATCACATTATGCTACTAAATTAGGTCTTTGCATTGTCCGTGGTTGCCGGAATAAATGACAACCCCCCCCCCCCCCCCCCAACCCCAGTTTTTTAGTTGGAAGGAGTCAAGAATGATGTCAAATGTAAGATTTTTGCCCAACGTACATTTTGTCAACCATTGAGCTTTTGAGCGTTTATTGAGATTTTATATAGCGCAATATCCACTAAATGTGCTCAAAGCGCTTTACAAGAGCCAACAGCAACACGTCACATATATAGCGAGACATGACGCCTATTAGGCGATATTACAATTTTTTCTCGACAGAGACAACGCTGTTAACGGTCAGGTACTCTTCTCTTTAAATCTGAGTACGGTGAGAGAATGTGAGTAAAGAGCCTTTTCCAAAGACTCAACTATGCGCCGAGAGAGGCTCGAACCCAGGACCTTCATACCACTAGACCACATAGCTGGATGAGGGTCATTTGAATCTATTGATACTTGAAGGATGATTTTTCTGACCAAAATCCTAGATACGTGCCTTTCCAGGGTATCTACGACAGAAGTGGATTCAATAGTCTGATGTCACGTCGCCCAGCAAGGCAGCCATCGTCGTTCTAAACAAAGACAATCGGTACTTTTTATTCTTCATGCTGGCTAGAACTTTTCATATGTCTTGTGATCTGAATGTGTAAAAGTCAAAACATGATCAGATTTATGTTTTTTTTTCTCCTTTGGATACGCTTTTATGCTCATCGGAGAGATATTTCATAAGAACGTCCGCCATTGTTCCGACAATTTAGAGCCAGTTACTAATTACCATGCGTCATTACGAGGGAAGTGACGTTGCGACTGTTGAAGCGAATTGTGCTGGTATCTTTTTGTTGATTTTGGATAATCGTTTTAGGATCACTAGTCAGAAACCCCTGAATGATAATTAAATCCAATTATTAACCCCATGTGAAAAAACGTGGAGAATCATTCAAAACAAACAATGCTGTTTCTGTTACGCTTCAACTACCGACCAGACTACAGCGCTTCTCCGTGGTACCGTCTTTTGCTTCGTACCCGAAAGGTACCGAGTTCGATCACCCGCCGCCGCTGCGCTGTGTGGCCTTGAGCAAGTCATATTTACCCTATCTTTAATAATTTGCGGCGCTACACTGCGGCGAACGCCTGGTTATTCCAGACTAATGTGCTAGCCAAAGGATAGCAAGCAATTTTTATTGTCCGTTTCACGCTATAGAAACCGGGATAAACTACGGCTCCATGGGCCTAATAATGGCCTCGAAGGAGTACTCTGGAAAAAACACGTATTTACAATTTTGGCCAGGAAACTCTTCCTTCGAATATTATATAGATAAATAAAAGATTAAAATAAATAGATTACCATTCATTCATTCCATGTGGGAAATTTGTCTCTAGGGTCTAATTCAACGCGTGAGGCGAAATGGAGCGCTGCAAATTGAACTAGGATGTGGTGACTTGCTCAAGACCACACAGCGCAGCTACGGATGATCGAACTCCGTGCAGCTAAACCACGCATCCTCACCCCCCTTAAAAAAGATCATAAATGAATAATATAGATCGATTAGAATGAGATCTCATTTTGTCAAAAAGCTTTCAAACCTGAGACTTTGCTAAGATGAGGGTCACTTTATTCGATCGAAATTTGAAGGACGAGTTTTTTGGCCAAAATTTTATATAACTTGTTATTTTTCCAGAGTCCTGTAGTATTGGATTTATAGGCTATGCGGTCTTGTGGTATAACACTCACTTTCGGATCAGAAGGTCCTGGGTTCGAGCTTCGCTCGGCGCATAGTTATGTCCTTGGAAAAGGCTCTTTACTCACATTCTCTCAGGTGTAAAATGAGTACCTGGCCGTTAACAGCGTTGACTATGTATGAAAAAAAATCGTAATATCGCCTAATATGCGTCATGTCTTGTTCCACATGTTATGTGTTGCTGTTTGTCAGGGGCTCCTTGTAAAGCGCTTTGAGCACATTTAATCGATATTGTCATATAATATAGGCGTGTACACAAACAGTTTAATTCTGAGAGAAAGACCATTGACGTGCTTAACAGCAAGGCCTACAAGGAATGATAGGGTTGTTTTCAATGTAAAAATAAAAAACATTGAGCTTTTATATAGCGCAAAATCCACTAAACGAGCTCAGACCGCTTTACAAGGAGTCCCTGGTCAACAGCAACACTTAACATTTAGGACAGGACATAACGAATGTTAGGCGATATTTCAATTTTTTTTACAGAGACAATGCTGTTGACGGCCAGGTACTCATTTTACACCTGAGTACGGCGAGAGAATGTGAGTAAAGAGCCTTTCCAAGGACTCAACTATGCGCCGAGCGAGGCTCGAACCCAGGACCCTCCGATCTGAAAACGAGTGTCATACCAAAAGACCGTATAGCCGCACGTATACAAACAAGTTAAAACCTGAGAAAAAGACCATTATTGCCGTGCTTAACAACAAGGCATACTTAGAATATGATTCAATAGTCTGGTGTCACTTCGACCTAAAAACGAGCAGCTTGGTTCTAAACAAAGAAAATCGGTACTTTTTATTCTTCATGCTGACTAGAACTTTTTCACATGTAATGTGATCAGAATGTATAAAAGTCAAAACACGATCAGATTTATAATGTTTTTCTCCTCTGGGGTCTGATTCATGGAGCGGGACTATGACGATAGTCCTAGACTAAATCCGTTGTCTCAGACTAAAAGGCGTTGTAAGATATTCATGAAGCCGGACTACGCGAAGTCTTAGACTAAACGAGGGACTAAACGGGTGAAATTTACACCCGCGATTTAGCAGGTGTAAATATCGTAGTCTGAGACTAAATTTCAAAATCATAATATGTCCTCTACGCTGGGGGAAGTAATTGTACAGCGATTAGAACAAGCTACCCGACAGTTTTTGATTTTATATTTATTTTTATTTATTTATTTATTTATTTATTTATTTATTTTTTGGTTTTGTTTCTTTTCTTTTCTTTACTTTTCTCGAAGATTCGACAATCGCACATACACTCCTCATCTTGCCCATTCAAAACACTCTGCAGGGACTCCTCCTCCCCCCCCCCCCCAACACACAGTTTCATAGTAACTTCCTCCTCCTCCTCCTCCTCCTCCTCCTCCTACTACTACTACTACTACTACTACTACTACTACTACTACTACTACTACTACTGTTGCTGCTGCTACTTTCACTATTATCATTACTCACAACAACAACAACAACAACAACAACAACTACTACTACTACTATTACAACTACTACCATTACTACTACTACTACTACTACTACTACTACTACTACTACTACTACTACTACTACTTGTAGTAGTACTACTACTACTACTACTACTTGTAGTACTACTACTACTACTACTACTACTACTACTACTACTACTACTACTACTACTACTAATACTACTACTACTACTACTACTACTACTAATACTAATACTACTATTACAACTACTACCTCCTCCTCCTCCTCCTCCTCCTCCTCCTCCTACTACTACTACTACTACTACTACTACTACTACTACTACTACTACTACTGTTGCTGCTGCTACTTTCACTATTATCATTACTCACAACAACAACAACAACAACAACAACAACAACAACAACTACTACTACTATTACAACTACTACCATTACTACTACTACTACTACTACTACTACTACACTACTACTACTACTTCTAGTACTACTACTACTACTACTACTACTACTACTACTACTACTATACTACTACTACTACTACTACTACTACTACTACTACTACTACTACTAATACTACTACTACAACTACTACCATTACTACTACTACTACTACTACTACTACTACTACTACTACTACTACTACTACTACTACTACTACTACTACTACTACTACGACTACTATTACATTTCTTTTATGTCTTTTATCGTCCATTATTTTCTAGAAATTTCACGTCTCTCACTGGCCTTATCATTTCTATCACACCGCGCTAACGATTCGTTCACACTCCAACCATCGTTGAGTACAGACGATGCAATTTATACTGCATTTCATCTTATTTGTTTTCAACGTTTATTTGTTTATTGTTGTGCCGACGAAGGGTTTGTACCCGAAATGCCCATTGTCTGTATTGTTTCCACCGATTCCTCTCCATCATCACTCTTTAGTTAGTATTTTCGGGACCCCATGCTTCAGGCAGCGCCCACCGCTCTCAACTTAGAACAATGCTACACCGTGGATAAGAATCATTTAAGTGCCATCGTTATTTATATTTACTAAAAACATTACACACACACACACACATTCTCAAACCATTTTTAACCCCCTTAACTTGTCTCACACTATTTTTATTTGTGGGGAAAAAACAACAACAAAACAAAACAAAAACCAAAACGATCAAAACAAACACGAAGAAGAAATAGATATGATTGATTTCTGTGCCACTTCGTATGACGCATGCGCAGCTGGAAAAGTAACACATTTCTATGACGTGTTGTGGTACGTTTCCGAGGAATCCCCAGTTAAAAATAGATTGACCTCTGTAGTCTGAGACTTCGCAAGCGTAGTCAGAGACTTGATAGTCAGGGACGAAGTCTGACTCCATGAATAGCTTACTTTCCGTAGTCTCTGACTTCCCAAAGTCTTAGACTACAAAGTCTCAGACTTTGCTATAGTCTGAGACTACCATAGTCCCGCTCCATGTATCAGACCCCAGGATACACTTTTATGCTCGTCGGAGACGTATTTCATAAGGGCGTTTGCCATTGTTCCGATAGCTTAGAACCGGTTACTATCTGTGATAATGAGGAAGTGTGACGTCACGACTGTTGAAGTCTATTACACGGTTCTTTTGAATGCATTGATTGGGGTGTGTTTGCTGATACGTGGTGCAACGTGAATGGTTTGAATAAATCGTCTTTCCACAGAAAAATCTTTGTGTATATCAGATTATATTGAGTTTTGTGTGCAGAAGGTATCTATGTGAAAAGAAAGAAATATTGGTATTTGCTAACAACAAACACTGGGTCACAAAAAGAACGAAATTACATTTGAATGAAAAGAAATATTTATGAACCAAGGGAGATAAGAAAGCTTTGAAAACGAAGCAAGAGGAAATAAAGAAAGAACAGTGGCGTGGGGCCATTGGATCGAATGGTGCCAGGCACCGTACAAATCATTTAAAAATCATTAACAGCATAATTGAATTAAAAATACAACTGAGAAATCTTAACTCCACTGTCTTTCGCCAACTCGCCAACAACATACTGCCTTTTTAGTCTCCACTCTATTCAAGATTCCGAATCACGGACTGCGCCGACTCGTGCCCCCTCGTGGATCTTTACCTTGCAGTTGGTGAGGGGGCTTGAGGCACACGGGAGGGCAAAGGTGTAAATCCCGGTCGACCGTCACGAGACCATCCCGGGTATCGAGCCAACGAGCCACATGAGCTGCTCGCCCCGGTGTGTGACTAAATTTGATCCAAACCCGGTGCCCGAATAGCAGCCCTATCCCGGGCGCCACACTATTGTCCTTATGTCGAGTCCCAACCAGTCCCGTCAATGGCGAAGCGGTCTGCC
Source organism: Berghia stephanieae (assembly GCF_034508935.2). Classification (NCBI taxonomy): domain Eukaryota; kingdom Metazoa; phylum Mollusca; class Gastropoda; order Nudibranchia; family Aeolidiidae; genus Berghia; species Berghia stephanieae. The sequence goes on from NC_088363.1 coordinate 37,351,151, forward strand.
GCCTAGCCAAATAATACCGCGTTCGTGTCGCCCGGGTCGTCGGCACGTCCGAGAAAAAAGCAAACGTCCCATGCATCAATCGATCCGCGGCCTGCCGATTGGAAAATGCGACGGCGGGGATGGCGAACTGACGCGTATATTGTCCCTGAACGTCGAGAGCCAGAGTATGGCAAAAAATGAGCTTTTATCAAAGCTATTGGCCGTTCATTGCGTTGATATCCTCCTTTTACAGGAGACCCACCTTTATTCAGGCGCGCAATCTTCCCGATTCCAGATCCCAGGCTATACGGTGGTCCAACGAGAGGACACTTCGAGGCTCAAAGGAGGGGTTAGCGTTTACGCTAAAGAGCCATCGAAGGTAAGGGTCATTGAGAGCGTAACGGACAGCAATGGGGTGAACCGAATTTCCGTGGAAGTAGGTGGACTGTGTTTGCATAATATTTACAAACCACCTAGAGCGACTTGGACTACACCACCGGTACCGGTGGTCAGCCACCCTTCCATCTGTCTGGGAGACTTTAATGGCCACCATCACGAATGGGGCTACCGAGACTGCAACGAGGCAGGAAGACAACTCCGCTCATGGATGGACTGTAATGATCTACACCTAGTGTACGATCCTACAGCCAAGGGTACCTTCCGGGTACCCGCCATAAGAAGGAGTACACTCCAGACCTCACCCTCGTAACGAAAAGCGCGAACGGTGAACCGCTGCAGGTGAAGCGGACAGTCCTCGGGGACTTTCCGCATAGCCAGCACAGGCCGGTTCTTGTCACAGCTGGGGTGACAATACCGAGGTAGCAGTCTCTCCCACTTTGCAGATGGAATTTCAGGAAGGCTGACTGGGAGGAATTCAGTTCCTATATCGAGCAGGTCTGCCCTGCCATTCCTCCCAAGTCCAAGAATATAACCAGATTTAGTAGGCTACTGGTTAAGAGCGCTCAACGCTCTATTCCACGGGGCAAGCGGAAATTCTACACCCCTTGCTGGACAGCAGAGTCGGAAGAGCTGTACCGAGAGTACCAGCAGACCCAGTCCCAGGACACAGCCGATAGACTACTTCAGTCTCTGGCAAAGGGAAGGAAGCAACGGTGGCAGGAGACCGTGGAAAGTCTCTACTTTACACACTCCAGCCGCCACGCTTGGCGTTTGATAAAGAAATTGGACCCAGATCGGAATTTCGCGAAGGCTGCACCGGAATGCGAGGCAGACACAATTGCCAAGAATATTAAGAACCGTAGTAAGCGGGTCCCTAATCAGGCTTTTGAGCGCGGTGTCCGCAAGGCGTACCGAACGATTTTGGACTCGCTACCTGCGGAGGAGTCGGACTGGACGGCCCCGTTCAGTCCCCGAGAAGTGGGTGCAGCCATTAGCGAAGTAAAGAACGGCAAAGCAGCAGGGATAGATGGTGTATATCCCGATATGGTGACGCATCTGGGCCCCAGGGCACGGGCCTGGCTAGCAGAGGCAATGTCTGACGTCCTTGCAAAAGGAAAGCTTCCACAAGTGTGGAAGCACGCGAAGATAGTTGCCATCCTGAAGCCAGGGAAGCCGGCGAAGGAGGCAGACAGTTACAGACCCATATCGCTGCTGAGCTGTCTTTACAAATTGTTGGAGCGTGTTCTATTAAACCGATGGGGCCGGTCCTAGACGCTGCCCTGCCACCAGAGCAGGCAGGCTTCAGGGAAGGGAGGTGCACCACGGAGCAGGTCATTGCCCTTACAGAGCATATTGAGCACGGGTTCGAGAGAAAACAGCAAACAGGTGCTGTGTTTATAGACCTATCAGCGGCGTACGATACGGTCTGGTGCGATGGGTTAATGCTCAAACTTGCAAAAATCATAAGGTGCAAAAAGACCTTGAAGTTGTTCTCTTCGATCTTAGGGGAAAGGCAATTCCACGTCGCGCTGGGAGACGTCACGAGCAAAGTAAGGAAATTGAAGAATGGGGTCCCTCAGGGGTCGGTACTTGCGCCAATGTTGTTTAACGTTTACATTAGCGATATGCCGAACACTTCCTCCCTGAGGCTGGGATACGCAGACGACTGGGCACTCGTTACTCAGAGTAAAGTGTGGACCCGTCTCGAGAGCGTACTCAGCGAGGACGTCACCAGACTCAAATCCTACTTTGACAAGTGGTACCTGAAGATGAACACTTCAAAAACCGTGGCCACTGCATTTCACTTATGCAGTGGTTGGCACACCCGTAAACTGAATGTCATAGTCGGGGACCAGCCACTCCCATATGAGCCGCGTCCAAAATATTTAGGGGTGACGTTGGATCGCAGCCTTACCTATCGGGTTCATCTCGAAGGGGTTGCCCGGAAGATAGAGAAGCGGAATAGTCTTCTGAGGAAGCTGGCGGGATCGACTTGGGGCGCTAGCCAAGCGCTCCTAAGAACATCCGCCCTGGCACTATGCTATTCCACCGCGGAGTATTGCGCTCCAGTGTGGGGTAGAAGCAGAAACGTTGAGAAGGTGGATGTAAAACTTCGCAAGTCGATGCACATAGTGTCGGGAACGCTAGCAACAACCCCTAGAGAATGGGGCCCGGTAATGGCAGCGATCCAGCCCCCCGATGTCCGGAGGGAGACCATTACGGGAAACTGGCTGAGTAAGATCAAAGAGAGAGGGAATGGGGATACCCCTCTCATGCGCATAATGAACGGTGCCCCCGTTTCGAGCCGAAATAAGTCCCGGCAACCCTTGTACGCAGAATCCCTGACTACGGACAGAGCTGCACATACGAGATGGAAGTCGGTTTGGACGAATTCAATCCCTCGTGGGGGCGGGGACCTACACTCCTCTAAGCTTGGTGAGAAGTTGCCAGGCTTTGATACCAGTAAGAGGAGACACTGGGTAGCTGCGAATCGGCTTCGGTCGAGGAGCTGCCTAACGGCCGGTGCGTTACATCAGTGGGGTCTAACTTCCTGTCCTTTATGTCCACGCTGTGGGCAAGAACCCGAAACGGCAGAGCATCTAGTCGAAAGGTGTGTTGTGACGATGCTACCGGGCGGGTTCGCGACGGTGCACGAATGCGGACCGGACTTTGCTGATTGGGTCGATCGTCATAACATAATAGTGTGAACCATAAGAAGCTGCTGCCGACTCGTGTGTTGGTGACATCACTGCGCGAAGTAGTGACTAAATCAAACACCGTGGTGCAAAGCAATCCAAGCTCCAGTTAATGCTCTATCCATTAGTATCGCTACAGCTGATTGAGCGAGAAACTGGGTCGAATTATCTCATCTCATGTAGTTCCATATCTGAAGCAGACGTCGGAGGTCATCTTCCGCCAAGCTGATCTATCTCTTGCCAATTCTATTAAAGCAGCGCCACCTTTCTCAGCTTCATCTGTCCAAGTTCTTATCCCTTTCAAATACGTTATTCTTTGTCTTCCTCTTATTCTTTTTCCATTCATCTTTCCAATCAAGGCGAGTACTTCAAAACCAGGGTGGCGGATAGTGTGTCCTAAAAATTCCATTTGGCGTTTGATGATTTTTGTTATCAGTGATCTTTTTCTGTTTGCCATTTCTAAAATTTCTTCATTTCTTTTCCTTTCCATCCATGACACCCTCATCATTCTTCTGTAAAACCACATTTCCACTGCCTCCAGTCTTTTAACCATGGTCTTGTTTATGGTCCAGCTCTCACAACCATATAGCAGCACAGACAGTACATAGCAATCCAGGACTTTGATTTTTGTTTTCATGCTAATATTCCTGTTTTTCATAATTGTATGCAGCTGGTTGAATGCATTCTTCGCCATACCTATTCTTTTCTTTATTTCACAATCTGATTTTCCATTGGATGTTACATTGAAGCCTAAATATTTGAAACATTCAACTTGTTGTATTGTTTGTCCTCTGCTTGTTATTACACAGGCTGGTGGGTTATTATTTTTAGATACCGTCATACATTCTGTTTTAGATATATTCAGTTCCAGTCCCATATTTTCACTACTCCTGACTACAACATTCAGTAATTCTTGTAGTTCATGTTCAGATTCTGCCAGTAAAACCGTATCATCTGCATACCTCAGATTTGTTACATTCTTTCCTCCAATACACACCCCCTTCTTATGTTCGATATCTCTTAATATCATTTCACTATAGAGGTTGAATAAATCTGGAGACAAAACACACCCCTGCCTAACTCCTCTTCTAATAGGTGTAAAACTGCTTAGCTCGTTGTCAACACGCATTGCTGCTTCTTGTTCCCAGTACAAATTCCGTAATATTCTTAAATCTTTACCATCAATGTCCAAAGATGATAGAATTTTGAATAGTTTTTCGTGTTGTACTTTATCAAAGGCTTTTGAATAGTCGATGAAACACATATACAGATCTTTATTTACTTCAATACATCTTTCCATCAGCATTGATAATGTGAATATTCCATTTCTGGTACCCTTGTCCTCAACAAAACCAAATTGCATCTCCCCAATTTCAGGTCGTATTTTATTTCTTATTCTTAGTAAAATTATCTTCAAAAGAATTTTTGTGAGGTGGCTCATTAGGCTAATAGTTCTGTGTTGTTCACAATCAACTGCCCCTGGCTTTTTTGGTAATGCTATAAAAATGGATCGAATTATACTATCTTCAAATAGCGGAAAAACCCCTCGACTTGTGCCAGGATCTGAGAGCTCCACCGTTGGATGGGGGGATGCGCCAAATTAGGGTAACTTCGGCCATCCAAAATATTACATTAACTGTCAAAAAACACTGATCATTGTCAAGTTTATTTGTAAGCAGCAAAGAAAGACAACATAAAACTTAAAAATATGACATATCAACCCCCCCCCCCACCCCCAACTCTTTTTCACGATTATTGAATAAAGTAATTCTTTGCAACGAAGCATTGTGGACGAATTTACCAACATTTTTCTTGCTTGTAGTGCCGAGTTGATGGTTACGTGTGTATGAGTGTTTATTTGTGTGTGTGTGTGTGTGTGTGTGTGTGTTTGTTTGTGCGTGTGTATTTGTGTGAGTCAGAGAAAGAAAGCGAAGATTGTCAACAGTTAATTGAGCATTTATATAGCGCAATATCCACTTAACGTGCTCAATGCGCTTTACAAGGGGTCCCTGGTCAACAGGAACATTTAACATGTAGGACGAGACATGACGCCTGTCAGGCGATATTACCATTTTTCGGACAAAGACAACGCTGTTAACGGCCAGGTACTCATTTTACACCTGAGTACGGTGAGAGAATGTGAGTAAAGAGTCTTTTCCAAGGACTCAACTATGCGCCGAGCGAGGCTCGAACCCAGGACCTTCCGATCCGAAAGCGAGTGTCATACCACTAAACCACATAGCCGCACAGTTATACTTTGGTGTGTTTTTAGATTTTTAAAGTACTTAAGTGGAGTGATTTTTTCTTTGTGATGCTTTAAGATCTGAATCTACCTTTTATTTGTGCAATCATTAATCGTAGTCCACTGATTTCCATTATTTGAGATATACTTTGAAGTTTTGTTTTGTTAAACAATGAATCAAGTTGACTCTTTACTTCACCGGCCGTTTGGGAGATTGACACTAGATGACAAATTAGAAATAAAAAGACTAGTTCCTCACCAACCAACTGATTTTGAATTAACACAGGTGTGGAAATCTCGAAAACGCTCTTTTTCAGTGACATGGTATGACAGGCATGAATGGCTCACAGTTAGTTTAGAAAAAAAAAAACGTTTCTTTTGTTTTTATTGTCTACTTTTTACAGATACAACAAACACTGACAAATCATGGACATCTATAGGCTATAGTGACCTTAACCACTTCCATCGTAATTTTTAACCTCCTGAACGTTGTTTTAGCACCCTTAAAAGAGTGAAAAATTTCTTGCGAAATTCAATGAAACACAGAGAGGTTAAATTCGATAATGATTTTGTCAATTCACAAAGCTGAAATAGATGCCATTCCAAATTTCAATAACCACATTATAAAAAGATTTGCAGAGATGAAACATCGCCGAGCAGATTTTCTTTACAAGTACTAAAAGTAAGTAATTTCTGTCATAGGTTTTTTTTTTCTCTTTTGATTTACATTTATCACATATTGACTGCATTATCGACCAAAACCAATCCTTTAAATGGTGGACAAAGAATAATTACAAAGACCTTTTCATACGGGACTTGTATCTCAGTGTTGTGGCTTGATGTTTTCATGAATTATTTGATTTTGTGAGTTTTGTCCACTCGTAGAAACCATCGACCCTCCCCCCACCCTTCCAAAAAAGAGAGTTTTTAACATGTGCTCTCTCCCCTTAACCGTGCTCACTGTTTTAGAATTTTTTTTCTTCTTCTAATCATGGCACCACCATACGCCGTCAATACGCCACGCCGCTGAGAAAGAAATAAAGAAATGCAAGGCTAATAAGTCAACATTAGAGGATGATAACATATAGGAATATTAAAATTTAAAAACAAATTAAAATTCCCTTTATTAATCCAATAGGCGAAATTTGTCTCTAGTGTCTATTCCAAGGCAAGACTGGAATAACCTAGGCGTCAGCCTCAGTGCAGCACCGCAAATAAAGCTAAGGCGAGGTGACTTGCTCAAGGCCACCAGCGCAGCGGCGGGTGATCGAACTCGGTACCTTTCGGGTACGAAGCAAAGACTGTACCGATGAGCCACGCTGTTAAGGATACATCGAGGGGAATGAAGACGATCGTCAACCATAACAACAATAAAAGGAAATCCAACTCATTGAGTGACGTTGACGTCACTGAATTAAGTTTTACGCACGTTTCAATGATGGTAATTTTGAAAATGAAATTAAAGAAATTAGATCAAGATTATTAACCCTCTCCTTACATGCCATTTTCAGAATTTTCCCCAAAACTTCCCACCCAACTAACACAAAAATATATTTTAATCACTCAGACAAAATAGCAGTAAAGTTCTTGCGATACATAAGTTAAAACATGCTCTACAACACACTAGGGGTCTATATTCATTTTTTAAAAATTGTATAATGTACAAAAGTAATTTGAATAAAAAAAAAGTTGATTGTATCGTATCGAATGTGACGATTTTCCTATAGTTGGTAAGGAGAGGGTAAACCGACGTGGCAGAAGAGGATGAGATTGTGTTTGATGAATGGCAAATGAGGAGAGAAAGCGTGTGGGCGAGACGGCATTGGAGGCAAGTTATTGAAAGTGTGTGCCGAGCAATTGTGTTTTATTTTTACCTCTATGTTTAATATGTCTATGCAGCAATCCTTGGGGTCCCGATAGCTCAGTTGGTAGATCATTCACTTCGCACGCAAACTGATCAAGATCGATCCCGATCATCATCATCATCATTATTGTTTATTATTATTATTATTATTATTATTTACTACTACTACTACTACTACTACTACTACTACTATTATTATTATTATTATTATTATTATTATTATTATTATTATTATTATTATTATTATTATTATTATTATTATTATCATCATTATTATTGTACATTTTAAGTTTTGCTGTTGGCAAGGTACTCACGGAAGAACGCTTTGAGCATGTTTATTCGGAGCTGCCTATTTGAAATTTCAAAAATTCGTAGTTTCCAAGGGGAAAAAAAGAAAAAAAAATCACTTTAACTAGCTTTAGAAATCAACCATTTCTTATCAGACTGGTCCAAAAATTCCCCAAAGTCCTGAATATAGGTTCTGAGAAGCCAGTCTTTCGTTCTCGACATGATTTATTGAGTCAAAAAGTCCTATGCAGCTCTTTAGCTGGAGTCAAAAATTCGTATTTCTACGAATTTTTCATAGTACCAGGCAGGTCTGTTTATTACGCTGAGTCCAGTAATATGTGTAAATCCCTATCCAAAATCCAGCGCTTTATCCAAACATAGACTCTAAGAGCTAAACATCAAAGTGACAATTTAGGGAGCAGGCACTGTTGTGAGATATCATCATGATGACTAATACACATGAAAACCAAAAGACAAATATATTTTAATTCATCTTTACCATCAGCAATACGAAACTTTAGGATGATATTTACTACATGACATTTGAAAGATACTATATTCGCTCTAAAATATATTTATTTATGCATGTTTACATAGTGCTATGTCTAAATTATTTATTATCTATTTACATATTCAAATGCCATGCTTTATTTTTAGTTTTTATCAGCCTGTGTTGGCTATGTGCAATCATTCCCAATTTATTTTCAAAATTCTATTTACATTACAAAACCATTATAAAAGTTTGTTTTTATAATTAGTTTCGTATTATCATCAATTAGTTCTCTCCAAAATCTATTAATCTATGCATGTTTACATGGTGCTATATCTACATTATTTGTTGTTTGTTTGTACATTCAAATGCCATGCTTTATTTTTACTTTTTTTATCAGCCTGTGTTGGCTATGTGCAATCCTTCACAATCTATTTTCGAAATTCTATTTACATTACAAAACCATTATAAAAGTTTGTTTTTATAATTAGTTTCGTATTATCATCAATTAGTTCTCTCCAAAATCTATTTATTTATGCATGTTTACATGGGGCTACATCTACATTATTTATATATTTATACATTCAAATTTAGTTTTTATCAACGGGTTGGCTATGTTCAATCCTTCACAATCTATTTTCAAATACCTAGTTACATTACAAATCCATTATTACAACTCTACTCTACTTTCATGTCCAATTTTTATAGCATTGCTTGTAACTGCTGTATATTTTATTTGTATTTAATTTTATTTTGCTTTTAATTAGCTTCGTATTTTCATCAATTAGTTCATGACAGTGTATAAATCTGTGCTTATACTCGTATAACGATGAATGATGTGTAACATTATGATAATTTCCATTCAGGATCAATAAAGTATATCTTATCTTATGATTACCTTTTTCGCCCTTGGCCAGGGTAGAGGCCACAGACAAACAGATTCCATCCTTCTCTATCCTGAGCTAACTATTTTTTTAAATCTCGTTCCATGTCTTATCACTTCTCTGTATATCAGCTTCTTTAACTCTTATCCATGTTCCTCGTGGCGTTCCCTTTGATCCTCTGCCCTGAGGGTTACAGTCCAATACTTCCTTTGTTATAGTAGAGTCATTCTTTCGTTGTGAGATATAGATGTGAAAAAAATGTGCTTGAATGTCCCGGACAAGGCAGATAAAAAAATACAAGACAAAATATATCTCAAAAATTCCTCTGCCTCGACTGGGCATCGAACCCCAAATCTCCTGCTTACCATTCAGACGTTCAACCATTACACCACAGAGGGTACTTGATAGATGGGATGCTTTAATGTCTGTATTTTATTCGGCCATATGGTCTTGTGGTATTACACTCGCTGTCGGATCCGAAGGTTCTGGGTTCGAGCCTCGCTCGGCGCATAGTTGAGTCCTTGAAAATGGCTCTTTACTCACATTCTCTCACCGTACTCCGGTGTAAAATGAGTGTCTGGCCGTTAACAGCGTTGTCTCTGTCGGTAAAAAAAAAAAAGATGTAATATCACCTAACAGGCGTCATGTCTCGTTCTATATGTTACGTGTTGGTGTTGGTCAGGGATTCCTTGTAAAGCGCTTTGAGCATGTTTAGTAGATATTGCTCTGTATAAATTCTCTATGTTTAAAAAAAAAAATTCTCACAAGGAAAAGCCTTCAATGTGAAAGCTCGCTGCAGATGCAGCACAAAACATCAACACTTGAGAGGACGAGAACGAAGATATAATGTGTGAGTTAGCTCCATTTTTATTTTGAAAATATCAAAGGTCTGAGGTTTCTTTTTTTTTCTCCCCCCCCCCCCCCCCCTTTAAAAAAAACAAACAACAACTCAGGAATGAGAGGCACCCGATGTTTGAAGTCACTTTGCCAGTTTATTTTATCTTCTTCTTATATATAGATACATACACCGTGGCCTTCGTAAAGTTACAGCCTGACACTGATCAAAAAATGACGTCAAAATGCCAGTCTTTTGCCACAAAAACAAAAAAACAAAACGGGAGTTGTATTAATTAACTTGTTTCCATGTGCATTACTAACGACAACTCATTAGACGATACAAAAACCAAATAATGACGTCAATCTGCGAGTCCTTTCGGATTTCAGTGTCAGATTATAACATAACGATGGCGACGCATACACAGTAAATATAGGCATATGGATATTGACCTTAAAGTTATTGGCTTAAAAAAAAGAAGATAAGATACTTTAAAACATATGTTTGAATAAATAAATATGAATGAACTTTATCAATAAAACATAAAATGAAAATATTATTGAATATAAAAATGTATAAACAAGTAAATACAAAACAAAATAACTAACTAACTAACCAACTAACTAACTAACTAACTACCTAACTAACTAAATTAATTAATTAATTAATTTTTTTAAAAACCTTGATTTAATATGACTTAATAGCCCTGGTACAGTCATCGATAGGGGAATTTAGATATTATTGAATACTATCCACTTAGTACCTGCCTATTGATTAATTAAGGGTCATCGCACGGGCCGCAAAACTCATTGTTGATGATAATTTCATTAGTATTATATGATAAGAATGAATATATATTTCTATGGGGGTCCCGATAGCTCAGTTGGTAAAACACTCGCTTCACATGCAAAGGGACCGAGATTGATCCCGAGTGCAGGCGAGATTTTTTCTGACACCCCCAGCCCCACCACATTCCACCCAGCAGTGATTGGGTAGCTGGGTCTGATAGATGGCGGAAAGTACGAGCGTCTCATCTTAAGGATAGAGAACTGAACGAGTGTGTATGAAAGGTGCCAGATATATAAAGCAAGTGAAAAATACGAGATTGGGGATCGAATTTCAGACCTTCTGATTACCGGTCAGACGTGCTACCACTACAAAACAGTGGTTCCCGGTAGTTGGGACAACTTTAATAACTATTTTCTTCACAAGGGTACGCGTTTTACGCTGTGAACCCCTCGCTTGCTCAAATAACAAATACAATGAACACGAGAGGACGAGGACGAAGACATTTTTGAGTTGCTCCATTTTAATTTTTTTGAAAATATTAAATTAAGAAAATAAGGAGAAAATCATTTTTTAAATTTATCCAAAGGATATCAAGCAATTGCTATCCTCCGTTTCACGCTATGGGGACAAAACGGGGACAAAATCGGGCACCAAGAGTGTCAAGGCTCTTAAGGACTACGTAATATATATATATATATATAT
>NC_088363.1:37367318-37377318 GCF_034508935.2 Berghia stephanieae
GCGTCCGCCATTGTTCCGATAGTTTAGAGCCATTTACTAAGTTACTATGCGTCATTACGAGGGAAGTGACGTCATGACTGTTGAAACCAATTGGCTCGAACACTAGAATTGTTAGTGACATTAACCCGATTTTGTTTCACCGGTTACAGTACCATACTTTGAGATTTTTCTTCTTTACGGCATATAGATGGTATAGATAGTTCGAAGTTGACGTCACTTAAGTCTTTGTTATTGTTTTTTGCCATCCGCGTTTATGAGTTATTTTCACTAAACTGTATTAACCACACTATAAACGATCATGGTTACACAAAGTTTTGTGTGTTGGTCCGTGATACGTTCGGATGGCAATGTTGTGAATTCCTTAGCCAAACGCATACTATCTATAGATAGTTCAAAGTTGACGTCACTCAGGGCTTTGTTATTTTTCTTGCCATCCGCGTTTATGAGTTATTCTCACTAACCTGTATTAACCAGACTTTAGATAGTATGCGCTTGGCTAAGAAGCCCATAACATTGCTACCCGGAAGTATAACGGAAACCCAGTTTTTATACCCATTGTGACGTCACAAACTCACGGGAAGAAACAACACACAACAGTGAATGGAACTCACCATGACACCCAAGGTTACCCAGCATGAGAACAATTCACAACAATAGAGACTTTCAGCAGATCATTTTGGACTTAGTATTAGACTTAAGACCTATCTATCACATGATCGCTGTCCTATTAAAATTGGAAAACACCATGTGACGTGTGCAAAATTTAGGTCACGCATTCAAAACAATAGTCTGGCCGCATGTGATAAAACACGTGCTCCTGCCTTTGACCGCTCACCTTCCATAGCAAATTATAGAAAAGAATATCCATTAAAATGTGGCTGCCGGGTGGCAAAATAAACACATACTCATAAATACTCGATCGTGCATCAAATAATGTCTAGATATTGATATTTTATTAAACAAATGGTGAAATTGATCAAAAATAAATGTCAATCTATTTTTAGACCAGGGTAAAGTTAATTATTCAAAAATTAATGCGCTTGTGTGAACAAAACAAGAACTATCTGTAACCTGATTTTCAGAATAATATAGACATATATGTTGAATTTAACTACATTAAAATTTTATTTACACATGTTTGTTTTAACTGAAAGTGTATTATCTATAATTTAAACAACAAAGACGGAAGATCTATTTTGGGCTCAACGTTGTCCGGCTTCTAACGTTCCTAATCAGCAGTCAGCAGCAATGAACCGGAGACCAAATAATTCAAAGGTACGGTTTCATTTTCAGTGTTTGAGTTTGTAATCTGCATCGATGGTTTTAAGAGAAGGTAAATATTTAGTTCAATGTTAACACGTAGTAGGTAGCTTTCCGGTCTTTAACTCTGGATGTTTCACTCGCATCATTCTAGAATGCTTTGTAGATGTTTTTCATCTAGTATACGATTCACTTCGCATTCTAGTACTAGAGTCCTAGTAGACAGCTCCACTCACCGAGATTCTCACTTACAAAGTTGACGTCTCCTTCGCTCATGTCTGCTTCATGTTCAAGCAGTGACTGATTCTGATACTGTTTGAGGAAACACACTTTTCATAATAATAGGTGGATAATAGTTTTAAATTGTCGTGTTGTGGGTAACAGCTACAATCTAGAACGTCTTGTGTATCAATTCAATCATAATTTAACCCCCCCCCCCCCCCCCCCCCCCCCAAAGAAAAAAAACAAAAAAAAGAAAAGAAAAAAGCAGAACCCCCATTAGTAGGTTGGAATGTCAACAGAAACAAAAAAAAAAAAAAAAAAAAAAAAAAAAAATCAATAAGTAAAATAAAAGAAATCCCATCTGTCGTAGTACGTGGCTTTCACCACTTTCAACTGGCAAAAGTCTAGCCTAGTCGTGTTATTCACTCTCGCCTTGTCCTTGCAATATGTTCCGAGTTCGGAACAACCTTTAGGTCTTTTGATACCTGCCGACGTGCACTTATTTGAAGGTCTGTTAATCCAATTCATTATTGGTTCATTGTTGTAATGGCTTTTTTTTTAATGACACAAAATTTTGCCCATAACAAAAATATTAAACTCGGCCTATAATAGCATTCGTATGTCAGACCTGCATATATGTACACGTCGATACCTGCTCATTGCTGGAAAAGTAACAAATAAGGGACCCCTGCTACTGACCTTCAATATCTTTAGTTATTTGCAGGAGTTAAGATGGGAGCCGCTTTGCCACAAAATACTTTATTGTTGTTTTTGTTTTGTTTTGTTTTTTGCTTAGAGTGTGGGGAAGGAATGGCAGAGTGGGGTGAAGGATGAAAGAATGAGAGGGGCAGGTGGAAGATGGGAAAGGGGGTGGGGAGGGAGATTAAAAAAAAACAACAACCAAATTCTCCTACTCAACCCCTTGTCGCATCTTTGATATTTGAAAGGTGTCAAACTATGACACTTAGCATCTTCTAAGCTGTTTCGCCTTATTTGACAAGTGTGAGAAAGATAAAAGGCTTTTTATTGTAAGATGCAGGGAGGAGGGTCAAGTTTAATTTCTATCCTGGGCCTCTCACTGTGCTATATTTTTAAAAAATAGTGTGTAAATTTAATGAGTGGTTTTAAAAATTAAGACTAAATAGGTGTGTGTATTGGGGGGAGGGGGGGGGGGGGGGGGGGGGGGGGGGGGGGGTATCGTTCGGCAACGAGTCTCCCCTGGTTTTAGAAAAATGAATATACCAAAAATGTATGAATGTTTGTATGTTTTGAGAAGGGGGGGGGGGGGGGGGTTGTTGGTTTTTGTTAAAGTTTTATACACCTCCCTATCAGTTCAATCAATTTTTGGGGGTAATGATAGAGGGGCCTGATACTGCAGCTTATTACGAATTTACATTGGGTTGATATTAAAAATAAACCTCTCTGATTACTTTAGATTACATACTTTTGATTTATTTTTAGCCCATTTCTTTCATCACCGCCAGGAATCAAGAGTCTTAATAACAAGAAGCTTGTAGGATTTTGTCATACATATGAAATACTATATATGTGAAATGTGTCCTATTTAGATTTTGCCTACGGAATGATAAGAAAGCTCTCTCAATTGATGGGGTTAAAAAAATAAATTCAGATCAGATATTTTATTTGACTTTAAAGCGAAATCAAGAGGCATTAATTTTTCAGTTTATTCGAATTGGCTACTGTGACCAAAAAGTTAATAAAAGAAAACATGTCTTCAATTAAATCTCTGATAAAATGAGATCTGACACAACGGTTTTACAACCTTCAGGTATCTGAGGTCTAGGTTCATTGTGTTTTCTAATGTTTTTATTGAATATAAGCAAAAAATTTAAGACATAGGTCATGTTTATATTATCAATACCCTAAATGGTATTTCACCTTAAATTGAAATGTGTGGTCCTTTAGAGTCATAAGGCTCATGGAACTAGAGTTATTCCTGTTTCTGTAACACGAAGCAACAAACTTTAACAAGTGCTTTCTACTCTCTGAATAAGTTTCACATTTACATATATTAGACCCATCTATCTATTCAAACATTGCTATATTAATTTCAAATTTTCATTCAATACCAGAAGTTAAATAAATCGATTGAAAATAATAATGAAATGTGGTAATTATAGCTCTTGTTCATTGTTAGCTCTATATGAATATCATTCAATGACTGAATGTGAGATGATATTGCTTTCTATGTTTCTAACCAAGAGAAAACGCTGTGGACTGCCATAATTATTCCAACTGAATCAAAAACTTTTTTTTTCAGATTTAAATAACATAACAATCATGAGCCTCTGCATTTCTTGAGATATGGTGTGCAGTCCTGGAAGTATTGCCCTGCCCACATTCTGGCAATTAACCAATCAATATTCACGAAAATGTATTATTATTATTATTATTATTATTATTATTATTATTATTATTATATTATTATTATTATTATTATTATTATTATTATTATTTATTATTATTAATTATTATATTATTATTATTATTATCATTATATCATCATATCATCATCATCATCATGATCATCATCATCATCATGATCATCATCATCATCATGATCATCATCATCATCATCATCATCATCATCATCATCATCATCATCATCATCATCATTATTATCATCATCATGATCATGATCATGATCATCATCAGGTATCATTATTATTATTTTTATTATTATTAATATTATTATATTATTATTATTATTATTATTATTATTATTTTTATTATTATTATTATTATTATTATTATTATTATTATTATTATTATTATTATTATTATTATTATTATTATTATTATTATTATTATTATTATTATTATTATTATTATTATTATTATTATTATTATTATTATTATTATTTATATTATTTTTATTATTATTGGTCTATTATCATTGACCTACCTCAAGATTATCAAAATAGCTTTCAGCTTTACTGTATCTTATAGAATTTCTCAATATTAAAAAAAATATTCTATAGTATTTATACAATCTCTCAGCTGTATTAACCTAACCTATTGATCCATAGTCTAGAATCTTGAGGGTGGCGATTAAGCAGAGAGAACAGAACCTTATTATTATTTTGCTTTCAAGCGTTTTCAAATTTTAAAATCTTGCCGTTACTTTTAAAGATTCTATTTAACTTTTTTTCTAATGCTAGTACAAGTTAAAAGCCTTATTATGAAGATCCTTAGATGATCTAAATTTAGACAGCTATCACTCCATGTCATTGGTATTGACTCCTGTCTCTTTATACAATAGATTCATATTTCCAGTGTGCTTATCATATACTTTTACATAGTGAAGTCAAGAAAATATACCAAAAACTTGCTTTTTTGGTTTTGCATATGAAGAAATTTTGCAATAATATATTTTGTTACAGTATATACCCTTTAACTTCCAACATTTTCTATATTAAATATATTTTATTCTTTTCTTTCTTGTTCACATTTATCAATAGGCAGGATAAGAGTGCTGATAAAACTCTAATTGTAGCTGAGTTGTAATATCAGTACCTATAATTTGATAGATTGGTCTTTTGACCATGTAATGTTGCAGTTGCTATTGAAAATATAATCTACCATTTGTTGTACATATTTCACTAAATGTAATATGTTTTTTTTTTTTTTATATGTGAAAAATTACTTTATATAGTAAAAACAACTTTTTGATTTAAAAAAATTAATTACAGAAACCAAATCTAACATGAGGCATGGAGTCTGCACAGGAAGCAGACTGAAGGAGGGAAATGAGAAGAAGAGCAACTGGCAGCTTTTAACATGAATCGAGACTGTTAGGCTCAACGTTTATGTACCGGATATTCAAGGTATATATCTCAAGAAAAATAGGTATAATTGTAGATACATATAATTCCTTCAGATTAGATCAGTTTGATAGATTGCAACATGTTTCTGGCAATATAGTTAATTGCAAATTATCTTGAGTTCAACTTGCATGGTAAGTTGGTATAAAATTTCAAATTTATTGATTCTGAATGAATAATTTTCCTTTAATTCATTTGAAAATTATCTGATGCAGCTATAGAGCAGAGAAAATAGGTTCATTAAATTTTTTAACAAATTGATAAAAGAAAGACAAACGTTTCTATTACATTTTTAAAAGATGGTTTATTGACCAAAGCTTTTTCTGGAGGCATTTAATCACACTTTTAAAAATGGGACCATACAGTTTCAGTGATAAGTATCAATTTTCCTTTCCCCCACTTCTCTTCACAGGATGAGAATACAAACATACCTGTAGTGGAGATACATCTAATCAATAGATTTTGTAATTATCAGCATGTGCATTATAAATGAAATGACAATAAAAGTGATATGTATAAACTTGCAATATGTTTTTTAATAATGCTTTTTTTTTAATTTGACAAGTCATATATAGATAATGGCCCTCAGATGCAGATGGTGGTAACTCCAATAGGCTGTTTGGAACCATATACCCTTTTCATACAGTACCAATCGAGTATTTGACTTCCTTTAACCCTATTTTCATACTTGGGGGCCAAAAAGACCCCAGGGGTGTGTTTTTTATTCATAAAACAGTTAATTTTTGACGCAGAGACATGAAATTTGGTGACTTTGCCTAAATTCACGAGGTCCATGACCACGCCAAATTTCATGCTTGTCACGTGCATAGTTTACTCACACTGAGCATGCTCATTTGGAATTTGATATTTTCCGATCTGGGGGCCAAATGGCCCCCATGACTTTCAAAGAGAAAAATACAGAAAGTTTTTCCTGATTTGGGGGTCATTTGGCCCTCATGACTTTATAGAGAAAACGGAGTAATATTGGTCGAGCGCTGGCACTTGTTGGTGGTTTTCCCATGCCAGGGACGAGTATGAGACCTATGTACATTTGACCCGCGATTCCTTGAAGTCTTTGGCTAAGGACTTGAAGTTTATCTATCGTTGTCATTCGTATTATAGGGTGAAAGAGGGAGGGGGGTCAATCTTGTTGTTTATTCTATCCCCTTTGTTGTCCTTTTTAATCTCTGCTCTCAACTTGTTAATTCTCTCATGTTAAAATCCACTCAACATCTATCATCTTTTGTCAATTGTTTTTCTGGCGCGAAAGATTTAAAACTGGCCTATGGGAACACTTTCTGTCAAGATTTTAGGATGCACTGGAAATGGAAGGAGAGGGGGAGTTGGTCCCTGTGCTAAACGAATATCCACCTATCGTATAATAGTGATAATATGTGGTTGAAATATATATTGGTGGTGGAGGCAGTAATGAGAAGTACAGAAGACGACCAGCATTTATTTAGACTAGAAAATAAGATCCCATCAATCTGAAACCAGAAGATGAATTACACAAGGTATCCAGTCCTCCGGAAGAGTGGTTTTACACTTCCATTGAGATCGGAACCAGTTTTTTGATATCACACCTGTGTTTCCTCTAATGATGATGTAGTTGTGGTGATGATGAAGAGAGCAAATGTTGGGGACGGGAATAGATGCTGTGTGATTGGCTAAGAAGCTCACAACATTGCCATCCGGAAATATAACGGACCAACACACAAAACTATGAGTAACCTTGAACGTTTATTGTCTTGCATTAAGTGGCTTTTATCTCAACTTGTGTCTTAGACAGTGGGTAAACTTTAAGAATAACGATTGTTACTAGTTCATCTTACGTCATAGAATCTAGGATCAACCCCGGCTTATTGACCCGTATCATACGGTATGACTTTTAGAACTTGATTCAAGAACCGTAACTCATAACAAACAGTTTATTTCGTCTTACCAATGCTTTGATTCTAATTTATCCAGATCAAAATCTCTGGTCTTAGTTACAACAATCTTGTTTCCAAGACAAAGTCAATTAATTCAATCCTAACGTCAATTGCCCAAAATATAGTAAATTAAAAGCTTGTCTGTCGCTCCCGTTTGTCGAAAATCTGTGGTACTGGTCAATGATAAATGAAGACGTGTATAAACCAGGATGTTTGAGAGATGTGTAAGTCGCCATGCCCTCGAAACTGTGTGATATTATTATCGTTATTATTATGTCGTCTCCAAACCATAACAATCTATATTCGCGGAACCCAATTCATAACATTCCCAAACGATTTTGTATCCAAATCGTTCTGCCCTCCAAATTATACGAGATATTATCGTAACCAAACCGCAACCATCGATATTCTGGGAAGTCTTTTCACAACATATGTCACATATAACTTCCAAAAAGTATTATATCTGAATTAACTAAATAGCAAAATGGATTTAACAGTAAAACGATTGGTCATTACATGTGAAATTATAGATTTTGTCAGTTTAACAAATTTTGATCATTCTCTTTAATATAACACAAAAACTCAACACAAGTTTAATAGATTTTGTGCATAAAATCAATTTTGAACATTTTCAATCAGCCCGACATGACACAGTTTAGAGGAAATAAGTAACAAATTTTCATGATTTTCAAACCGGTTGTTTTTCTTACGCTTGAACGATTGTCATTGTGTTCCCTAACTCTTATGTAAAGATTCAAAATCTACACTCCTCACGGATCCTTTTATAACAATTCTATTCATTCCAAATTGACGATCTTGGAAATTGTCAAGACATGCCTATACCAGTATTAGAATAATTTACAATAATGCCACAACATGATAAATCTGCTCTTTCTTGGGTCGTCACGCTTTTGATTATGAATATAGAA
The DNA here is from genome assembly GCF_034508935.2 of Berghia stephanieae. NCBI lineage: Eukaryota > Metazoa > Mollusca > Gastropoda > Nudibranchia > Aeolidiidae > Berghia > Berghia stephanieae. The sequence goes on from NC_088363.1 coordinate 37,375,506, forward strand.
CTGAAACCAGCAACAGGCTGGCGTGGGCTGAATGAGCAAACAAAAACAAACAAAACAAAAGAAACGAAAAACTATTTTTAAAAAAACATAACAAAAGAACAAACTAATACATAAATAGAATGGACAACATAAAATAACAAGAATCTTATGGCGGCATAAAACAACGAGAGTCATTCCGTTGCCCCACACGCTAAACTTAAATCAAAGTTGTCTCATTGTAACAAACAGTCATGGGATAAGTTGGCCTGGGATTTTTTATATAATTTTATTACTAATGAAATAATCCAGTAGTGACGAATAAGTTCGAAAAGGTCTTTGTCAGCACTGACGAACAGGCCCTGTGTTCGACAGTGCTGATCAATTTCCGGTGGTACCTCTTATTTAGTACTCAGGCGCTGGCACATATTGGTCAGTACTGACCAATAGCCCTAGCCTAGAGAAAAAAATACTAAAGATTTCAACAAAGGAAGCTCTTTCTTTCATTTCATTTCACAATTTTCAATAATAATAATATAATAATAATAATAATAATAATAATAATAATAATAATAATAATTAATAATAATAATAATAATAATAATAATAATAATAATAATAATTTTTATTAGGCCCAGTGCAGCATAATTTAGACCACACAACGGATTAAAAAAACAACAACATACAAACCATTTAGTTAGCAAATTCATGACACTATGGCTGAGATATAACGTAGTCATTCAAGCTATCAATTTAGTTCACCTAGATATTGAAAAACGGTACTAGAAAATAAATCACTTTTCATATAAGAAGTTACAAACAAATATGTGGGAAGGATTTATATATGACGAATGATTCTTGTTTGCACTGCTGTTGACATGCCTTTCAATCTTGTATGCAAATATCATGCATTGTTACCTTATTATGTCCATCTTCTATATGCTTGGATGTATGAGTGTATGTGTGTGTGTGTGTGTGTGTGTGTGTGTGTGTGTGTGTGCTTTGCATGTCAAGGTTAAAGATATATGTTTGTACATCACACATACATGAGTGCATTTAAGTTGTCATACTATCTTTACCACGTGTATCATTATTATAATCTTTCAATCAATTTAATATTAAGGGTATTCAAACGATTTTGTCCTATGTCACCCTACACCATATGTTATATGTTATGTTAAGGTAGGGTACACACAATAAGAAAAGATAAGCAAGACACGATAGTAAGGCAATTATTGTAAGAAACATTAAATTGAATATTAACACTTTCATTTATCCAGTATTGTTTCATCATTTCATATTTGGCGATTCATTCTAGCTAGTACTACAATCAGAAAATTAATGATAGATCTACTATCAATTCATTTTTATCACATAGGATAAGTATAAGAATCATCTTCATTCGTCACATTTCTAATGAAAAAAAAAAGTAAAGAGTTAGTACTTACTTGGTTGTTTCTTGATTAGAGTTGATGAAAAAGTAGGTAACTGAAACTGGCGCTCATCATATTGGACAGCAAACTGGAACCAAAATTAACTTAGTCAATTATTGTAGATGCCATCTACCAGTAAGTTGTGGATCATATTGACACGACTATGTCACTAAATAAATGGATGCATGATGTCACAACAAAAACAACAACATGTTTTAACCACATACATTTAATGAGAAAATATTTTAACTGAATTTTCCATAGTAAAATCATGGGGGTCAAATGGCCCCCAAATAAGAAAATAGGACCTTCTAGTATTTTTCTTTTTGCAAGTCAGGGGGGCCAAATGGACCCCAAATCAGGAAATAGGACTTTCTATTTTAGTATGAAAATAGGGTTAAGCA
>NC_088363.1:37382318-37404818 GCF_034508935.2 Berghia stephanieae
CGAAAAAAAATTAATATCGCCTAACAGGCGTCATGTCTCGTTCTAAGTGTTACGTGTTGCTGTTTGTCAGGGACCCCTTGTAAAGCGCTTTGAGCACGTTTAGTGGATATTGACTTACTTGACTTATGCCTCTTGACTCCCGGCGGAGCATAGGGTCTCAACAGCACTCTTCTATCTTCTTCTGTCCTTGGCACAGACCTTTGCCTCACTCCAGGTAAGATTGTGCACATAGTGGATATTGCGCTATATAAAAGCTCAATTTTTTCCTTTTTTTTACAGTCCCGTAAAAACGGTACTCAGATCTATTTTTACAATTCCATATGATTCTGGCGAGGATTGTGGCGGACGCTGATCCAAGTGAGGTCCAAGACCTCTCTAAAATTCCATACTCAGAAGAGGACCTATCAATGCAGGTCTTGGATCCGGAAGTTGGCATTTCTGAGGCAAGGCAGTACTTCAGTGTAGAGGCCTGGGTCAAAGTGCTTGATTTAGTTAAGGGGCCGTTTGGGTCTTTTCTAAAAATAATAATTACCTTTATTGGGCGGATTTAATAATTTTGAATCGTCATTATAGGTTTAAAAAAACAACATTTTTGGTGAAATATATAAATGATGTGTGTTTTGCGACCTAATTTGGGGGTCTGGCATTTTAAAAAACAGACAATCTTGTGGGAAACGTTCCACAAAAACTAATGAAGGGATAACCTCCATATCTTTCCCTCTTATCAACATTGTAACATTTTGTGTCACCATAAGAGGTTGTACAGCTTTAGCTTATGGAATTTTTATTAGAACAGTACAAATTTGAGAATCAAAATGTAATGGTAAAATTGAAGTTTAAAACTTATAACTTGGATTATAATTCAAAATACACATGCCTTATCAAAATAATTTCTCTATGGTGACATAATTCATTATCTCTGTGATAACTGTGGAAATTTTCAGACAATTTCATTGAATTTATTCTGAGAAACGTTTGACACAGTATCCCATCTTTTTGAAAAATGACATATTGAGAAAATACCAAAATAGCTTTCCATTTTTCACACGTTTCTTACTAATTGTACCCTATTCGACGGCGTTTTTCGTGTCTTTATAGTCTATTTTAAGATGTTGGACTTCAATAATAACGGCCAGGTACTTATTTTACATCCGAGTACGGTGAGAGAATGCGAGTAAAGATCCTTTTCCAATGACTCATAATGCGCCGGGCGAGTCTCGAACCCTGAACCTTCCGATCCGAATGCGAGTGTTATACCACAAGACCACATAGCCATATTGTGGTCCATAAGATTATTATCCAACGTACTCACACTCCTTGTATTAAAAGCAGATCGTGCTTGACGCTGTTAGATAAAAACCGAGGCAGGTGTGTGTGTGTGTGTGTGTGTGTGTGTGTGTGTGTGTGTGTGTGTGTGAATCCCAGAAAAAGTTAATTTGACCTCGATACCGATACGCGTCTTTCTTCCCTAACACGGCAGCATTGAGTGATCAAATCGAAGGGGATGTGGGTGCGTGGGTGGAGTTGGGGGGGGGGGGGGGGGGGGTACCTAAAAGTACTGTCATATAATTACTTAGCCGTGACAGAACAATAGGGAATGAGATTAGCGGAAGAGTACCGTCCCTTGATTGGACGTCACCCATAGTCTGTGACGTCACCGGCGGAAAAGTTATTAGAGAGAGAACGTCATGTTTGTTGTGCGCATGCGTCTCTCGTCCTCGCTTCCGGTGAAAGCGGCTTGAGACACTTCAAAACCAAATTGACGTTCTCTCTGTGAGGTGACGTCCAATCAAGGGACGCTACTCTTCCGCTAATCTCATTCCCTATACTTGATTCCACAACTACCGTGTTGCACCAATCATGCGAGACGCCTTATCAGCTGATATATGTCATGTGCTCTGGACATTATTGTGATTTTTATGTGTTTATCCCTCGTTTTATCACTAGAATTTTATATCGACTTGTGTGTGACGAACTGCCTATAGGATCTCCTTCTTCAATTTATAATAATTTTTTAAAAATTATATTTTTAAATAAGTTGTGTCATGTGCTCTGGACTTTATTGTGATTTTTATGTGTTTATCCCTCGTTTTATCACTAGAATTTTATATCAACTTGTGTGTGACTAACTGTCTGTAGGATCTCCTTCTGCAATTTATAATAATTAAAAAAAAAATAGATTTAAAAAAAAGTAAATTGTGACTTTTTTACATTTCAACGCGGAAGAACTTCCATATATATAAGCGCCACTCAGGTAAGACCCGTGATCATACATCAAATGTCATAGGTTATATATTATAATACATAGATATTTATTACTCAACAATATACATTATACTATCAAATATACATAGCTATATGATACACGAGTATTCAATAGATTCAAAATTGAAATAATCGGGAGTCGTATCAAGATGGTATGCGCTTTGCTAAGAAGCTCACAACATTGCCACCTGAAAGTATAACCTACCAACACACAAAACTATGTGTAGCCTTGAACATTTATAGTGAGAATTACTCATAAATACGGATGGCAAAATACAATAACAATGTCCTGAGTGACGTCATCTTCGTTCAATATATTCAATGTGCAATATTTTTGACAATTTCCATGAGAAAGTATAGAATAATCATTTATATAGATAATATGCGCAATAGATGCTTTAAAATACTTATACCTATTAGTACCAAAAAAGTGTCAAATTAGATATAAAAATATTAGATTGAATTAATCACCAACACAAAAAATTAAATGCAAATGTTAAAACGCAGACAATATTTAATTTAATGACAACTACCTCGACCCACCTCCTTACCGGATGGACCGTGTACTAGGCGAAGGAGGCGTCTTAATAGCGGTGGAAAGTAACATAACATCAGTCTAGAGAAATGCAGACACTAATTGCGAAATTATCTGACAAAAGTGTCACTGTCTAGAGGAGAAATCCCCTTTGGTGGCTTTTATAGGCAACCGTCAAGCGGTGTAATTGTAATGCATGGAACAACTATAATATGAATCAATGTCAAAAATCTACAATAATAGGAAAACTCCACCACATAATATAGTACTTGCTAGAGACTTCAACCTGCCTGATATCAACTGGGAAAACCTAAGCGTCAAACCAAATCCAAAATATGGTAAACAAATATATGAAAATATGCTTCAAATTGTCCAGGACTTCAACGTGACCCAAATAGCGTTGGGTTGGAACCAACCCGTGGGGAAAACACACTTGACATCATCCTCAGCATACATCCTGACCTCATCCAAAACATACAAGTTTTTCCAGGAATGAGTGATCATGGCATTGTAAAATTTGAAATGAAAGCAAAACTACAAATCATACGAGAGCCATAAAGACAATATTTTGTATACTCAAAAGGAAACATGAACGGGATAATGAATGACCTTAAACACAACTTTGAAACTTTTGAAAACCAAGCAAATTTAAATGCTATAAATAAAAATTGGGAGATTTTCCAGACAACCACCATGGAATCAGTCACTAAACATACCCCGGGTAAAGTCTTAAGTAGAAAACAACACTTGCATTACATGGCACAAAACATCAAACGTCTAATTCGACAAAAGCAAAGTTGTTACAGCTTAGCAAAACGGTCCAACAAAAAACAGGACTTTAGAATTTAGAAATTTAGAGCTCCTCTTAACTCTCTCCTTACTGATCATTTTCAGTATTTTCCCAAAATACCAGACTTACCCAGCAGTAAAATTGATTTTTTAAACTCAAACAAGTTATCTACAAAACAACTTTATATTCTTATTAATTAAACAAAGGTCATTGTGATGTATGAAATAAATCTGAATAAGAAAAAATATATATTGTGTTGTAACAAATTTGGCGATTTTTGCTGTTGGTGGTCAGGAGAGGGTTAAGAAAATAAACACATAACTTAAGAAAGAGCATGCAATTATATTACTGATTGAGTTTGATTTGATGCATCACTTGATTTCTCTGTGTTTTCCATTCTCGTTTTAGGACTTCATCGTTGCAACTGTTAATATTGAGTCTGAGTTGCTTTTGTTCTTCTGAAAGTTTTTGGAGGATTGGACAGAAGCTCCTTTTGAAATTTGTTGTCTTATAAAAACCGAAATGATAATGTCGATCAGTTTCTGGTGTTGTAGGGCAGGGTCTGTTTCCGCATTGATATGTATAAACGCCAGTTTGTTTGTCAGTTTGTTTTTAAATGCATTACGTATATTAGCTTCATCTTTTAGGCGATTAAAATCTGTTGCTGTCTTTCGTCTGGATTTAAAAAATCTTATTTTACTGACTGCTTGAATGTAATTACTATTCTTCTGTGGACAGTGTTTACAATTGTTCCAGAATATGTCCTTGTATTGTTCAGTTGTTTTTTTTGTAGCTTTCTGGGACAATAACATCGCCAATTTGTTTATAAATCTTAACGATATTGTCATCGACTTTTATTGATCCTTCCCATGTAGATATTTGTCTAGATGGATGCTTGAATGCCCAACTGGCAATAAACATTTGGTTTTCTGTGCAAAAATCAATTAGGCGTTGACCATTATCATTTCTTTTGCCTTTAGAATAATTGCCTAAACGGGCATTCACCTTCTGATTTCTGGCCTATTTTTGAGTTAAAATCCCCCACCAGTATGATATCTTCTATTCTATGTTGGTTTATGGGGTTTTCTACTTCTTCATAATATTTTTTCTCTCTCATCAGTGTCGATTACTGTTGATACTGCGGTGGGCATAATAATATGAGTGTTATTTATTATTGTAGATCTGTTGCTATTTAATGGATCTGCTGTCATTAATTTTTAATACTGCTAGCCTATCACGAATGAACCCTAGGTTTCTAGATGTGGTAGCCATGCCTGAGATATTAAAACCCCAAGGCCCCCCCCCCCCCCCCCCTGTCTGTTTTCGTGTGGAAAGGTTATAAGTCGATTCCCTTCAATGATCTGGGTCCGTTCTAAGCACTGTGTAACCAATTCTTTATTTGTTGATGCGATAGTATATAAATATTGTCGCTTACGATTATAATACGTGAAATTAACGACGATCTGAAACATCATTTTCCTGACCTAAATGAGAAATATAAATTTATTTATTCTGAGTACGGCTGAAAAGTATAGGAGCGGGTTGTTGGATGGGAGCATCACCCTTGAATCATATACCTATGATGTTCGCATGGGTGTACGATCCGATAGTGATGTTGTTTCTTCTTCTCTTTACTAGCCTATCCTGCTTCTTTGGTTTGTGATTGTATTTTTGACAGGGGATATTTTTTTTCTGTAAATCTTCTGCCTGTTTGTTCTTGGTTATTTATAATTTAGCTTATGATATCTTTAGGTTCTGATTTTGATTTACATTTGCACTATTTTTGTACGATTGCTTGTTTTTTTTTTGTTTCAGTGGTCTCTCATATAACCTCAATTGTGTTGGAAGAGACCTAAAGGAACAAACAAACAAAAAAAGTATAGGAGCTCTATGGACAACTATTCAAGAATGTATTTTATTCTATTGTCGTACTCCGTTTTGATTTCTGCTATCAAATCTAAGTCAATAGGAGGACAACGAAACAAAAAAAAAAAAAAAACAAAAAAAAACAACAAAATATTTAAAAAATCTAATAGAAATTAACAAATGACCCGAGGAAATAATAAAATATATATGAAAATGTCATATTATACATTCAATAGATACTTTTTGGACCGTTGCTGATCTCGCAGCTTTTGTTTGGGTATTGGTGAATAGAGGCCAATTTTATAATATCAATGTAATATTATAATATCAAATAATATAATCAAGTTCGCTTAATAGGAAACGGATACCGAGAACCTTAAAGCAGAAGTGCGGCTATGTGGTCTTGTGGTTTGACACTCGCTTTCGGATCGGAAGGTCATGGGTTCAAGCTTCGCTCGGCGCATAGTTGAGTCCTTGGAAAAGGCTCTTTACTCACATTCTGTCGTGTACTCAGGTGTAAAATGAGTACATGGCCGTTAACAGAGTTGACTCTGTCGAAAATAAAATTGTAATATCGCATCGAAGGCGTCATGTCCCGTCCTAAATGTTATGTGTTGCTGTTGACCCTGTAAATCGCTTTGAGCACGTTTAGTGAAATAATGCGCTATAATACAAAAGCTTAATTTTAGGTTCATTAATCACAAACGCTGACAAGTGTGTGACCCATCGATTCAAAACGGTAATATGTCGAGTTTGTTTAGATGCTTAGCGGCCTTGTGGTGTGGCACTCGCCTTCTAACTGGTAGGTCCCGGGTTCGAGTCCCACTTATTGCGTGGCACAAGGTTCAGTCCTTAGAAAAAAAAGTTTCTTTACTCACACTCTCTCACCGTACTCGGGTGTAAAATGAGTACCTTTCAGCCATAAATAGCATTGTCTCAGTCTAAAAAATTGTTTTGTCTCGTTCTACATTTTAAGTGTTGCGGTTGGCTAGGGACCCATTGTAAAGAGGTTTGAACACATTTCGTGGATATAGCCATATGTAAAGTGCTCAAGTAACATTTATTGAATGATAGTAAGGGGTATGAGACGTGTTAAGTTTATTTGTTTAGTTGCCGAAACTGACATACATTTCTCAACTTTCAGAAAAAAAATTCCAATTGCAAAATTCCACGTGTTTTCTGATCACTTTCATTATAAATGCCGATTTGGTATAATAATAATATTGATTATATTGATGATGTTATCAATGGTACTAATGATAATAATAATAATAATGAATAATAATATAATAATAATAATAATAATAATAATAATAATAATAATAATAATAATAATAATAATAATAATAATAATAACAACAACAATAATAATAATCTTAATAATAATAATAAAAATCATAATAATAAAAATCATAATAATAATAATAATAATAATAATAATAATAATAATAATAATAATAATAATAATAATAATAATAACATTGATGATGATGATGATGATGATGATGATGATGATGATGATGATGATGATCATAATAGTATTGATAATATTGATAAATAACTTAGTGCGTATAAAACGCTTTACCCTATTTTACCAGCTCAACGCGCCTTACAAAACATTTACATTCATGCATGCACAACACCATTTCTACTACCAAAGTTTAAAACATTTGGCTATTTCATCTGAACTCATTATTTCCCGACTCGACTTTAACACCTAAATACGTATACACGTCACGAGGTTAGCAAGATAATGACATTTAATGAAGTAACGATCAAAATAAATGGGTTATGGGTGTTGAAAACAATAAAGTCGCTTGTAAATGGATAAATTATACTACGGATATTGAATATGACACTTATTTATGTATTAGATATAATAATAATAATAATAATAATAATAATAATAATAATAATAATAATAATAATAATAATAGTAATAATGATGATAATAATAATAATAATAATAATAATAATAATAATAATAATAATAATAATAATAATAATAATAATAATAATAATAATAATAATAATATATCTTCATTGTCCTCAAAAAAGTTGCAATTTGTCATTTGGAAACATATTTATTACAATAGACTTTATTGACATAGACACACACACACACACACACACACACACACACACACGGACAAAAATATAATATGCACACTAGTAACATTGTAGTCATCGTCACCATCATCGGCATCGACATCATCATCATCATTATCATCATCACAACAACCTTCCTAATATTTCCGTTACAATCCTTCACTTTCACCATTGCCCTTTAACACCATCACCATCCTCATCATACTCCATATTATATTATTTTCCTGTAACAAGCTATGAGAGGGAAAGCTTGTAGTACTCCTCCTCCTCCTCCTCCTCCCCCCTCTCTCTGTCTCTCTCTATCTCTCTCTCTCTCTCTCTCTCTCTCTCTCTCTCTCTCTTTCTCTCAATATTATCAATTAATTGACATTGGATACTAATTATATAATTGATAAATTGTATCTTAATATGCATAAAAGTTACACAGAACATTTATTTTTTTAACCTATTCGCTCTTAAACGATACGATACGATATGATACGATGCGATACGAACGATACGATACGATACGATATGATTGTCATCATCGACTTTTAGTATATTTTCTCTATCATGTAATATCAAAAATTAAAGTTAGAAAAAAGTTAGATGATGGACTAATTGCCATTGTAATCGTGTCAAATAAAAGTCATAAATAGTTGCACATTTTGTTCTACAGAGCAGTAAAATTAGGTGCCCCAAACGTAAACAATAACAAGTTGCTAGTGATTTTCGTTCGGGACCGGAAAAATTTACGCACGATATAGGTCTCCCAATTTTGTAGTTTGAGTTGTAGGCAATACACTTTCAGTATTGAAAATATGTTTACATAAAATCTAACAGTTGCAGAAATAATAATATAAGGCTAAATTATTCTGAAAATCAGGCTCCGAATAATTCTCGTTTTGTTCACACCAGCGCAATAATTTACTCTGGTCTAAAAATAGATAGACTGTAACTTTTGATACATTTTACCTTTTGTTCCATAAAATATCCATATCTAGACATTATTTGATGCATGATCGAGTATTTATGAATATGTGTTTCTTTTGCCACCTAACAGCCAAATTTTAAAGGCTATTTTTTTCTATAATTTACATTGGAACGTGAGCTGTCAAGACAGGAACATGTGGTTTGCCATGTGCTTCTAGACCTTTGTTTACGTTTGGGGCACCTAATTTTACTGCTCTATACCAATGTGCACACCGCCATTTAATGCAACACAAAAACAAAGTAATAAAAGAAATACAATAGACACATTAAATAATAATGGTACGAACTTTTTAATTCAGAATTTATGAATGGACTAAAACATATTTCAATGATAGGTAATTTTACACTGAGAACATTTTGGATTTTCCATAGCTAGATACTCTTTATGCAAAATTTACGATTTGATTTTATTATTCAAAAAAGGAATACGGACTAAACTAAATGTTTCCAGTCACCTTAATGCAGTGCTAATTTCGTGATGATCCTAGTGCCTTAAATATAATTGAAAACCTGAAGTCTTAAAATTTACTCTGAACTAATTCATTTTATTGAAGGAATTGAATGTAGTAATAGTCTCCTAGATTTCAAAACGGTAAGTATCTGTTTTAAAAAAATCCATATCAGTTTAATCCGACATGTACTTATTTGCAGGTCTGTTAACCCAAATTATGTTCTCATTAGTTGTAATGGAAATACTATCAAACCAAAGTATACTATTAAATCAGGTCCACTATTAGGTTTGGTTATCACACCTACAGATATGCACATGTCGGTTTAATCTTAAACATATTTTTTTTTACATTCTGCTTCAACCTGGATTTAAAAAAAAAACCTGGTCACATTTTTAAATAAATGGTTTTATATGTTCATTTTCTATGAGTGAAAATAAAGACATTTAGTGGTATGACCCTCGCCTTTGGATCGGATGGTCCTGGATTCGAGTCCCGCTCTGAGTGGCACGTCGTTGAGTCCTCGGAAAAAGGTTCCTAGCTCACATTCTCTTACACCGTACTCAGGTGTAAAATAAGTACCTGGTCGTTAACTGCGTTGTCTCTGTCGAAAAAAAAATTATCAAACTAGTATGACAGGCGTCATGTCTAGTCCTACATGTTAAGTGTTGCTGTTGACTAGGGACCCCTCGTAAAGCGCTTTGAGCACGGTTAGTGGATGCTTTGAGTTTGAGCTTTTTTATAGCGCAATATCCGCTAAACGTGCTCAAAGCGCTTTAAAAAGGGTCCCTGACCAACAGCAACACGCAACATTTAAAAAAAGACATGACGTCTTTAAGGTGATATTACAATTTTTTCCCGACAGAAACAGAGACAACACTGTTAAAGGCCAGGTACTCATTTTACACCTGAGTACTCAGAGAGAATATGAGTTAAGAGCCTTTCCCAAGGACTGAACTATGCGCCGAGCGAGGCTCGAACCTAGGACCTTCCGATCCGATACATAGTCGCATAGTTACCTCCATGGAAATATTTTCATCTTGATTCAATCAACAGTTTGCCTCAGTTAGTGTGGGATGATAACAAGTTGTGTGGATTTCTTTACCATGGCAATTCGTAATCAAGGTAAGCCGTATCAAACCCACGTGCTCATATTATTTGCATGGTCTGATAACCCAATTTATTATGGGCTCACTGTTGTAATGGACATCTCAAAAAATAACGCAAAATATTGTCCATTACAACAATGTTAAACTAAGCCCATAATGTGGGTTCGGATGTCAGACCTTTTTATATGTACACCAAGTATCAAACATATTAAAATATAATCTGGAGAAAAAAAAAACCCAACTGTTTTTAGAAATTTTGACTAGAAAACTCGTCCTTTAAATAATGATTGATTATGAAAATCTAAGCATGTCCCGATAGCTCAGTGGGTAGAACACTCGCTCCTCGTGCAAAGGAGGCTGAGATCGATTCCGTGTAAAGTCATGAAATTTTTCAGATCCCTCCTCACCACCCATAGCGATTCGGGACCTGGGTCTGATAGATATGACATGAACATAGTGTCCTGTACAAAGGGTGATAAGCAATTGCTTTTGTCCTTTCACGCTATGAAAACCGGGGAAAAACGCCGGCTCCATGAGTCTAATGGCTCTGAACGACTACTAAGGGGTCCCAGGTTTGAGAGATTTTGACAAGATGATGGTCATCTTAATGCCAATGTGGTTATCTTCACTCAGGTCTTTGTTTTTTTTTTTGCCATCCGCGTTTATGAGTAATTCTCACTAAACTATATTAACCAGACTATAAATGATCATGGTTACACACAGTTTTATGTGTTAGCCAGTTATACTTCCGGATGGCAATGTTGTGAACTCCTTAGCCAAGCGCATGCTATCTACAGTTTGAAATCAACGTCACTCAGCTCTTTTTTTCACTGTTTTTAGCCAGCCATTTTTATGAGTAGCTCTCACTAAATTGTATTAATCAGACTATAAACGTTTACTGTTACACGTAGTTTTGTGTACTGGGACGTAATATCCGGCTGGCCGAATGGTGAGTAAATTGCCGAAGCGTCGGGCATCAATAAACGTTTAAGGTTACTCTCTACCAAATTCAGTCCTTAAGTTTGAGGACAAAGCAAAATTACAATGACCTCTCCACATGGGACTGGTAGCTCGGTGTGAAGTTTTGTTCACTCGTAGAAATCATCGAACCTTAAATAAAAAGTTTTTACACGCGTGCTGTCCTCTTAAAAGTATTCACTGTGTTAGTTACAACTAAGGGACAGAATATGTGATAACCCTATTCACATATTAGGTGAAGAGACTGTTGAAAAATGATTAATTTTTGGTTGACTGTATGTATCATTATAAAAGATATCTATGATCAACTTTCCGTCTTCTTTCTCTTATCTCCTAGGTCTAAGATCATGGAATGCTCTGCTAAAATCCAGAGCTCAAAATCCACTGAATCTGGTACAAAGTCTAAACCAAGGCGTTCCTCTAAGACAGCAGCAAGCACATTCAAGAGATGACGTCCCCATTCCATCCGAGGAGCCTGCGGGCCCCGTTATAAAAACAGTCATCCCAGGGCCACGGTCAGTGGCCATGAAGACGAATCTGTCCAATGTTCAAGTAAGTCGTATTTCCCCTGAATCTCTTCAAGTAAAACCCATTAGCTGGGTGGGGTTCTCGACCTCCCATACTGGGCAGGGAGGTACTTGCTGTGTCTTCTATCTCCCTGTATCTGTTTTCCAATTGTTTTCTGTCTTTGTCTGGGAATGAGATTACTAAATTTTGTCCTGACCCTGGTCGAAGTCCTGGCTGGGAGGGAAACAGTCACATGCATAGTTGTTTTGGGAGATGATAGTTTTTTCCTTGCAAATCATCTCTCTGTTATGTATTATTATATTTGTTATTTTGAATGAATAATGGAAGCATTTGAGTGTATTCCTCTTTGTTGGATTTTTTGCTTGTGTCCGGATGAGACTTTAGGTGATCTTAAACTAAGTACATTGGTGGGATGCTCTTGGAATCTACATCTGGTCCATTTTTGTTCCCAGTTCCCCTTTGTTTTACTTTCTCCTGGGTGCTTTAATTGTAATTCTATCTCTAACTTTTTACTATCCAATTTTCTTCCTTTTTACTGGCGCTGATATAACCTAAATGTGTTGCAAACGCCGTAAAACCCTTAAAAACAAACAAACAAACAAAACCGTTAAGTAAACAATGCTTTAGATGCAGTATATTTTTCACCAATCAAAACATGGAATTTTTGACACACCTTCACACGTGCTCGTACAAACATGCAGTAGTTGGTTGTTTATAAACAAACACATGAATGAAATTGACCTCTATTTGATCAATTATATTGGGGGGGGGGGGGGTTTACCGCGAAACAGGTGACTAGTTATCACTCGATTTTCTCCATCATAATATTATTATAAACGTGCTTTTTACACTTCAATGAACATGTTGCTAAACCTTAACTTCGCCATTCTCACGTTTCTCATTTGTCTCCAGTGTTTCTTTCATTCATACTATTTTGCCAATGAAGGGGAAATCCGAAACATCCATATTATCTGTCTTCGTTCAATCAGGTTGATCTATATTACCTTCCCATGTGCTCGAAGTCATTGGTCACACTGCAAAATGTGCTCAAAATGACCTACATAGTGAAAAGTGTTCACATATTTTGAAATATCGAGAATCACGATTGGTCATCTTGTTCAGCTTGACACATGAGTATGTTTACAATTTTCACATTTATTAAGAAACATCCAATAGATAGAATGCGCTTGGCCAAGGAGTTCACAACATTGCCATCCGGAAGTATAACGGACCAACACACAAACTCTGTTAACCATGAACTTATATAGTCTGGTTAATACAGTTTTGTGAGAACAACTCACAAACACGGATGGCAAAAACAATAACAAAGGCCTGAGTGACGTCATCTGCATACTATCTATAGTTGGATACCAACAAATCATGTCATTGATGACTCGATTGGAAAACCTGTTTATAGATCTCTCCCATTGATTGAAGCTTACATTTTCATTACTTATCGCAGTCTTTTACATATTATGGACTTAAAACTGAATTTTCTCACCCAGAACACCGAGAGCGTCCATTTCTTCGTGGACTACGAGAAATCCAAGGGGAACTACGTGGCTGATGTCGATGGGAACCTGATGTTAGATTTGTTTACACAGATATGTACACTACCTCTAGGTAAGTAACAATAGTAGTCCTTGAGAGACTAATACGCTTCAATAGTCGTAACGTCACTTCCCTCGAAATGAAGGATGGTAATTTAGTAACTGGGTCTAAACTATCGTAACAATGGCGGACGCCCTTATGAAATATTTCTCCGAGAGCATAAAAGCGTATCCAGAGGAAAACAAATTATAAATCTGATCATGTGACTTTTATACATTCTGATCACAATACATATGATAAGTTCTAGCCAGCATGAAGAATAAAAAGTGCCGATTTTCTTTGTTTAGAAACATGATGGCCGCCGTTGCTGGGCGACGTGACATCATACTAATGAATCCAATTATGTCCCAGGGAACCGGAGATTCTTTTTTTATTTTTGCACCGCTAGATAAAGAGGCAGGAAACATTGATTGATTGATTAAACGCTAATATATCGCAAAATACTTTGTGTGGCTCTGTGGTCTAGTGGTATGACCATAGCTTTCGGATCGGAAGGTCCTGGGTTCGAGTCTCGCTCGGCGCATAGTTGAAACCTTGGAAAAGGCTCTTTACTCAGGTATGAAATGAGTACCCGGCCTTTAACAGCGTTGTCTCTGTCCGAAAAGATTGTAATATCGCCTATTGTCTCGTCCTACATGTTAAGTGTTGCTGTTTGTCCGGGACTCTTTGTAAAGCGCTTTGAGCACGTAATGGATATTGCTCAAGTTTTGTTGGTTTTTTTTTCTTAAAAAAAAAACTTTTTGTTTCTTTTAACAGACTCAGATACTGCAATAACGAATCAATGCTATGTGAACAAGATGAATGAATCTGAAGAGGAAAGGAACACCCACGCCCCTATTACACTTGTTCAGACCTTTATCTTACGCCGTGCCCGCTCCTTAATTTCTTAATTTGATAAGTTACACATAGCTTTGTGTGTATTAGTGATGTTGTGGGTAGAGAGTAGTACTCTCAGATTTAGGAACCAAAAGAAAAGAGGGTTTGATGAGACAACTTTAAATCATAACCTGACACTCTTTTGAAAATCACGTGACAGTCCACGGGGGATTAATAAATAAAGGAATTTCATTTATTAATTATTTTAAAACTAAAACAAAATAAGTAGCCTACTTAAAAAGCAACAATGTTGTCTCTGTCGAGAAGGAATCATAACAATATCATATCACTTTCTACATCATCATGTGTTGATAGTTGCTTGGTTTCTTTGCAAACTGCTTTGAGGACAACACCCCCCCCCCACACAAGATAATTACAAAATCATTTTTCGTGCCTTTTCATTTCAGGTTACAACCACAGACGCTTACTGGAGACTGCAGAAAGACCAGGGACCATGGTATTAATTAGGCTCGTTTACTTTACATAAATCATTCCTCTTCCTATTCTTCTTCTTCTTCTTCTTCTTCTTCTTGTTCTCCGCCACATCATCTTCCTCCTACTACTCCTCCTTCTTCTCGTCTTCTTCTTCCTCCTGCTCCTCCTCCTCCTGCTCCTCCTCCCCGTCCTCTTCTTCCTGTTCCTCCTTCTCATCTTCCTCCTCCTACTCCTTCCAACACTTTCCTTTTCTTTTCATACCCTCATCCAGAGTAATGCATCTTGCGGCATTTTTAGATATGAATGTACTTCTAATAGAATTCAATAGCATCATGTCACGTCCGCCCAGCAGATTGGTTCTAAACAAAGAAAATCGGTACTTTTTATTCTTCATGCTGGCTAGAAATTTTTCACATGTAATGTGATCAGAATGTATAAAAGTCAAAACATGATCAGGCTTATAATGTTTTTCTCCACTGGATACACTTTTATGCTCGGAGAAGTATTTCCTAAGGGCGCCTGCCATTGTTCCGATAGTTTAGAACTAGTTATTAAGTTACTATGCGTCATTACGAAGGATGTGACGTCACTACTATTGAACCCTATTATGTCTTTTTCAACTTCTCACAGACAGCATTTGTTAACAGATCAGCCACAGGCAGTTATCCACCCGTCGGGTTTCAAGAAAAATTCCTTAACGTTCTTTTATCTGTGAGTATACATTTTTTATTATATTTCTAGTCGTGGTGTGTTTTCTCAAATTGTTTAAAGTGGCCCTTCAGAGCCATTAGGCCCATGGAACCGGAGTTGCTCCGGGTTTCTATAGCTTGAAACGGACATTTGCAATTGCTTGTTACCCTTTGGATAGGATGCTACTCTATCGCAAAGTACTTTCCTCCAGATTTAACAGACCCAGCTACCCAATCACTGCTGGGTGGACAGAGGGGTCAGAAAAAAAATCTCGACTGCACCGGGGTTCGATTTCGTTCCCTTTGATTGTGAAGCGAGCGCTCTACCAAAGAGCTATCGGGAGCCCCTTCTCAATCTGTAGATCACCTCTTTTACAATTTCGATTTTGAGAATGAAGATATCAGTGTTCTTATTTGCCTAACGAATTTATTTTGCGGCTATGTGGTCTTTTGGCATGACACTAGCGCTCGGATTGTAAGGTCCTGGGTTCGAGCCTCGCTCGGCGCATAGTTGAGTCTTTGGAAAAGGCTCTTTACTCACACACTCTCACCATACTCAGGTGTAAATAAAGCGAGTACCTGGCCGTTAACAGCGTTGATTCAATTCTGTCCGAATACATTGTAATATCGCCTAACAGGCGTGATGTCTTGTCCTACATGTTACATGTTGCTGTTGGCCAGGGACCCCTTATAAAGCGCAATGATCACGTTTAGTAGATATTGCCCTATATAAAAGCTCAATTATTTTAAAAAATATACTGGGGATGTTTTATAGTTGTTCTCTTACTGTAAAACATTCCCGGATCCAGGTGATCTGACCTCGCTCGAAGTGAGTGTGGTTCTTCTTGGGCATTGTGTGTGTGTGTATCTCCCTGTGTGTGTGTGTGTGTGTGTGTGTTTGAGTGTGTGTTGGGTATAAAAACTATTATTCATGTTCATAAAAGAAAACGTTAATTTTACAAAATCCAAAACAAAACAAAGCATAAATTAAAACAAAAACAGAAAATAACGTTTTCAAGGATCTCATCATCATCATTGCCTATCCCTCCTGGGCGTGGCCTCCGCAACTCCCACCGAACCAAACTTCTGCCCAGCGCCATCCTTCCACATTCAGTCACTGGCTTATTCATCCATTCGCTGCCGATGACATGTGACCATCTTCTTCTTGGTCTCTCTCTACCTTTTTTTTTACCATCCGCAATACCTTTTAGAATTTTTTTTTCAAGGATGTCACGTCTCATGGTATTCATGTCAAGAATCTGATTTTGAATGTTCAAATTTTTTGTTTTGTTGCTTTTTTAAAGATGGGGGGCGAAGTGACCGAGTGGTTAAGGCATTGCACTGTGACCCGGAATATGACCTGGGTTCGAGCCCCGCTTCAGGCACTATCGTTTTTTTCCCTTGAGCAAGATTATTAACCCCCAATTTGCTCACTTGGACAACATGGGTGATTCCTGTAGACATCAAACATCTTGTTTGATGAGTTATCTATATTCCTTCGTGGAATGCCAAGGCGACGGTATCTTATGATTTCGTGGCGAAAAAGGCATAATTTTTTGTTTACCTTCTCTACTCTCCATTGTTGTAAAGGTAGCGCCTAAGGGCCTGAAGTGTGTCCTTACCATGGGATGTGGGACTTGTGCAATAGAGAACGGACAGAAGGCTATCTTCATGGCCTACCAGGTGAGATAAATGTAATTTTAAAAATCAATGAAATGTAACTTTATTTTAGAGGGAAACTTCTAATAGAAGGGCATTCCTACAATTGAAAAGAGCATATATCATATGGCCCTTACCAGTATTATTATCAAAGAATCGTATGTGTCTGTCTTCATGTGCTAAGTAATCGTTATAGGTAGAATTGGGAGATTGATAACCCGGTTTATTTGATTGTTCCCTTTATTCATCCCATAGGGGGAATTTTCTATAGGGTCTAATTCCAAGGGAATACTGGAATAACCCAGGCATCAGCCGCAGTACAGAGCCGCAAATTGAGCTAGGGGGAGATGACTTGATTCAAGGCCACACGCACTGCGCAGCGCAGCGACGGGTGACCGAACTCGGTACCTTTCGGGTACGAAGCAAAGACCATACCGCTGAGCCGCGCTGTCCCAGTAGCTTTAAGTCTGAAGTTCGATCGCCTGTCGAGGAAAAAAACGCCAAAAAAAAAAAAAAAAACCCCTCGGAGCTTTTATAAAGCGCGATATCCACTAAACGTGCTCAAAGTGCTTTACAAAAAGTCCCTGACCAACAGCAACACGTAACATATAGAAAATGACGCCTGTTGGGCGATATCACAATTTTTTTTTGAATAGAGACAACGCCGTTAACGGTCAGGTACTCATTTTACACCTATTACGACGGTGAGAGAATGTGAGTAAAGAGCCTTTTCCAAGGACACAACTATGCGCCGAGTCAGGCTCGAACCCAGGACCTTCCAATCCGAAAGCGAGTGTCATACCACTAGACCACGACATAGCCGCATAGGAAGACTGATATTTTTGGGAAGGGGTGTAGTGGGTGTTAAGATGGAGCAGCGTGAATAGTTTTTAAAAAGTAAACAACCTTGGGATTGAGTTTAATAGTTCGGACATGTTAAGAAACGAGAGAGGGAGTACGTGGGACGGAAAGTATTGGATATACAATTAGCGGGAAAGAGAAAAAAAAGGGACACCCAAAGACTAGATGATTGGTTAGGGTAAAGGACGATAATTTAATAATAATAATAATAATAATAATAATAATAATAATAATAATAATAATAATAATAATAATAATAATAATAATAATAATAATTATTCACTAAAAAAATGGAAATTCGTTTACAGACGTGGCATGCATGAAAATGTATAAACACAAAGTTGAGAATATTTGGCGACAATGTATACATGCAACTGCACAAAAATGTAAAAATATACAACCAAGAACCAATAGCATCACTTTATATATTAATTTGATAAATTGAGATAGGCCGTACCGTTGGCCTTTAGTCCGAACTTGTGTGTGTATATATTTAAATGATAGTATTTAATTTAAATCACAGTTGCGCGTTTAAAATTTAAAGAAATACTGGCCCTGGAGGAAGATGATGCTAGGAACCGAGATGCATGGAGATGTGGCAGTCATTATGGAAACCCTGCAAAATGCGGGGATAAACTGAAAGGTGAAGAGAAAGATTGAGTTTAAAGGTTTTGTTAAGGAGAGTGTTTAGAGTGTGAAACTATGATTTCTATATTGCAATATTGCATCTTGTCCATCCGGATATAATACTGTTTTGAGGCGATGGGTCACATCTATGTCGCTCTGTATGGTTGATGGTTGGGCAGAGTAGGAGGGAGAGGGGGGGGGGTGGGGTTGGTATGAAAGGGGGAGGTACCCTAAAATGTTTGAAAACCACTGGTATTGAGTGAATGCACATTCAACCCCTTAGTTTGTGGACGTAGAACAATTACAATTATCTCTCCACACGAGACTGGTATCTCAGTGTGAGGACTTGTTTTAAAAATGATTTGTGGGATTTTGTGAGTTTTGATCACTTATAGATAGTATGCGCTTGGCTAAGAAGCTCATAACATTGCCATCCGGAAGTATAACGGACCAACACACAAAACTGTGTGTAACCATGAAGTTTTATAGTGTGGTTGATACAGTTTAGTGAGAAGTGCTCACAAACGCGGGTGGCAAAATACAATAACAAATGCTTGAGTGACGCCATCTGCATTCTATCTATAGAAATCATCGAGCCCTAAAAAAGTGTTTACATTTGTGCTGCCCTCTTAAAAGTATTCACTGTGTTGGTTACAACAAAGGGACAGAATATGTGATAACCCCATTCACCTAGTAGATTATAGAAGGGTTGAAGTGTTGGAGATTTTAAATCATTTATTCCAACAATTTTTAACAGAGGAGATTACGTGGAGGTCGAAAGCCAACGGAGGAAGAAATGAAATCAAGCATCATGAATCAATCACCTGGCTGTCCTAAACTTACTTTCATGTCGTTCAACAACGCTTTCCACGGTCGCTGTATGGGTGAGTTGTTTTAATAATAAAAAGATACTACCTTCCATTCAACATCGATGCTGATAATGGGAGCGATCTATATTCACGTTTTCGTCCAACCAAGTCATCGATCTCATGATGTGTTGCTGGACAACAATTGGATATTTCTAACCAATATAAACATGCTGCAGTGATAATGAAAATTGTAAACATACCCCTGTGTCAAGCTGAACAAAATGACCAATCGTGTCGTTAGATATTTTTAAGATATTTGTGACCGATGACCTCCAGCACATGGAAAAGTAATATAGATCATCAACATTGACAATGCTTTGCCGCTTAACTCTCTTCAAGTTAAACTTCCTGCATACGTTTCTGCTCCTAGCAGACAGCCAATAGGTTTCAACACTCGTGGCGTCACTTCCCTCGTAATGACGCACAGTAACCTAGTAACTGGTTTTAAACTATTGGAACATTTTCTTTTTGTAAACAATCAACAATTTTCGTCCGAGCGAGTTTGAGCGTAGCCATCGTTAACGTACAGATAGTTTGAAGTTGACGACACTCAGGTCTTTGTTATTTTTATTTGCCATCCGCGTTTATGAGTAATTCTCACTAAACAGTATTAACCTCACTATAAACGTTCATGGCTAAACACAGTTTTGTGTGTTGGTCCGTTATACTTATACAAACGCGGATGGCAAAGACAATAACAAATGCCTGAGTGACGTCATCTTCGAACTATCTATAGCCTGACACTGACCAAAAAATAACGTCAAAATGCCAGTCTTTGGCCACAAAAGAAAACAAATCGTGAGTTGTATTCAATAGTTCAACCAATGGGACCACTTGTTTCCATGAGCACTACTAACGACAACTCACTAGGCGGTGCAAAAACCAAATAATGACGTCAAAATGCCAGTCTTTTTGGGTTTCAGTGTAAGGCTTAACGACCTAATGACGTCAAATGACAAGTCTTTGGCCGAAAAGAAAACAATCGTGAGTTGTATTCATCAATTCAACCAATGGGATCCCTTATTTCCTTGACCACTACTGACAACCAGACGATGCAAAAACCTAAAAAAATGACGTCAAACTATTAGTCCTAGAGGGTTCTAGTGTCAGGCCGTAGCCATCTTTAACTTATAGCCTGACACAAGAACCCACTAGGACTTAAAGTTTGACGTCATATTTTAGGTTTTTGCAAAGTCTAGTGAGGTGTCGTTAGTAAAGCTCAAGGGAACAAGTGATTCCATCGGTTGAAATATTGAATACAGCGATTTGTTTTCTTTTGTGGCCAAAGACTTGTCTTTTGACGTCATTTTTGGTCAGTGCCAGGCTCTATACGTTTTCTATGGCCACGGTCAGGCTATATAGCAATGACTATGAAAATTTTTCTATTTTGTAGGAAATACTACTCTTAAATCAAAGCCCTATCCCCACTGAGTAAAAATCTTTTTGAATTTTGAAAATCCATTAATATATAACAAAGTTATGCCGTTTCAAAGCTGTCATTTATTTGGATGACTCACAAAGAGAAAAAATACGGAAAATATGGGATGCTTTTTCTGCGTTTTATTCTAGTTTGTATCTGTATCTCGCTTAATACGTGGAATTAGATATTAAAACTTGGCAATTTTATGGCAAAATTATCAGAAAATATGATAAAGACATCAGAAGAGTTCAAACTTGTATAGTTTTACAGCTGTATGGCTAGGGTCAACTATAAATTTGTTTTAAAATATACATAATATTGATCATTTGGAACTTTTCCGAAGTGTAATCTTGTGTCTACAACCCATTCAAATGACACGAAAAATGCCTGCTGAATTATTATCAATCAGTCCGTGAGACCATGGCTTATGTTAGTTCTCGTATTTATTTAAGAGAGAGAGAGAGAGAGAGAGAGAGAGAGAGAGAGAGAGAGAGAGAGAGAGAGAGAGAGAGAATGTGTTAATCTAATATCCATATGACATAACAATGAAACAATACCTGAATTTTAAAAAAGCGCGCGAGGATTTGTGTCATCCGTCGTCGCGAACAATATAATGGCCAAATATATAATTTTGTTTCTTTTTTTACATTTTATTAATCTATGTTTGTCTCAGTGCCATTTATCCTAGTCTATTCAATTTTATGTTTGTTAAAATTTATTTATTTTAAGTGGGCCAGTCTTAAATTTGAAAGCCATATGATTTTCTATTTAGCCACTTTTGAAGTCGAATTTGGTCAGGTTAAAGTCTGGCCATCTGGCAGCCTTGCCTCGCTCACGTCATTTTCGTGTCGCGCGATGGTGGAGCAAAATGGCCGTCTCCATATTTTCACTCATTGAAATGCAAATTGAGTTGATGTTTTGTGAGAATACGGGAAAAGTACTTATCATAATCGAATGAAATTTGAAATATAAATAGAAGAAATGTGCATATATAACCTTATGAGCGACAAAATCTCTCCTCTTTGTTTTAGAAATATTGTACTTTAAAGAGTAAAAATCTATTTTTAACGGTCTTCTGGTAATCGTACGAGTTTTGTCGCTTGAGATAATCTAGAATGACCTCTTTTCTAACTGTGTGCCAACTTTCAGTCATATTCAATCATAAACAGCGTCGTAATTAAATTTAAAAAATAGCATGTACGAAACGGCTTCGTCCCATATTTTGTTGCGAATTTGGGCACTTCGTGAGCGAAAAAGAGGCCCAAAGATTTGTGCGGGATAGTCATTGCTAGGCTATATGTTAACGATGGCTACAGTTGGAGAGTCAATAATACATATTAATTTAATGGATATTGACTTATTTAAAAGTTAAGTATATAAAAATATACTCCTCGGAATCCAGCAGGACTTTGCGATAGACACTTAGATAACCTCGCCCCTCGGACAGTCATCATATTGTAAGCAATGGCAGTGATTGGTAAACAGCGAACTACACAGGTTTTACTTTCGATGGTATGTCTCTGAGTAAAATACCCACTGGTCTATCGCTTGATCAATAGATGCTGTGCGCTTGTCTAAGAAAACTACAACATTACCGTCCGAATTATTAGGGACCAATACGTAAAACTATGTAACCTTGAACGTTTATAGTCTGGTTAACAAAGTTTAGTAAGAATTACTCATGAACATGGATGGCAAAAAACAATAACAAAAACCCGAGTGACGTCAACAGCGTTCTATATATAGAACCTTGATACACAGAAAACTATGTGAAAACTTAAACGTTTATATATGATCAAGAAAATCGTTTAGTAAAACTAGTCACCCATCTGGCGGTATAAAAACAACAATG
>NC_088363.1:37414818-37442318 GCF_034508935.2 Berghia stephanieae
AGCCAATAAATAAATGACAAGGAAAAAAAGCACCAAAAATTTATAATAAAACGAGAAACAAAAAAAAAGACAATACAAAACAAAACAAAAACAACAACAACAAAAGACAAATAAAAAAACACAGTATTCACTGAATAATGAAAATGCGATTTAGCAGGTTTTGAAAGTTACCCCCTTCGTTCTAGTAATTAAGTTGGATTCTTCATTAATGTTTTGGGGAATGGTAAGATTTTCATGATATAAATGAATGACCCATTTGAGTATCTGATGAATCACTTTGGATCATAGATAATGCCTGAGGTCAGTGTTTTTAAAGTGTCATATTATTTATTTGAAAAGACTGGAAATAAAGATTGTTATTGATATATGATATATATATATATATATATATATATTATATATATATATAATATAATATATATATATGATATTATATATATATATATAAATATTATATATATATATATATTTTATATATAATTATGTGTGTGTGTGGGGGGGGGGGGCGAAGTGGCCGAGTGGTCATGGCATTGTACTGTGACCCGGATGACCCGGGTTCGAGCCCCGCTACAGGCACTTTCGTTATTTTCTTGAGCAAGATTATTAATCCCCAATTTGCTCACTTGGACAACATGGGTGATTCCTGTTGACATCAGACATCTTGTTTAATGGGGCAGCGTGGCTCAGCGGTACGGTCTTTGCTTCGTACCCAAAAGGTAACGAGTTCGATCACCCGCCGCTGCGCTGTGTGGCCTTGAAGCAAATGAAAATTGGTGTCTCAAGATTTTTTTTTTCAATACCTTGACTAAAGTCAGAGATAGTCAGAGTCCGCGTTCATGTTAACGGGTCCTCTTGGTGGGGATCCTGACCTCCATAGTGGGCAGGGAGGTACATACTGTGTCTTCTATCCTCTTATATCTGTTTTACAACATGCTTTCTGTCTTTGTCTTGGAATGAGATTACTTGGGGTTCTTTCCTGGCCCTCGTCAGAGTGCTGGCGGGGAGGGAAATAGTCAAATGAATAATTATTTTTTTGAGAGATGATATTTCTTTCCCTGTAAATCATCTCTCTGTTATGTATTATATTATTTTTAATGTATAATGTAAGCATTCGAGTGTATTCCTCTTTGTTGGATTTTGTACTTGTGTCCGGATGAGAATTATAGGTGATCTCAAACGAAGTACATTGGTGGTATGCTCTTGGAAGCTGACGCCAGGGTTATTCCAGTCTTCCCTTGGAAAAGACCCGAAAGACAAATTTCCCCTTGGGGATGGATAAAGAGAATTTTATTTTATTTATTTATTTTATATTCCTTCGAGGAATGCCTAGGCGACGACATCTTATGATGCCGTGGCGCAAAAGGCATAATTTTTAATTTAAAAAAAATATTACATATATTATATATATATATATATATATATATATATATATATATATATATATATATATATATACATATAAATAAAGTAGTCCTTCAGAGACATGAAGCCGGAGTCTTCTGGTTTCTATAGCGTTAAACGGGCAATAGCAATTGCTTGATATCCTTTTGATAGGACGCTACTAGTCTATCGCAAAGGACTTTCCGCCAAATCTAATAGACTCAGCTACCCATTCACTGCTGGGTGGACAGGGGGTGGGGGGTCAGAAAAAATATCTCGACTGGACCCGGGATCGATCTTGGTCCATTTGCGGGTGGCTGCCCCCCCCCCCCCCCCCCCCCCCCCCATGAGATTATATCTCTCCTTATAAATTCATCAAAAAAATAACTCACTATATCGTTTTCGTAATAAAGAAGGGTTGGATATAAAATATCATATATTTATTGACATGATATCTAAAACGATTTTTAAATTAAAATTGAAGCAAATGAAAATTGGTATCTCAAGAATTTTTTTTTCAATTCCTTGACTAAAGTCAGAGATAGTCAGAGTCCGCGTTCATGTTAACGGGTCCTCTTGGTGGGGATCCTGACCTCCCACAGTGGGTAGGGAGGTACATACTGTGTCTTCTATCCCCTTATATTTGTTTTCCAACGTGCTTTCTGTCTTTGTATTGGAATAAGATTACTTGTTTTTTTTCCTGGCCCTCGTCGGAGTCCTGGCTGGGAGGGAAACAGTCAAATGCATAATTATTGTTTTGGGAGATGATATTTCTTTCCTTGTACATCATCTCTCTGTTATGGATTATATTATTTTTAATGTATAATGTAAGCATTTGAGTGTATTCCTCTTTGCTGGATTTTATTCTTGTGTCCGGATGAGACTTATAGGTGATCTCAATCTAAGTACATTGGTGGTATGCTCTTGGAATCTACATCTGATCCCTATTGTTCCCAGTTCCCCTATGTCTTACTTTTTTGGGTGCTTTAATTGTAATTCTAGAACTTTTTACTATTCCGATTTCTTCATTTTTACTGGCGCTGATATAACCTAAATGTTTTGCAAGCGCCGTAAACCCCTTAAAAAACAATTAAAGAAAAAACCGGGTCCTGACCTACGCTATTTGTAGAAAATCATGACGAGAGACAGAGAGAGAGAGAGAGAGAGAGAGAGAGAGAGAGAGAGAGAGAGAGAGAGAGAGAGAGAGAGAGAGAGAGAGAGAGAGAGAGTGTGTGAGTAGAGTGAGAGAGAGAGAGAGAGAGAGAGAGAGAGAGAGAGAGAGAGAGAGAGAGAGAGAGAGAGAGAGAGAGAGAGAGAGAAACTTCGAGGTACTTTTTGACCTTTGTTGTTGGTTATATTATTGTAGTTATGTCCCTTGGTGTATATGTATAAAAATAATAATAAGAATAAAGATGGCGCTTGCCGATTGGTTTTGAAAGAAGAGCTTTTACCTTTTGTATTATTTATCTCACATTTCCTTTTAAATATGTAGGCAATTGTTACATAACGAACACTATTTATCATCACATTTTAATTCAGTTTTATGATGATTTTCTAAATGTAATATAATGACAATTCGATTTTTAAGAAATTATCATTGTGGTCGGGACGACGTGCACTTATTTGCACGTCTGATGACCCAATTCCTATGGGCTCATTGTTGTAGTAATGGAAATCTCAAAATATGATCAAAAATATTGTCCATTACAACAATGTTAAACTAAGGCCCATAAGTTGGTTAGGATGTCAGACTTGCATATTTGTACACGTAGGGTCAGTATATCATTACGAGTCAAAATCTATTTTTGGTAAACTGGACACGTGACGAAGAATGAAAAATCAATTTGAACTGTTGTTTATTTTACAAACGATAACAGGGAAGCCTCGTCTCTTTCTTTCTTTTTTAATTTTTTTTTTGTTTGATTTTGTTTTGTTTTTTTGAGTTTTTTTGCTATGTGGTCTTGTGGTATGACACTCGCTTTCGGAACGGAATGTCCTGGGTTCGAGCCTCGCTCGGAGCATAGTTGAGTCCTTTGAAAAGGCCCTTAATTCACATTCTGTCACTGCACTTATGTGTAAAATAAGTGCCTGGCTGTTAACAGCTATGTCTTTCTGTCGGAAAAAATTGTAATATCGCCTAACTGTTGGCCAGTGAGTGGCCTATTGTAAATCGCCTTTAGCACGTTTAGTGGATATTGCTCTATATAACAGCTCCATTTTTTTTAAAGTTAAAAATCAAAGGGATATAATAATACAGGCGAAGGAACTCGAAGCGATGTGTACATGTTTTAGCATATCTAATCAACTCAGTTGTTTGCAAATTATCAAATTAAGAAATTAAGGAGCAGGCACTGGTGTAAGATAAGGAACTGAACAAGTGTGTATGAAAGGTGCCAGACAAAGCAAGAAAGAAAAATTACAAGAAAAAAAAAACATCCCAAAAAATCAGTCGACCTCGACTGGGGATCGAAACTCAGACCTTTTATTTTATTTTATTTCTTTAATTTCTTAAACAATCATACATTATACCGTTTTGAGGCGATGGATCGCGTGTGTTGAATTACAATAAGGCTTGAGCTATTGGTCAGTACTGACCCCCAGGCAGTAGCACCTGCCGGCGAGTACTGACGAACAGGTGCCAGCACCTGGGGGGGGGGTGAGTAGTGACCAATGGATAGAACGAAGATGACGTCACTCAAGCCTTTGTTATTATATTTTACCATCCTCGTTTAAGAGTGATTCTCGCTAAACTGTATTAACCAGACTATAAACATTCATGGTTACTTCCGGATGGCAATGTTGTGAATTTGTAAGCCAAGCGCATACTATCTATAGGTCCTGGTGTCTATTGGTCAGTATTGAACAACAGGTGCCACCGCCCACAGACAACCTCTCTTCGGTCTGTGCCACCGCCCGCCATTCATCATCATATCATAATGAAAAATAAATAAAATAAAATTCCCTTTATTCATGGAAAATTTGTATCTAGGGTCTATACCAAGGGAAGGATGGGATAACCCAGGCATCAGCCGCAGTGCAGCGCCTCAAGTCGAGCTAGGGCGAGGTGAATTGCTCAAGGCCACACAGCGCAGCGGCGGTTGATCGAACTCGGTCCTTTTCGGGTACGAAGCAAAGACCGTACCGGTGAGCCACGCTGCCCAAAAATGGAATAATCTATTCGTTGTCAAGTTTCTCCTCCTTTCCGTTATTTATTATTATTATTTTTTTTTTTTGCATGACCAAAAAAAAAAATGAATAAAAAAATAAAGGAACTGTGTAAGTATAGGCGATATTTGGTCCTTTTTAAAATTTTTTATTTCCGGTGGACTGAAAACACAGTTCCAACAAAAAAAAAAAAAAAAAAAACCCAACTCATCAATAGAATTGACAAAGTAGTATACAAGAATCGTAACAAGAAATATTATATAACATAATTTCCTCTATTTTTCTGTAATATAAGCAGTAACAAACATATACAAAAAAAAAAAACAAAACAAAACAGAACGAAAAAAACAAACCCATATAAATAGAATGGACAACATAAAATAAAAAAGAATCTTATGGTTGCTTGAAACAACGGCATTTAACGCGTTAGAAATCAAACTTATCTAAGTGACCAAGTGTTACTGAGTGTCATCGGATAAGTTGGCCTGGGATTTTAATTGTTTTTTTTTAATGGATCATCATCATATCCCGCCCTTCACTGCGCTAGCGGCAAGTCGATTTAAAAGACCCTTATCTTGGTAAAAAATTCCCAAACCTTGGATTTCGCGATTATTATTATTATTATTATTATTATTATTATTATTATTATTATTATTATTATTATTATTATTATTATTATTATTATTATTATTACAAGTTCAGGGGGTAGAGCGAATTAAAAACAGATAGGAATTATTTTGTGGAGCCACGGTATCAAGGGAAATAACCCACGAAATACTATTATTCGATTTCAGGACTAATTTAGTGCACTGGTTACAGCGACCTCTTGCGCGTATTTTAAATCGTGCTCCAGAGAAGAAAATACGCAATGAATTGGTGTCTTTTTGGGCAGAAACGCATAAATAGGACCAAATCTCATGAGACTATAGGTTCATGCCTTAAAAAAACAATGAGAAGCGAATAAAACTCGGAAGATTAGAAATGATCATAAAAAACCGAGCGAATCTGGGGTAAAGCTGTAGAAGCTATTTAATAATGCCCTATACTTGTAGTTTTGATATTCCATACTTCAAAATACATATTCTTTTCTTATTTAATCTCTGACGCATGATTTTAAGAGGTAAAGAATAGTTTGATGTACACTTCCGAATGAATTGTATCCAAAAGCAGTCGGTCTGGAATTTCATGAATTACTTCCCTTGATCCAATGTTACAACGTTGCAATCCGTTTTTGGTACTACTACTACCACTACTACTACTACTACTACTACTACTACTACTACTACTACTACTACTACTACTACTACTACTACTACTACTACTACTACCAGGCGCTGGTGCCTGTTCGTCAGTACTGATTTTTTATTATTCTTTTTAATCGATCGACAGTTGAAAGACAAATTTTCTGACCAAAATTTTACATTCGTGTTTTTACATATCTACTACTGAAGAGCAAAATAGTATGGTCATTTAGACTTCACAAATACAAGTTGAACAAGTTTACAACAACGTTGTTGTGACTGGAAACATAAAAAATGTTTTCTTTTTGAAAATTAATTTTGCATTTTGTTTCGATATCTGTTTATAGTTTACAGAATATTTGGACACTATTGCTGATTAGGCAAAGGGAAAATACAGGATAACATGATAAATATTTTAGCTGGGATAATTTTCTGGTTCTCTTGAATATATCTATATAATATAAATATATTTTTTACCAAGTGACAATATATATATTTATATATATATATATATATATATATATATATATATATATATATATATATATATATATAATTAATCAATATATATAATAAAAATGCAACTGTAGGACCCAGGCAACATGCCCACTAAACGGCAATTGCCTGACTCAAAACGTAATTTATCAAGCCACAGTTACATGACCAGACACACCAAAACAAGAAACATACATTGGCCTCACCGAGTGTTCATTCAAAACCAGATACAACCTGCATACATCTTCCTTCAGAAACGTATACAAACGACATTCTACTACACTAAGCGAAAACATTTGGAACCTCAAAGAAAAAAAAATACAACACAGCATCACATGGAAAATCATCTCCAGAGCACAGTCGTACTCCACCTATTCTAAGATTTGCAACCTCTGCTTGGAAGAAAAATTCTTCATCATCACTAAACCGAACATAGCAACACTCAACAGAAGAAACGAACTAACTTCCCCAGGCAGACATAGAAACAAACACCTTTTATGTAATAACGAACCTTCATAAACACGAATCTATAAAAATACGAAAACACAACAATCTACTTTCACTTCCACTTCCTGATGAGAGCAACGCTCGATAACAACGTTGTAGAAGTCAAACAATCTTAATTATCTTTCAAATGTTTATAAATATATAACATATATATATGTTTTACCAAGTGACAAATTGGGGAACAGGCACCGGTGTAAGATAAACATCTAGAATGGTGGCGATGTGGTCAATAGATACACATCTTTTCAGATGTTTATAAGTCTGACCACAGTGTTGGTATTCAGCACTACGTTAACACTTAGCAGTGGTAAAGAGTTTTTGTTTTTGTTTTTGTTTTTAAGGGGTTTACGGCGCTCGCAACACATTTAGGTCATATCAGCACCAGTAAAAAGGAAGGAATAGGGAACAGATGTAGATTCCAAGAGCACACCATAAATGTACTTATTTTGAGATCACCCAAATGTCTCAACCTGACAAAAGCATAGGTCCCACTAATAGGAATACACTCAAATGTTTACTAATCATATATATATATATGTAAAACAATAATATTACTATGCATAACAACTCCCTCTCTCTCTCTATTAAAAAGAAAATAATATCATCTCCCAAAACTCTAACTATCCATTTGACTGTTTCCCTCCCAGCCAGGGTATCCGCCAGGGCCAGGACAAACCAAGTAATCTCATTCCAAGACAAAGACAGAAAGCATGTTGGAAAACAGATATAGGGGGATAGAAGACACGGTAAGTGCCTCCCTGTCCACTATGGGGAGTCCGGAACCAACCCAGTTCATAGACAATGATGTTTAAGTTTATAAACTAGGGGCATCAATATTATCCCTTGACTAATGATAGTAAAATGCTTTTTCTCTACAGATGATTAAACCAATAATTTCGATTATAATAACAATGATACTGGTAATAATGATGATAATAATAATAATAATAATAATAATAATAATAATAAATAATAATAATAATAATAATAATAATAATAATAATAATAATAATAATAATAATAACAATAAAATAATAATAATAAATAATAATAATAATAATATATAATAATAATAATAATAATAATAATAATAATAATAATAATAATAATAATAATAAACAAACTGAAAATAATGTGTGTATTTACACTCATATTGCGCTTCATCCAAAATCTAAAATTATTCAAATATTGAGCATAGTATAATCATTCGTTAAGATACTTCACATAACAATGAACAAAGGTTCTCTAATGTTTTAATAATTTAGTCGTTTTTGACACATTTAAGTCATATTAGCGCCTGCAAAAGAAAATATTGTTCTGGTCAAAGCCTTCTAGATTTACAGTCTAGGGCACCCATGAACAAGTGAGACGATAAGTGTATCAAATAAGAAACAGAAGTAGATTCTAACAGGAAACTCTCAATGTTTACAGTTTAAGATCACCTATCATTCCCATTGAGACACAAGCACAGTATCCGACCAAGATGAATGCGTTCAAATCTTTACAGAATGTATTCAAAACAAAACATATAAGGTAGATGATTTAAAAGGAAAAAATATAATCTCTTAAGAATAATAGCTAATATAGCTACGAATTTTACATTTGACTGTTTCTCCCCAGCCAAGGACCCCGACCAGGGCAGGACAAAACCGAATAATAAATAATCTCATTCCAAGACAAAAGTAGAAAGAACACCGGACATGGACTGTAGGGGGATAGAAGAGATAGCAGCCATGGGGAGTCAAAAAAGCCTCTACCCAGATGCAATACACAGTGTAAAACTAACAATAATTTGCTCCCTTACACAAACTAGAAAGTATACATAAAGCATTCTGTCGAGCTGTTACAAACGTTTTTTTCTCTCTCTCCACGTTTTGGGAAGAAAAATTCAACTTCTAGTGTTGATGGATTAAAATGAATTATTCTAAACCTCTCCCTATAAATGGTAACGCGGAATGATATCACATTTACAATAATAATTTGTGACGTCAGTTTATAAATCGTTAAATTTCACAAAAAATCTGATTCTTTAAAAAGGAGTATCATTTAAATGTTTTAACATGGCTTTTATTCAAAGAAGACGAAATTGGAATCGATTTAGGGGTAGAATAAAAGACTTCTTACATTCTTGCGTGTTGGATTTCGAACTTTGTTCCCAACGCTCACTAGCAAGCTCGTGCAGCCGTTGGGAACACATCCGGAATTTAAAAAAGCAAGAGTGTAAGAATCTCATATTCTTGGATGTCTTGGGTTTAAGATATTTTGTCAAAATTAAAGTAGTCACTTTCAGAACCTGGCATGTCCTATTTTCAACAGTCAGACAAAACTGTAATTTTAGTAACTTAAAAAGGAAACAATTTTTTTTGTTTGTTTAATAGAACAATACACTTAGTTTTCTGAATCTTTAAGTTTTCCACGGTGGTTCTATGGTGTCTAAAATATTGCTTGACAGGATGGGACTTTTCTAACTGGATGGGACTTAGGAGGTTTTGAAAGTCACGTCCTCAAATGATTGTTTTTGTTTTTAGAAAATAGATCACGGCATGAAGGTAAAGTTTTCAACCCAAATAGTAGAGTTAGTCTTTTATTTGTGGTAATCGTAAGAATGAGCAATACAAAAAGATAAAATTTGTTTATGATTGATATTTAGTAAAAGTATATTTGTATTAAAATAATTACTACAAATGCCTTATAAATGCACACAGGAAAAAGGATACAGAAAACATGGAAAGTAATATTGTTAAATACTAAAGTTTAAGATCAATGTAGAATTAATTCTAGTCTCAAATGAGAGCATTGCATCTTTCGATATATTTATATTTCTTGGTAATGTCATATCTAAGGTTTTCTCTATTCGTGTGCCACGGTTTATTGCCAATTATGTCTTCTTCTTCTTCCATTAAGGTCAAAGCTTCAGGCTGAAGATTGTATGGCCGATTTTTCAGTAACAGGGCTTTTAGAGGGAAGCAGGGAGTGATTTTTGAAGCCATCAGTCGAAAGGGCTTGTTTACAATAATTGGTTGGTAGGGAGTTCCAAAGTCGTATGGTGGAGGGGAAGAAAGAGTAAAGATGACAGTTTGTTCTTGAGTGGGGTATTTCAAAAATAAATGCTGAGTGTCTTGTTTTATTTCTTCCATGGTATGCTTTAAGCCCGCTTAAGAAAGTATATATTTTCTTCAAAGCAATATCAACCCATTAATATTATACAAGGTATCCCAAACCAACAGCAATACTTAAAGTGTAAACTGAGTGATTATGCCTGCGGGGCTCGAATAAATCGTTTCGCATGAAGACCACATATATCGCCTAGGTACACATTTTACACGAGTAAGGTAAGGAAATGTGATTAAAGAGCCTTTGAGCAGCCACAGTGCGATTCAAACCCTGGGCAAATAGGCAACAACCCGTGTGTCATACCAATAAACATCAAAAGCGCACAATAGTTACTTTTACATAGTAAGATATACGTCATGAATATTATATGGATTAAACAATAATTAGATAATTTGTAAAAGATTATCATCATAATTGACTCACTTCGCGCAATATCCATTACAACCAATTAATGGATCAATTGACTAATCTATTTATTATATTCATTCATTCATCCATATCTCTATCTATACAATTTCTATCTATTTATCTATCTATCTATCTATCTATCTATCTATCTATCAATCTATCTATCTATCTATCTATCTATTCATCTATCTGTCTACCTGTCTGTTTGTCTGTCTGTCTATCTGTCTATATGTCTATCGGTCTGTCTATCGATCAATCTTGCTATCTATCTATCTATCTATCTATCTATCAACCTATACCTATCGACGAATACCTATCTTTCTGCTTTCTCTTTCTCTCTCATTCATATTATTCAAATGCCTCTGTTTTTATCATACCATCAACCACGGACAAAATCTCTCTCTCTCTCTCTCTCTCTCTCTCTCTCTCTCTCTCTTTCTCTCTCACTCTCTCTCTCTCTCTCTCGCACACACATCACATACACAAATATATACATACTTTATATCTCTATTCTCTCTCTCTCCCTCCCTCCCTCTCTCTCTCTCTCCCACTGTATCACTATACACAAAAATCTCTTTTATTATTTCATTTAACGTGTTTCGTCACAACAATTCGTTATATCAAATCCCTTTAGTTGACTGAATATCAGCCAAGACCGAGTCGAAGATGTTCAGATAAATATCAGCGTGTTTCCTTTGGAATAGAAGGGTGGGCCTCAGCCTAATGGATGCACTGCCACATGCGCCAGTGTTGACACCTGGAAAAATAAACAAGAAGATGGGGATGTGAATTTCAGAACCTGTTAAGTCTCTCTTAACATCATTCAGAGAAAACGATGTCTTGTCATATATTTGGTGGGATTAAGAGGAACAAATCTCTCTTACCTTATATTACCGACCACTGGAAAAAAAAATCAAATCCACAGATTAAATGTTTTGGTCAGAAAACTCGTCCTTGAAATGTCAATCAGTCAAAATGACCCTCATCTTGGAAAAAAAATTTTTTTAAAAACTCTCAAATCTGGGATTTTGATTGCGGAGTGTTTCTCTTCTTGTGAAGAGAAGAAGAGAGAGAAAGACTGGCCATGTCCTCGGAAAGAACCACCATGTCTTCCCCAGACGGACTTCACAGGGACAATAAAAAAATGAGCTTTTATTTAGCGCAATACCCACTAAACGTGCTCAAAGCGCTTTACAAAGGGTCCCTGGCAAACAGAAACATTTAACATTTAGGATGGGAAATGACGCCTGTAAGGCGATGTTACCATTTTTTTCGGACAGAGACAATGCTCGTAACGACCAGGTAGTCATTTTGCGGTGAGAGAATGTGAGTAAATAGCCTTTTCCAAGGACTCAACTATGCACCGAGCGAGACTCGAACTCAGGACCTTTCGATTCGAAAGTGAGTGTCATACCATTTGACCACATAGCCGCACAATAAACAATAAAGAGAAGCAGACCATTTGAGATGTGGAGAAGGACCGTATAGCGTGGCCCGAAGTTCCAGAAGTGGACGTGAGGACAGATTGATGTCAAAATTGGCGTCAGCAGACCGTTGAAGTTGGCCGCAGCCTCTTATGGTTCTCACACTACTATGTTATGACGATCGACCCAATCAGTAAAGTCCGGTCCGCACTCGTGCACCGTCGCGAACCCGCCCGGTAGCATCGTCACAACACACCGTTCAACTAGATGCTCTGCCGTTTCGGGTTCTTGCCCACATCGGGTACATGTGGGACAGGTGGAAAGTCCCCACTGAAGTTGGCGATTTATTTTAGCCAAAGCATCAAGAGGATAAATAAGTGATGAGAAAACCCGTTAAATCCAATATTCATTATTAGAGAAAATTGCTATTTTCTGTCTTTTACTTATCTAGTGATTTGCAGAGAACAAATAACTAGTCATCGTTGTCTTATAGAACACAAACTTTGAGTGTTACAGATGTTACGCTTAGATATGTTGATTCCAATGAAAAATACTTTAAACTAAAAAAAAATGTATTATCTGGGTGTCACTTGGCAGGTTTTGGCAGTTGCAGACAAAGGCTAATGGTTCAAAAAGGGAACAGATGTAGATTCCAAGAGCTCACCATCAAAGTACTTGGTTAAAACACCTAAACGTCTCAGCCAGACACCAGCACAAGATCCTAAAGTCATATATTAAAAATAAAAAATAACAATACATAATAGAGGTGATTTACAAGGAAAAAAATATCATCTCCCAAAACTAAAACTATACATTCGACTGTTTCCCTCCCAGCCAAGAAACTCCGGCCAGGGTCAGGACAAAACCAAGTAATCTCCTTCGAAGACAAAGACAGAAAGCAATTTGGTAAATAGATACAGGTGGATAGAAGACACAGTAAGTGTCTCCCTGCCCACTATGGGAGGCCAGGAACCCCACCCAGTGTGAGTAAGTAAGTAAGTAAGTAAGTAAGTAAGTAAGTAAGTAAGTAAGTAAGTAAGTAAGTAAGGAAAGTAAGTAGGTAGGTAAGTAAGTGAGTGAATGAGTGAGTAAGTAATGTTATGATTATAATAATATTTACCCTTATTTTTAACCTCTGTGACTATTTTGTCTCGTAGCTGTACAGAGGAGGCATCCATAGCACAGAATGTACCAAGACCTCGGACATTGGACAGAATATTTGGGTATCGATTCTGGTCGGATAAAATGACATAACAAAATTAACGTCACTCAGCTCTTTCATGGGTAGTTTTCACTAAATTGTGTCAATCAGACTACAAAGGTTTAAGGGTACACCTTAGCCACCGTGTATTCCACGTTTTGTCATGTACTGATCTCCTATCCAAGAATTCCTTCTATCGTAAATAACCATTACCGGAAAATGTCCTATGGATCCGAACCCTCCATCAAACAATGGGGCAGCAGTTAGTAAGTAAGGAAGACATAACACATTGTACTGACACAATATGCTGAAACCACTGCTTTTATAGAAATAAAAATACTAAGAACATAACCGAAAAAAAAGAGACACAAAAAAATTTTTAAGAAACAACAACAAAAAAAACCCCAACAAAAACAACAAAAACCCACAACCCGACAACAAAAAACAAACACCAGCAAAAAACAAAAACAAAAACAAAAACAAACAAAAAACAAAAAAGAAAAAAAAAAACAGCCAACAAACCTTAAACACCAAAAGCATTTAGTCGAATTGTGCTGATGTCACTCGTGTCTCCAGTCTTTTCCTTGAAAGTATTTGTGTTGAGCTATCTATCAAAATATTCAGAATTTGCCAGTTACCTGTAAAGTCAACAACCCATTTTGGAGGTAGCGGCCAACATCCGTCACGTGATCGAGCAGATCCTGTTCTTTGATTTCCTTGATAACAGCCTCCAACATGACGACTCTGGACAGGTCTCCCATCCATGTGTTGTAGATACGGTAACCCTGGAAGAAGAGACAAAGATACTGTAACCCTGGAAGTAGAGATAAAGATACGGTAACCCTGGAAGTAGAGTCAAAGATACGGTAACCCTGGAAGTAGAGACAAAGAAACGGTAACCCTGGAAGTAGAGACAAAGATAAGGTAACCCTGGAAGTAGAGACAAAGATACGGTAACCACAGAAGTAGAGATAAATACACGGTAACCCTGGAAGTAGAGACAAAGATACGGTAACCCTGGAAGTAGAGTCAAAGATAAGGTAACCATGGAAGTAGAGACAAGTATACGGTAACCATGGAAGTAGAGACAAATATACGGTAACCATGGAAGTAGAGACAAATATACCGTAACCCTGGAAGTAGAGACAAATATACGGTAACCATGGAAGTAGAGACAAAGATACGGTAACCATGGAAGTAGAGACAAATATACGGTAACCATGAAAGTAGAGACAAAGATACGGTAACCCTGGAAGGAGAGACAAAGATAAGGTAACGCTGGAATTGGAGTCTCGCTCGGCGCATCGTTGAGTCCTTGGAAAAGGCTCTTTACTCACAATCTTTCACCGTACTCGGGTGTAAAATGAGTACCTGGCTCGTGAACAGCGTTGTCTCTGTCCGAAAAATATTTTAATCATGCTAACATGTCCAACATGTCCTAAATGTAAAATGTTGCTGTTGTCGATGGATCCCTTGTAAGGCGATTTTGAGCACGTTTAGTGGATATTGCGATAGATATAGGCTAATTTTATTATTATTATTATTATTATTATTATTATTATTATTATTATTATTATTATTATTATTATTATTATTATTATTATTATTATTATTATTATTATTATTATTATCACTACCATTATTATTATATTATTATTATTATTATTATTATTATATTATTATTATTATTATTATTATTATTATTATTATTATTATTATATTATTATTATTATTATTATTATTATTATTATTATTATTATTATTATTATTTATTTATTTATTTATTTATTTATCTATGACATTTTATTGCCAGCTTAACCTTTTAAAATATTTGTATAGTCCTTCAGAGCCAGTCGGCCCATGAAGCTGGACTTTATCCCGGTTTCTAAAGCGTGAAAAGGACAATAGCAATTGCTTGTTACACTTTGGATAGGACGCTAGTCTATTGCAAAGCAATTTCAGCCGGTATTCTCATTGAAATGCCAATACGCAACACAGCAATTTTACCTCTCTTGGCTTCAATTCGTCCTTGTAGAAAAAGCCTCCAGACAACATTTTCTTGGAAAAGGCAACGACATCCGGGGATTCCTCAAGGTCAAAATGTTGGTGGGCCCAAAATTTCCCTGTGGCGCCACATCCGGTCTGCACCTCGTCTAACATCAGGTAACTTCCGTTCTGGAAAAAGACGGAAAGTAAGTATATATATAGAGAGAAAAAGAGAAAGACAGTGAGGTAGAGGGAGAGAGGGAGAGGGGGAGAGGGAGAGGGGGAGAGGGAAATAGAGAGAGAGAGAGACAGAGAGAGATAGATAGATAGAAAGAAAGAAAGAAAGAAAGAGAGAGAGAGAGAGAGAGAGAGAGAGAGAGAGAGGGAGAAAGATATACTTCAGCCTTTAAAAGCAACAATCACACATCAATCGATAGACACAATCGTTGTAAGAAAATCATTATATTATTATTAATTTGTCATCATCATCATCATCATCATAATCATCATCATCATCATCATCACCATCATCATCATCATCACCCCAATCACAACCTTCACCACCACTTTCACCATCATCACCACATTATGACCATCACAATAACGTAATCCAACCTCTTTAGCAATTCTCTGTACTCCCTGGAAGAAATATGGAGTAGCGTGGTTATCGCCTCCCTCTGCCTGTATCGGTTCCACACAAATGCCGGCCACTGGTTCTCCTCTCTGTGCGTATTTGTGGAAAAGATCTTCAACCTGTTGAGGAAAGAGTATGAAGTAGCGACCATCACTGCCGTGTTCTGAAAACATTTTGGCCAGAAAAGTCGTCCTTCAAACATCGACCGATCGACGTGACTTTCATGTTATCGAAAACTCTCAAACCTGGGACTTCTTTGAAGTGTTATGTAGACTGAATGCGATATTTCATACCATCCATTAATTGTATTTAAAAACTTGAGTTTTTAATATAGCGCAATATCCACTAAATGTGCTCAAAGCGTTTTACAAAGGTCCCTGAGCAACAGCAACACGTAACATGTAGAACGAGACGAGACACCTGTTAGGCGATATTGGAATATTTATTTCCGACAGAGACAACGCTGTTAACGACAAGGTACTCAGTTTACACCCGAGTACGTTGCGAGAATGTGAATAAAGAACCCAGGACATTCCGATCCGAAAGCGAGTGTCATACCACAAGGCCGCATAGCCGCATTATTATTTGTATAAGTATCAAAGGACACGTTCGGAGACACAACACCATCCAAAAACCAGTGCTAGAAGGAAAAGTAGCTGACAGAAAGGCACGAGGCAAACCAAGGAAGTCCTGGATAGGAAATGTGGAGGCAGCAACTAGTAAAATGATAATCGACTGCTCGGTAATGTCCCTTGAGTGTGTAGAATGGCGTTCCATGACAAGGAAAGGTAAGGTAAGGTATCAAAGGAAGTTTAAAAATCCGTGAATCAATGTCAACATTTAAATAAATATTAATGAAATTTAAGTTTCCTTAATTTAGAAAGCCATTCTCGGAATTCATCACTTAATTGAGCTTATTGATAATTGAGTTTTTTATAGCGCAACATCCACTTAACCCGCTCAAAGGTTTTACAAAGAGTCCATGACTATCAGCAACATGCAACACGTAGAACGAGACATGACGCCTGTTAGGCGATATTGCAATGTATTTTTCCGACAGAGACAACGCTGTTAGCCGACATGTACCCATTTTACACCTGAGTACGGTGAGAGAATGGTAGTAAAGAGCTAACTTTTTTAACTCGTTCCATATCTTATCACTTCTCTGTATATCAGCTTCTTTAATTCTTCTCCATGTTCCCCGTGGCTTTCCCCTTGATAATTCGAAGCTGCTTGTTTGGTG
Organism: Berghia stephanieae; assembly: GCF_034508935.2. Classification (NCBI taxonomy): domain Eukaryota; kingdom Metazoa; phylum Mollusca; class Gastropoda; order Nudibranchia; family Aeolidiidae; genus Berghia; species Berghia stephanieae. The sequence goes on from NC_088363.1 coordinate 37,431,617, forward strand.
AAGACGTCATCGGGTCAGCAGAGTCCTTTCGGCTTTGTCTGTTGTCCTTCATAAATTCTGTCATTGCAGAAACTCTTCGGTCGCCCAAGCTAAAATGAGGATTTGATTTGTCCGGACAAAACAGTGTCAAAACCACTATTTTTAAAGTAAATTTTAAAAATCAAAATTTGACTTTATGCGAGAAATGGCACAACAGTAAAAGAAAAAAAAAACACAAACCAATTTAATAAACAAAGAAACGAACAGACAGAAGATAAAGTAGGAATGAGGTGCCAAAGAAATGATTGATGCTATATTTTTTTTTACCTGTTCAAGACATTTGAGCTCTTCTTTTCTGTTTTCTTGAACGTTTTCTTCCAGTGGGTACTTGAGTCTTGGGAATTCCGCAACGGGCCAGTCTGGCACCGGGAAGTCCAGCTTGTGGAACCACTTTGCGTGACTCATTGCTAGGGCGCCTGCAAGCATTAGATTATTTCTTTCAGTGCTGAGGTTTTATTCGCATTTCCTTGAGGCAGTATGAGAATGACAGCGACATTCGAATTCGGCGCAGAATCTCAATTAAAATACCCGCTTAGGGCCAATTGAATGTTCTGATGAAAGAGATGACACTATTGGTTCAATTTCTAGTACTTTTGTAGAAAGCAGGATTGGATTACATTATTATTTTTGCCTTTGACGACCAGCGGCACTGTGCGGCCATTGGCCAGTAGAACAGATTATACTCTGGCCGCACAGTACGGCCAATGGCGCTGAAAAAGGTAAAAAAAAAAAAAAACAAGAAAAAAACAATGAAGAATAAAGAAAGAGACACATTATAGGAAATGAGATTAGCGGAAGAGTAGCGTCCCTTGATTGAACGTCACCCATTGCATAGTCTGTGACGGAAAAGTTATTAGAGAGAGAACGCCATGTTGGTTTTGCGCATGGTCTCTCGTCCTCGCTTCCGGAACGCTACTCTTCCGCTAATCTCATTCCCTATAGACTCAGTTTCCACAACTCTAGAAGAATAGAAGAGTGTTTATGTTTCTCCAAACTCCCTAACTCCGTTTTTCCCATTTTGAGATATTGAGGATTATTTCCCCTAAAATTTCTCTTTCGGTCTATTATTTCATCATATTTAAACTTCAAATTCATACAAATTTAGGGAATCTCTTGTGCCAATTGATGCTTAAAATAAAGTTTACGTTTCAATTTATCTCATGGACCGAATATCTAAAAAAGTAGAAATATCGACTTAACGAGTTTTGGAAAACCAGTTAGTATGCTCTAACCATATATCTAATTATAGTCAGATTTTTAATTAATGGCGCGTGTTTTTCTGGTTTTTCTCAACTGTCCCTCTATCAAAAGTTGTAAACATTTGTGTCAACTTTTGAATCAATTTGTCTTAACTGAATATAGATTTTGGACCGTATAGTAGGGGGAATTAGGCTAAAACCGTGCAAATTCGGGTTGAAAGCATGAAAATTTGCATACAGGTTGCTAAGACCCATAGAAAAAACATCTGATATAGAACCACTCTGGCAATCAATCATAACGTATCGGTTTAAGGCCTAAGATTTTACCTATTACAGCTATATTAAACAAGGGAAATAACTGCGTAAAAATATATATTTTCTTCATATTCATTGTATTACGGAAAATTAGGCTAAAACCGTGCACATTGGGGTTGAAATCCTGAAAATTGGCATATAGGTAGCTATGACCCGTATAAATAACACCTGATATAGAACCACTCTAGCAATTTATCATAACTGCGTTTTTAGCACTTTTATTTTTTCCTATATAGCATTACTTATCCGAAGAAATAACAACGACAATACAATGTGCGTTCTAAAACTTTAAATACACCGGTAACCATTTACGGTAGCTAACTGATGGTTATTTCATGTTGTAACTAGTAGATAAAAGCAGGAGAGGGGGAGAGGGAGTGAGCGGGAGAGACGGAGAGAGAGAGAGAGAGAGAGAGAGAGAGAGAGAGAGAGAGAGAGAGAGAGAGAGAATTTTACTCATTACTGTACTAACCTAACTAGTAGATAAAATATGGAGAGGGGGGAGAGGGAGTGAGCGGGAGAGGAAGAGAAAGAGAAAGAGAGAAGAGAGAGAGAGAGAGAGAGAGAGAGAGAGAGAGAGAGAGAGAGAGAGAGAGAGAGAGAGAGAATTTTACTCATTACTGTACTGACCTAACCCCCCCCCCCCCCCACACACACACACACCCCGCATCTACACAAGTCCGTGCAAGGCAACCCGGACCTTAAATACTGGCATCGGGTGCCGATACATTCTCTCTTATATGAACATTTGATGAATTTTTGGGACACTTTTGACAATTCTGGAAATAAGCTCCATAGTGGTTCATGTCGATCGTCACATTTGTTGCAGGGTTCTCTTCTGTAAAAGATATAATGTTAGCAAAAGCTCGACTGCTTTCAAGAACTGTGACATCATGATTATCATCAGCACTGACATCTTTTAAAGCTTGTTTTTTAAAAGTATCGTGCATGACAAATTTTATGGTATAGGGCGGTAGTGTGCCTACTGACTAAATCTCTTCCGACAATAAATGACAACATATCAGAATCTTTTATAGATAACGATATTTCACGAATATTTTCTTCCATTTCTGTTGTCATTTCAGAATGGAGTACTCCCGATTCCATGTTTTTACAACAAAAAAGCACGTTTGTTTATTATAGCCAATCTCTAATTTTGAACGTTGACTCATTATTCTCGTGGGTTGCGAAATATATTCATTCGGTGACTCCTCCAAGTCAAATGACGAAGTTTGGAATTCTTGTAGGGCATTTCTTTTCGATTCCTTTAATTCTAATCGCCTAATTTTGTTGGCATTAGATTTTACACGACAATACTTATGCCATTTAGCATAATTTTGTTTTAAGCTTTCAATAATATCATTTCTTTCTGGTGAATTAAAAAAATTGATACGCCCAACTTGTTTTCATCACAAACCAAAGAATTAAATTGTGTTAAATCTTCAAAAAGAGTTTCATAGCCTTGCCCTTTGTCATACCTCCTCGACTTAGAGGGACATTATAAACGGTCTGTGTTATCTTGTTGGCATATCAAACACTTGTCCCATTCTCTGGGAGCAGTTCTTTTTGCTATTGTATGTGTATCTGAAATCATGCATTCCTTTATTAGGCATATGCAATATTCTGTCATTACTCTCTCTCTCTCTCTCTCTCTCTCTCTCTCTCTCTCTCTCTCTCTCTCTCTCTTTTGTTCTTTCTGTTAAAGACCCATCATCAGCAGGCAAAATGTGTGCAGTGCCTTATATAAGGACACAACAGTATAAATAGAACATTCTCCCATTGTCCCTTTGCGATAAATAACGTAAAGTAAATAACTTGCCACAATACAGCATCATAGTGATTGATGATGATGATGATAATGATGATAATTATAGCAATGTAAGTGGTATGCTGACTCTTTGCTGTCATCAAGTTTGACCGAAATAGGTTTTAACTCACGTAAAATGATTATAGCAGTATTTTTGGAAAGAAAAGAAAACAGGAGGAGGGGAGAAGGAGCACTGTCCTTTGTCAACACCGGTCATCGGCATTTATTGAGCTGTGTTCTGCTAGTTGTTTTGTCTACCCCTCTGCTCGTCTTCCCGTCTGCCCGTCCGTTTAAGACCAATTGATTAAACTTATTAAATCAGATACAGAAAAAATCTCATATTATAGAGTATTGCTCGCTAGACGTGAAATTGAATAATATTTACGATTAAATAATTTGTATGGTTCGTGAATCGAAAGTAAAGAGAAAGGAAAACATCCGCTTCGTCGCTAAAAATAGTCACCAATGGGAATCTAAAGGATGACGTAAAACAACCTTTGGTTGGCTTGCCTTGAATGTTTACACAATAAAAATGAAAGAAATTATTGTCGTCCATTTCAAAATTTTCTCATCTTAAAAACCTTGTATCTCAACTAATACTGATCTCTCGGAGTGGTTCTATATCATAAATTATAGGGTTTTTCATATTCTACAACATATGTAATTTTCATGCTTTCAACCCTGTTTGCACAATTCAAGGGTTTTTTTGACCTAATTCCCCCTACTAGTATTGGTGCCATATTAAAAACGTTTTCTTCTTTAAGACCTATAAAACACTACTTTAAAACAGCTGACATAAAATTAGAGATTTTACACTGTTAAATATGTAAAAAGTTACGCACCACAAAGTATGAATGAATTCATCGTATTTCCAAAAAACTTGTGCCCAAATAGGCTGCCTCTATTCTCATCCCCCCTCGGCCGATTGGATTACCGAAAAAAACGTCGCCGGCTTTTTGCCATTTGGATTTGATCGATTTTTTAAAAAAATTGTGCAACTTGTGACAAGAAACTTAACAAATTACTGCATTACAACCTTTGGATTAAACATACAACAATTGTGGACTATTATTATGAAGACTAGCATCCTAGACTAGGGGGGATGAGAATAGTCACTTCGTTCCAAATAATAACAATTCGCTTTGTGTTATAAAAATACCATTTATGTAGTTTGTATTAAATATTGAGTTTATTATTTATGGCATATTATTATTATCTACATCATGGCACAATTGCCAAAGACTGATATGAAATCTCTCGCTTTAAATCATTTGAAATACTGATTGTAAACTCAATATTGTCAAATTAACAAACACTGTTTATATAACTTTGACAAATTTTTGTCTGTGCATGAACTTTTCACAGGGCCTTTAAATGTTTTAAAAACATATTAGGCTCTTAAACAACACGATACGGTACGGAATCTCTATCGGTTCCACTCTCGTAAAGCTGCGAAAAGAAATCTTCTTGTATCTATCGATAAGTCATTAAAGAAGACGGCAATGGTTGTGGAATTTCACAATCAACCACGAGAAGATCGTTATCGAAATACGACACCAGTGTAGAACGACATGGCAGGAAAAGGATCATAGATAACTTTGATATGGATATATTCCAAAGATGTATGGAACTGTAATAAATACAAAGAGATTAAAAAATCGTATATTATATATGACACAATAGTGCAGTTTCCTATTAAATCATTTATATAGTCAGTAAGCATAATGATAACAGAAAAGTAAAAAGGAATTTTAAGGTGACATGATATTAAATGTAGATTTTAGTTTAATTCTAAATGCCAACAAAACACAATCGCGATGCGTAATACAACACGACTTTTGACAATCTTCCCGTATTGCAAACATAGAGGACGATGTTTGGAATACGAGGAAGATTGTCAAATGTCGTGTTAAACACGGCGAATTATCTAAAACAGATGGAGATAATCAGTCGGTAATTGTCCTCTATTATATTAATTGTTGAAACCATAACATTATTACGTCACATCGAAGGTGAAGGACAGCGGTCCTTAATGCAATTTCAGTTTAAGCGGGTTTTTCGTATTAGAGATTACTAAAGGTAGTAAGTAGTCCTTCAGAGCCATTAGGCCCAAGGAGCCGGAGTTTATCCCGGTTTCTATAGCGTGAAACGGACAATAGCAATTGCTTGCTACCCTTTCGATAGGACGCTAGTCTATTAGCAAGGAATTGCTACTGTCCGTTTAATTAATGTTAAAAGGAACCGGGATAAAGTCTGGCTCTGAATGACTACAGTTATAATTCTAACATACCGTGCGCGAGCGTATGTGTATGCATATAAAAAAATAATAATAAAATTCCCTTTATTCATCCCATAGGGGAAATTTGTCTTGAGGGACTATCCCAAGAGAAGACTGGAATAACCCAAGCGTCAGCCGCAGTGCAGCGCCGCAAATTGAGCTAGGAAGAGGTGACTTGCTTAAGGCCACACGGCGCAGAGGCTGGCTGGTGATCGAACTAGGTACTTTTGGGTACGAAACAAAGACCGTACCTCTGAGTTTTGAATGCTTGTGTTTGTATGTGTGTGTGTATGTGTGCTATCACTTAACAATCTTACCCATGGATCTTCCGTGAAATGCATTGTTGAAAGAAAGGAAGGACAGTTTTGGACTCCCAGGAGCTTGGTTGAGTACACTTGAACTTTTTTCTTCTTCTGTTGGTTCTCGGCCCCCGCGGAGCTTTCTCTGTAGCACACGAGAATACATCGATGTTATATGAGATGTTTGATTATCATCATCATCATCATCCTCCTCCTCATCATCATCATCATCATCATCATCATCATCATCATCATCATCTTCTTCTTCTTCTTCTTCTTCTTCTTCTTCTTCTTCTTCTTCATCCAATTCTTACTTCATGTCCTTTTCTTTCTCATCATCATCGTCATCATCATCATCATCATCATCATCATCATCATCATCATGATTATCATCATCATTATTTTTCATATATATCATATTATTATTATTATTATTATTATTATTATTATTATTATTATTATTATTATTATTATTATTATCATCATGATCATAACAATGTTTGTTATCATATTAATCGTTATACTCTTTGTCTAAGAGAGAGAGAGAGAGAGAGAGAGAGAGAGAGAGAGAGAGAGAGAGAGAGAGAGAGAGAGAGAGAGAGAGAGAGAGAGTAACAAATGTTTAAAATACGATCTTTGCATTACAAAGTTTATTTTCATTTTTTATTTTAAAGATTTCTCATTATTTTTGAAGGAAAGATTAATGTATTCTTTCTAATCTCAGATAAACTTTGATTTTTACTATTTACCTGATATGCCATACAGATAACCTTCTGTCCATTCTCAATAGCACACGTCCCACATCCCATAGTCTGAGCACCTGTCATTCCCCGTGGAGCTACCTGGGAAGATCAGAAAAATAGCGAGCGTTTCTATAGTACAATAACCAATAAGGCACTTCACAAAGAGTCTAAAGCCAGCAACAACATTTATAATAAAGGACGAGACTTGATGCCCGTAAGGCCCTATTAAAAATATTTGTTTTTCTCTTCGACAGAGACAACACTGTTACGAACCAGGTACTCAGTTTACACTTGGGTGCGGTGAAAAAGTGAGAGCAAAGAATCTTTTTCCAAGGGCTCAACTTTGCAGGTACTCAAACCGAAAGCGAGCTTCATATCACAAGACCAAAGGACAAAACACAAACAATCTGAGCAAGTGTGTGTATGAAAGGTACCAGTCAAAGCAAGAAAGAAACATAAAAGAAAATAAAATCCCAAAATATCAGTCGACCTCGACTGGGGATCGAACCGCAGACCTTCTGATCTTAATTTGACACATACAATTTGTAAGACAATATGATGATTTCGTTTGACAATTACTGGCCATGTACTCAGACTTGACACAGGAGTTGGGTTTGAAACGTGAGCACAGTAACCTTTTCCCCAAGGACTTCCATTTCGCCATTCACATCGATATTGTTTGTTTTTGTTTGTTTCTAAGGGTTTTACGGCACTGGGCAAAACAATTAGGTCATATCAGCGCCATTAAAAAAAAAAAAAGAAAGAAGATAATTGGATAATAAAAACATTCTAGATGTACAATTAAAGGGACTTGAGGAAAATGTAAGACAAGGGGTAAAGTTTCAAATAGGGAATAGATGTAGATTCCAAGAGCACATTATCAGTGTACTTAGTGTGTGATCACCTAAAAGTCTCACCCAGACACCACCACAACTCCCCACTGAGAGGAATACACTCAAATGTTTACAAATAATATATTAAGAATAAAACAAAATAACAATGACAGAGAGAGGATTTACAAGGAAAGAAAATCGTCTCCCAACTATACATTTGGCTGTTTCCCTTTCAGCCAGGGTGATGACAAAACCAAGTAATCTCATTTCAAGACAAAGGCAGAGAGCAACCGATATCGGGGGATAGAAGACACAGTAAGTAACTCCCTGCTCACTAAGCCAAGCCACCAAACTGCACAAGCTTAGCGCATTCTCTCATTATACATGAAGTCCAAATAGATTCTTCTTCTTCTTCTTCTTCTTCTTCTTCTTCTTCTTCTTCTTCTTCTTCTTCTTCTTCTTCTTCTTCTTCTTCTTCTTCTTTCAGCTTATCCCGCATTTTGCAAGGTTGCCATAATGGATATCAAATAGATTAAAAAGATAAAATAAATACAGTCATACATCCCCGATGGAAAATTTATTTAAAGCGTCTATTTCAAGGGAAGACTGGAATAAACCGGGCATCAGCCGCAGTACATCCGCGCGAAGCCAGCTGAGTGAATAAATGTGACCCTCGTCTCAAAACGGTATTAAGTCGGGATGATTAAGATGCTGAAAATTGAATTTATAGCCAGAAATATCATACATACGTTGAGTTTATAGGTTTTATTGAGGAGGATGAATGTGATATTTTGTAGTGCTAAATAAAAATTATTTATTTGTTTGACTTGTTTAACTATAATTTGACTTTTTAGCATCTGGTTCATCTCAACGTAATACCATTTTGAGACGATGGGTCACAAATTTAAATCCACAACACAGCACGGCAAGGCGGTTGAATGGAACGGTTACCGTCTTGGTACCTTGCTTGCTACCTCAATTTATTCACCCCCCACCCTTATATTTTACAAATAAAAAATGTGTATGAATATACACTGTAAATTGTTGAAACTTTGCCATTAAATTGACATTTAAATATTTGATTTACAATGCAGGCCTTGACTAATTGATTCAGATATTAAATAGCATGCATGACAAAATAGGACAATTCACCTATCTGACCTTTTGCAGCCTATCCGATGCTAACAGTATAATTAAGCATAATCTACTAAGTGCAATATCCATCAAAAGTGCTCAAAACGCTTTACAGGGGATACCTAACCTTCGGCAACACGCAACACGTATTTGTAAACGTCGGCTACAGCCTATTGGGAAAATTGCGTAAAAATTACTTGGGAAGGCAGCAAAAAATATAAAAAAAAACAAAGGACAGATTAGAGTGATGGACAATTGTTGATGCCCTACGCCCGGCGTATACATGTCTGACATCCGAACCCATTTATGGGCCTAGTTTAACATTGTTGTAATGGACAATATTTTGCATCATTTTTTGGAGATTTCAATGACAACAATGAATTGAGTTATCAGACCTGCAGGTAATTGCACGTCTCCTTTAGATACCCTTTAAGCAGCGAAGAGGAATAAGTGGTGTCAAGCACGGGTTCAGTTCATTAGTAGAGCCTTAAGTGAAAACGGAATATCAATCAGATAATAAAACCGATGAAATGTGACCCATCGTCTCAAAACGGTATTATGTCGGGATGAACCAGATGCTAAAAAGTCAAATTATAGTTAAGCTGGTCAAACAAATAAATTATTTGTATTTAGCACTATAACATATATTCATCCTTCTCAATAAAACATATAAACTCAACTTATGTCTGATATTTCTGGCTATAAATTCAATTTTCAGCATCTTAATCATCCCGACTTAATACCGTTTTGAGACGAGGGGTCACAAATAGTGTTACTCACCGACAGGAGTACATCGACGAAATTGTCCAGAATATCAGCAGGGGGATAACTGCCTGTAGCTGCTCTGTTTACAAATGCGGTCTGAAAAAAAAAAAACAAAGGAAAGGAACATTTAACGCAGTGGTCTTATGGTGATGCACCCGTCTACAGATCTTTAGGTCCCTGGCTCGAGTTCTGTTCTGGGCGATGCAAAGTTGGGTCATTGGAAAATTTCTCTTAAAATGTACTCCCATTCTTAAATAGTACTCAGATTCCATGGCCCGTAACAGCATCGTCTCTTTTGGAATGTTAATTGTCATTGTTCGATTTTTAATAGAACACCCGGTTTTTAATCGGACGGAATCATTTCATGACTAAAAAACCGCCCCATCTTAAGGTAGCAAGGAATAACTAAGGAAATGTTGTTTTTGTCATTTTAAAGAACGACCCAACTCCAAAATAGACTATTTTGTGGAGGCTATTGCAAATAACAGCACATTGGGTAATGTATTCATAGTGTGTACTTATCCGCAATGTTAGGAAATATTCTTATGCGATGTATTTCAGTATCAAGGGGCATCTCTATACCGAGAATAAATAGATAATGTTATAATCAAGAAGTCAAGTTTGATTGCTTAATTGCTTGCAACCTTTAGACATGACTCTAATAGTCAATTATGAAGTATTTTCTACACTTTGATCGGAGGCTGAAGAAAGACATTTTGATTGATTAATTACTTGCTACCTTAAGATAGGACTCTAATAGGATATTATATCGATCAGAGTCTGATATTCAATGGCTACAGGGGAAGGGGAGTGGGGATGGGTGGGGGTTCCTTCTTATATGAAGCCTGTGCTCGAGCACGGAACCTCAACTAGTTAATTTCATTGTTCAAGAATTGTTCCTCATACTCTTTCTCATTATCTTCACCGTCATCATCATCATCATCATCATCATGGTCGCCGCAATCATCATTATCATCATCATCATCATCATCATCATCATTATCATCATCATCATCATCATCATCATCATCATCATCATCATCATCAACATCACCATTACACCCTCATCACCACCAGCATCATCTCCATCATCATCATCATCATCATCATCATCATCATCATCATGGTCGTCGCAAGCATCATTATCATTATCATCAACATCATCATTACACCCTCATCACCACCAGCATCATCATCATCATTATCATCATTATCAGCATTTTAGTCTAATATACTAACCATTGTTTTAGGTGTCATTAAAGTTTCGAACATCTTGTGGTGGTTATAGCC
>NC_088363.1:37447318-37454818 GCF_034508935.2 Berghia stephanieae
GGGACCCTTTGTAAAGTGCTTTGAGCACGGTTAGTGGATATTGCGCTATATAAAAGCTCAAACTCAAGTTTATAGTATAATGATTGTATTGAATGGAAAGGATGCATAAACCTGATGCTTCGTATAAATAAGTTTTTTTTGGTACTGTTTGACAAGTACAAGGTGGTAGTCATTTTATTATCTCTGGTTACCCATCGTCTCATAGTGGTAATATGTTGGGATTACCTTTGTGCTGAAAATTGAATGTATGGACCAGACCTGCCTCGTGCTAAGAAATATTCGTAGAATTACGGAATTTTGGCTCCAGTTAGAGACGTTTTTTATTCAAAAATCTTGTTGAAAAGGAGAGTTTTGGTTCCTTAGGAACTGTATTTAGGATTTTGGAGCATTTTTTGATTATGCTGAGGGCAAATAATTGATTTGTTATGCTATTAATTGTGAGCTTTCCATTTTTTTCCATTGGAAACTACGAATTTTTGACATTTCAAGTAGAAAAATGACAGCTCTGGTATAGACACACATTACGAAACTTGGGGTTAATTTATATTATTTATGGTGGAGATGAAATACAATTTCTCACAACAACAAAAACTCAATAGTTAGTTTTTTTATCATTTTAAACTTAAAGTCACTTTTTTTAGTCCAATTCGTTCCGACCGACGTATAAATACATGCAGGTCTGACATCGGAATCCACTTATGGGCCTAGTTTAACATTATTTTAATGGACAATATGTTGCGTCATATTTATAGATTTCCATTACAACAATGTTCCCATTAGGAATTGGGTTATCAGGCCTGCAAATAAGTGAACGTCGATTCCGAGATAATACCGTTTTGAGACGATGGGTCCCATATAGATATATAAAGTTACAGTTGTTCGGCAATATATTGTTTTTTAAAAACATTGCTTTCATAGCATAGTAGAGAAGACGTTATTGTATTGTATTGATGTTATGCGTTTAGTTAAAAACTCATAAAATCAGCCATGCTGGATATAACGAACCAGAACAGAAAACTTTGTTTCACCTTTAACGTTTATAGCTTGATTGACATAATTTAGTGCAAGGCAACTAATAATCATTAAAATAGAAGTCAAAAACACAAACAAAATAAAACCACTAAAAAAACCCAAACAAAAACAAAGAAAAACAATAACAAAGAGCTGAGTGATGTGAATTTTGTTCCATCTATATAATGCTTGACAATGCGATAGTCATTTGCTTATTTCGATCATGAATTAAATGTTTTCAATGCATGAACATCAAAACGGGTTGTTATATTCATATATTCATATGTAAATGTTGCTGCTCGAAGCTCGAAGAAATAACAATGTGAAATTGAACGTAGACTACGCTTCAATTTAAATAAACAAAAAAAAAAAAAAACAAAAAAACAAACAGATAATTTGGACGTTTTGGGTTCTCCTTTACCACCATAACAGATTGAATGAAACACTACAGACTCGAATGAGATAATATGATAGGGGGGAGCGTTAACGTGAATAAGGTTTAATCACCTTAACAACGCCACTATCACATTATCTCATTAGTCTGAACCCAAAACGTCCACATTAATTATCTGTTTTCGATTATTAAATTGAAGCTTACATTCGGCCTTTGGCATTTTTATCACATTTACTCCCTTTATCTTTCTCTCCTAAAGACCTTTGTTATAAAAAATGATTTAACGTTGACGGGTTCGTCCATATTTCTGACATTAAATGTCGAAACATTTTCTATTCCCAAAAGAAAACAAACAAACAAAATAAAAAACAACAAAAATCAAAAAACAAAACAAAAACAAAACAAAAACAAAAGAATACAAAACAAAATAAACTAGAACATATATATATCGCAACATCACGCAAACGTGCTCAAAGCGAGACATGGCGACTGTAAGGCGAATTACAATTTTTTTTCCTACAGAGACAACGCTGTCAGCGACCAAGTACTTATTTCATTAAGTACGGTGAGAGAATGTGGATGAATAGCCTTTTCAAGGGAATCAAAGATGCGCTGTTCGGGACTCGAACCCAGGACCTTCCGATCCGAAGGAGAGTGTCATATCACTAGACCAGATAGCCGCAATATTTTAATTTTCTTGATTATGAAGTAAACATTTTCTGACTAATAAACAAGCAATCAAAATGTGTTTTTCATATCACAACAAGAAAGACCTTCATTATATATGCCATTTAATGTTGACAGGTGTATGCATCATTCTGGCATGTTACGTCAAACATTTTTATGTTCTCGATTTATGGGATAAAAGTTTCCCCGACCAAATATACAATAAATGTTTTCATATTATTACAACAGAATAGACTTTTGTGGCATTCAATATGGACACTTTTAACTATTGGTGGTATTCTCAGGAAAAAAACAACTGACATTATTCGTCAGCAAAATTTAACATATCAACACACAAAACTGTCTAACCTATAGATAGAATGAAGCTGACATAACTTGGGTCTTTGTTATTGTTTTTTTTTGTTTTTTGCCATCCATGTTTATGGGTCATCCCCGCGGAAAATTGCAAATGAAAACCCCAAAAATTGCACTCAAAATTTAAAAAGTTGCATGCAAAAAATGCAAAAATTGTAAGGAAAAATTGCAAATTTAAGACGTTATTTTCAATAAACAGCGCACAATAATTTATTCTTGCTTTAATTCTATGACAAGCACAGTCCACCAATTTTAGTTGGTATGTATTATACAGTATTGTGTCCATAAATTACATTAAATTATTTTGATATTGACATTGCATACACAGAAAAGCAATAATATGCCAGGTATATACAGGGGATGCCACCAGGAGATTTTGAAATAAACAACAACACTTTTACACAAATGCATGGATTCCTAACAATTATTATGTGGTAGAAAGCTCATAAAGTAAAAAATATTATTATTACACGAATCTATGTTTATGATAGTATATTAAACACCCGACGTTTTTTTCAAGCTTATTATGGGTAGGTCTAGCGGATCTTCTCTTTACTCTTAGTATTTTGTCCGTACCCAACGTCTTAATCCTCACACATTGCCATCCGGAAGAAAAGATAGAATGAGTGACGTCATTCAGGTCTTTGTTATAGATAGTATGCAGATGACGTCACTCAGGCCTTTGTTATTGTTTTTGCCATCCGCGTTTGTGAGTTGTTCTCACTAAGATGTATTAACCAGACTATAAAAGTTCATGGTTACACAGAGTTTGTGTGTTGGTCCGTTATACTTCTGGATGGCAATGTTGTGAACTCCTTGGCCAAGCGCATTCTATCTATTCTTTTTTGCCATCCATGTTTATGAGTAATTCTCACTAAACTGTATTAACCAGACTATAAAAGTCCATGGTTACACATAGTTTTGTGTTGGTCCGTTATACTTCTGGATGCCAAGGTTGTAAGTTTCTTAGCCAAGCACATAAAATGAGCTTTTATATAGAACAGTATCCACTAAATGTACTCAAAGCGCTTTACAAAGGGGTCCCTGGCCAACAGCAACATTTAACATTTAGGACGGGACAACGCCTGTTAGGCGATGTTAATAATTTTTTTTCGGACAGAGACGACGCTGTTAACAGCCAGGTACTCATTTTACACCTGAGAACGGTGAGAGAATGTGAGTAAAGAGCCTTCTCCAAGGACTCAACTATGCGCCGAGCGAGGCTCGAACCCAGGACCTTCCGATCCGAAAGCGAGTGTCATACCACTAGACCACATAGCCGCACATACTATCTATATGAAATCAACAACGATATACGGGGATGTTTTCTGTCTACCTGTTTCCATCAAATGACCTTTTGTTACGATCGATGATAGACAGGACATATCACAGTTAATATTATTTATGCAAAGGGTTATGAACACAGCAAATCATCTATTCATTCGGAAATCATTATCATATCAATGACAATGACTCTGCTTTTTTAATATTTCATTGTGTTCAATAAACGCACATGCTATGCATAGTCTATTAAACGCGCATGCACTAAAAAGAACGCTAATGCCTTTAAAAAGTTAAAAACATTGTTATAGAAAGAATTATTTCTAATACCACATTTATAAATCATATTAATAAACGATATTACGAAATAATAAATAACGTAATTACATCTTTATGAAAATCGACATGATTTATGATTGCTTAATACACGCCCCTCCCCCTCCCCCTCCCCCCACCCTTTCCTATGTGGTATGACACTCGCTTTCGGATCGAAAAGTCATGGGTTCGAGCCTCGCTCGGAGCCTAGTTGAGTCCTTGGAAAAGACTCTTTACTGACATTCTCTCAGGTGTAAAATGCGTACCTGACTGTCAACAGCGGTCTCGTCCTCTACATGTTGCGGGTTGCTGTTAGTCAATCACCCTTTGTAAAGCACTTTGAGCACATTTAGTGGATCTTTCAATATCTTATTTTGACGTATTTGTCAAAACCCCGTTAAGGATGTGATCTCTTGATATAACTTTAGATGTACTACAACAGTATTATGGGTCAGCGTGGCTTAGAGGTACGGTTTTTGCTTCGTACCCAAAAGGTACCGAGTTCGATCACCCACCGCTGTGTACTGTGTGGCCTTGAGCAAGTCTCAATTTGCGGCGCTGCACTGCGGCTGACGCCTGGGTTATTCCAGTCTTCTCTTTGAATAGACCCTAGAGAAAAATTTCCCCTATGGGATGAATAAAAGGAATTTTATTATTATTTTGTTTAATTATGAAAATGTTGCTGATGGAAGCTCGAAGTAAAAAAATAATGATAATTAATGAATTGTAAGCTTTAATTTATTAGACGAAGACAGATATTGTGAACGTTTCGGATTTCCCCTTTTTCAACAAAACACGGTGAATAAAACACTAAGGACGAATGAGATGTATGTGAATGGCATACTTAAGGCGTACCTTAATACGCTTTAACAGTCGTAACGTCACTTCCTTCCTAATGACGAATGGTAACTTAGTAACTGGTTCTAAACTATCGGAACAATGGCGGACGCCCTTATGAAATATTTCTCCGACGAGCAATAAAGCGTATCCAGAGTAAAAAAAAACCCATTATAAATCTGATCATGTTTTGACTTTTACACATTCTTATCACAAGACATTTGAAAAGTTATATCCAGCATGAAGAATAAAAAGTACAGATTTTCTTTGTTTAGAACCACGATGGCCGCTGTTGCTGGGTGACGTGACATCAGACTATTGAATCCAATTACGACATTCGCACATATCTCATTTGCTCCCCTTGGTAGATAGTGTGCTGAGTAAACGCTCATAAAAATATAATAATAATTTCATATTCCTTACCTAGAGGTAGAGAAGAGATCTGTGTAAATAAATCTAACATCACATTGCCGTCTACATCAACAACATAGTTTCCTTTGGATTTATCGTAGTCTACGAAGAAATGAATACTGTCTGTGTTCTGTTGGAATAATATTCAAAATTCAAAAGGTTTATTTTAGGCAATTGCCAATATAACTCATACAAGAATATATTTTCATCAACAAATCAAATAAGTAAAACCAATAATAAAGCAAGGCAAACAATGATAATAATTAGTGCGGCGCTGAGGACCGGACCGAGGACCGGTCCCACGGTCTTTTAGCTGTGAACCGTGGTCCAGTCCCGGCGGTCCTCACTTCTTATCACCTTTCAACGGTCTCGCGCCATACTACTTCCCCAGCGATTCGTTGCCTCGGTCCTTTGCCTATCTTCCACCAATCACCACCCATCCCACTTAATTAATCGCACCCACCCCCCTTTGCCATACACTAAACGACACAGACGACCATAGAGGCAGACGACCACCTCCCTCCACTCCGCAAACCGCCCTTTCGTGTGTGAGATGGGGGGAACAGGAGGCGCACGCCTTGGACGATTCCATTATACGGGGTAAATTTCAAAATTTACTACACCATAATGATCGCAATGACAATGATCTATGATGAAGGCATGACCCCTCTTCTCTAATGGGTTATTGTTTGAAATGTATGTGACTACTAAAGATATGTGTGTGTGTGTGTGTGTGTGTGTCGAACCTAGCAAGTTGCAAGTCTGATTTTTGTTTTCTTTGTCCATCTCTTGTCGCCACTCCTTTCTATCGCATTGTTGTCATTTAAAATAATACAATAATATTAAAATTTCGTTTGGTGTTTTAACTAATCAAGTAATATGAGTTTCATTAGTTTCTTCCGTCCAAAAAAAAACAGTTATAACGTCTGTATTTTTAAAAGGTCCAATAGAATATTTGGGGACCCCGATAGCTCAGTTGATAGAGCACTCTCTTTATACGCAAAGGGCCAGAGATCGATCCCGGGTGCAGTCGATTTTTTTCTGAATCCCTGTCTACTCAGCAATGAATGGGTAGCTGAGTTTGTTAGATCTGGCGAAAAGTCACCATCGACCCCTCTTATCACCTCATCCACCCCCTCTTATTATAACTTCACGTCTCTCTCTTACTCTTCAATGCTCGCTGCCCTCTAATGTGTGTGTGTGTGGGGGGGGGGGGGGGAGGGAGGGGGGGGGGTAGGAGTTGCGTGTGTGTATCAACGCCACGAACAACTCGATCAACGCCTTGGGCGATGCCATTATCTCCGTTAATGGGGATAAATTTCAAATTTTATTAAATTATCGAAGTAACAATGAAGTACGGTGAGCAAATAAAGAAGGCATCACCCCTCTTCTCTAATTAGGTTACAATTTGAAATGAGTGTGACTACTCCGTGTGTTTTACTCCTGTAGGCCACGGTTTTCATCGTGTAGCGGTCTTTAACGGTTCAAGAATGAACGGACCGGTCTAGAGACCGGTCCTTGCGGTCTTCATTTCCCAAGGACCGTAGGACCGTGGTCCTTAAGCTTGCCAAGGACCGCCCCGCACTAATAATAATAATGATAAAACAGTAATAATAACAGGAATAACAATAATAATAATAATAATAATAATAATAATAATAATAATAATAATAATAATAATAATAATAATAATAATAATAATAATAATAATAATAATGGTGGTAATAATAATGTAAAATCATTTAAAGATTTAATTAATAGTTTAGTAGAGTGTAATAGAGCCCGCCCCACCCCCCCTCCTCTCTCTCTCTCTCTCTCTCTCTCTCTCTCTCTCTCTCTCTCTCTCTCTGTCTCTGCTTCTGCTTTTGTCATCGATTATCGATTTTGGCTTACATCTCGAATCGAAGCTTGCCGCATCTTCTCGGGTTTTCTCAGCAGCCTCACAAATAGCACAGCTTTTCTTCACAATAGCCTTCCTACTTTGTCCTCTCCATTTAGCATATTATTTAATCTTAATTCTCCTCTTTCTCTCCCTCTTCTAATCCTCCTACTTATTCTTATTCTCCTCTTATCATAGTAGTAGTAGTAGTAGTATATATATATATATATATATATATATATAATATATATATATATATATATATAGGATCGGTCTGCTGAGTCACACGCGTCGCAACAGGACTGATGCGACCAAAGCCACACAAAGCGCA
>NC_088363.1:37459818-37467318 GCF_034508935.2 Berghia stephanieae
TAGTTAGAATTCAACTCTCTCCTTTTCTCAGAGAAAACCAAAACGGTGGTTGTATTTTATATATTTATTTAGTCGTGACTTTTGAATAAAAGTGTTTTGTTTAATTAGACGGAATACAATAGAAAATGACATTGTTTTGCAAAATTATTTTGTCTGGCAATAAAAATACAGCGGTAATTACTTTAAGAATTAAAAAAAAACTAACAAATTAATTTGTTAAAAAAACAAAACAAAAAAAAACAACCCCAAAACAACAACACAACAAAAAACAAATAAGAAAACAATTTAAATAAATGAGTTTTGAGAAGCACTAAAGAAAACGAGAAAAAAAGAAAAGTTTAAATGGATAAACAAATATATAAAAACAACACAAATTAATACTAAATTGATATAAAATTAGTAAATTAATAAATTTAATTCAATACTGGAACATTCCCAAAGTCATTACATCAATGGTACCAGCACAAGTAAGGCAATAAATAAGAAAAAGTTCGTTTGCCAAAATCTCTATTTAGTTTTCACTGGTTAATAAGGTGGGCTCATTTGAATTAGCCCGACCTAGAACTAGAGAGGCCAGACAGCAAAAATCGGATTTAGTTCGCCGTCAGGCGACGTGACGATGAGATGACGATGTGGGCGGAGTGGAGTGGTTGGGTGGTGGGGGGGGGGGGGGTGATAAAAAAGAACAGGAGCGTATCCTGGTTTATGCATTACATGATGCATGGTGATTCGCAATCTATCAAAAATACACACAAATTGATTTCAGTACGAAGTATCAAGTTTAAGTAGTAACTTTTGAAATTATCTAATTTAAATTAGATTATTTCTGACCTGATAATACAGCATATAACTTGAAAAAACAGGCTGGTATTTGCCCACCCTGCCCATTATTACCAGCCGTCCCTGGTCAAATTATTATCAACACAACAAGATTCAGGCACCAACTCGCAGTTGTTTATGTTTGATGAGGGCTATCTCCACGTGAAGCGCTCACGTGTCTTTTCATGGCAACACGTACATTCATAAATTATTCGAAGCCAGCAGCAGCAGCTGATGAACGCGGGTTTAATTATCCAACCTATTTGGTTTTTATGTGGCTTGCGTAACTCAATGTTTTGTTGTCTGATTCTTTTTGTTTTTGTTTTAGAGAGCCATAGAGACAATAGGGAGTCTCGTAATATTCTTTGTCTTTCGAACTGATGCTAAGCAGTAAGCAGTAAAGGTTACAGAGGGGTAGCGTTATTATTATTATACATCGTCAAGGACTTCGCTTCTGTCTCGTATCCAGAGGTCATTGACACCACGCAGCGCTGTGCTCCTCTCACTTTTCTGTGGCCCCGTGTGGCCTCGAGAAAGCCATCTCGTGCTATTTCGCCAATGGATTTTTGATCAGCCAAAACGCGGAATTTGTAGCACCCTCCTCCTCCCCCCCCCCCCCCCCTCCAAACCGTAGTGAGTTGGACCGTCAGCCATCGTCAACTTATAGCCTGACACTGACCAAAAAATGACGTCAAAATGCCAGTCTTTGGCCAGAACTCACTAGGCGGTGCAAAAACCAAATAATCACGTCAAAATGCCAGTCCTTTTGGATTTCAGTGTCAGGCTACGTATAGTTATAGTTAATGACGTCAAAAGGCCAGTCTTTTGCCATAAAAGAAAACAAACCGTGAGTTGTATTCAATAGTTCAACCAATGAAATAACTCGTTTCCTTGAGCTCTACTAACGACATCTCACTAGACGCTACACAGACCTAAAAAATGAAGTCAAACTGCCAGTCCTAGAGGATTCTAGTGTCAGGCTATATGTTAACGATGGCTGCGGTTCCAGTGTCAGGTTATATAAGTTAACGATAGCTACGCTAGAACCCTCCAGGACTTACAGTTTGACGTCATTTTAAAGGTTTGTGCAGCGTCTAGTGAGTTGTTGTTAGTGGTGGTCAAGGAAACAAGTGATCCCATTGGTTGAACTGTTGAATACAACTCACGGGTTGTTTTCTTTTGTGGCTAACGGACTTTTGACGTCATTTGTTGATCAGTGTCAGGCCGTAGCCATCGTAAACGCCTGACACTGACCAAAAAATGATAAAGTTTGGCCACAAAAGAAAACAAATCGTGAGTTGTATTCAATATTTCAACAAATGGGATCACTTGTTTCCTCCAGCTGTACTAATAACAACTCACTAGGCTGTGCAAAAAAAAAAAAAAACAAAAAAAAACAACAACTAGAAAATGACGTCAAACTATAAGTCTTAGTGGGTTCTTGTGTCAGGCTTTTTAAGTTAACGATGGCTACGATCAGGCCATGAGTTTACGAAGGCCACGATTCAAGTGTCAGGCAAAAGTTAACGATGGCTACGCTCAAACCCACTGAGACTAATAATTTAATCCAATAGTCTGATGCCACGTCGCCTAGCAACGGCGGCCATCGTGGTTCAAACAAAAAAAATCGGTACTTTTTATTCTTCATGCTGGCTAGAACTTTACATATATCTTGTGATCAGAATGTATAAAAGTCAAAACATGATCATATTTATAATGTTTTTCTACTCTGGATACACTTTTATGCTCGTCGGAGAAATATTTCATAGGGCCTTCCGCGATTGTTCCGATGAGAGCCAGTTACTAAGTTACCATGCGTCATTATGAGGGAAGTGACGTTACGACTGTTGAAGCGTATTGTGAACGATGACTCTTTGTTATTATTGTTCAACCCCTAAAATTGTTATTAGATCCCTCTCCATTCGCTTAATCAGATTATTAATGCTATGCGTTTAGGTGGAAAACTCAGAACACAGACCAGTCAGATATAGCGTACCAAGACACAACACTATGTGTAACCTTTATAGTCGTTTATAGTCTAACTGATAGGGTTGAATTTGGGTTTTTTTATTCGTCACCAGTCATGATTGAGCTTTATATAGCGCAATATACACTAAATGTGCTCAAAGCGCTATACAAGGGCTCCCTGGTCAACAGCAATATTTAACATGTAGGACGGGACATGACGCCTGTTAGGCGATATTACAATTGTTCGGACAAAGACAACGCTGTTAACGGCCAGGTACTCATTTTACACCTTAGTACGGTGAGAGAATGTCAGTAAAGAGCCTTTTCCAAGGACTCAACTATGCGCCGAGCGCGAGGCTCGAACCCAGGACCTTCCGATTCGTAAGCGAGTGTGATACCACTAGACCACATAGCCGCACGTCATGACACCACACTGTGATAGTCAGCATATTCTTGTTATCACTCAATGTCCTTGGTTTTAATCAATAACCTAACAGATTTAGCCGATGATATGTTTTGTCACATTTATTTTTCCAAGTCAGCGATTCTTTGATATTTGGATATTGGAAAGGAGGAGAGAGAGAGGAGAGGAGAGAGAGGAGAGAGAGAGAGAGAGAGACAGAGAGAGAGAGAGTCAGAGAGAGAGTGTGTGTGTATGTGAGAGAGATATAGAGAGAGGGAGAGAGAGAGAGAGAGAGAAAAGAGAGATGGAGAAAGAGAGGAGACAGAGGGAAAGAAAGAGATATATAGAGAGAGCACAGAGAGAGAGAGAGAGGAGAGAGAGAGAGAAAGAGAGAGAGACAGAAGAGAGATAGAGAGAGAAAGACAGTGATAAAGAGATAGAGAGATAGAGATGAGAGAGAGAAAAAGAGAGATAGAGATGAGAGAGAGAAAAAGAGAGATAGAGAGAGAGAGAGCGAGCGAGCGAGAGAGAGAGAGAGAGAGAGAGAGAGAGAGAGAGAGAGAGAGAGAGAGAGAGAGAGAGAGAGAGAGAGAGAGAGAGAGGGAGAAAATCGATTAATTGACCTAAGTCCATCCATTTTAATGATGGACTGTTTCCAGATTTGCCGTTTTGTACAAATCCAGGCTCGGGGTCCCGATAACTCCATTTGTAGAACGTTCTTTCACGCGCATAGTTCTCATTGGATAGGAATAATTTTTATTTTTATTTTTAATTTAGAAGCATATCGGTTTTTAACAATAAACCATAATTCTACATTCCAGGCAGTTTGTGTGATAATAAATGAGGTTAAGTCATAAATGGATCATAAATTTGCATTTCTTTATCATATTACAGAATATTATATTATGTGCCTTTGCATATATTTTATAATCGCTGAAGCGCAGGTAATCACGTTTGATGACGTCTCAAGTGTTGTAGCTGATAAGATAATAATTTTTGTTATCCAAGTTTTAACAAATCCAATGGGTTTTTTATGTTTTAAGATCCTTTTTGATGGTCTTGAAATGTTATCAATTTATTTATCAAAGCGGTCACGCGTGGCATAACGTCAACACTCATTGTACGAGGAGGAGGAGGAGTAGAGGGAGGACGAGGAGATGGAAGAGGAGATGGGAGAGACAACAGAAGAAGAAGAAGAAAGAAAGAAGAAGAAGAAGAAGAAGAGAAGAGAAGAAGAAGAAGAAGAAGAAGAAGAAGAAGAAGAAAGAAGAAGAAGAAGAAGAAGAAGAAGAAGAAGAAGAAGAAGAAGAAGAAGAAGAAGAAGAAGAAGAAGAAGAAGAAGAGAAGAAGAGAAAGAAGAAGAAGAGAAGAAGAGAAGAAGAAGAGAAGAAGAAGAAGAAGAAGAAGAAGAAGAAAGAAGAAGAAGAAGAGAAGAAGAAGAAGAAGAAGAAGAAGAAGAAGAAGAAGAAAGAAGAAGAAGAAGAAGAAGAAGAAGAAAGAAGAAGAGAAGAAGAAGAAGAAGAAGAAGAAGAAGAAGAAGAAGAAGAAGAAGAAGAAGAAGAAGAAGAAGAAGAAGAAGAAGAAGAAGAAGAAGAAGAAGAAGAAGAAAGAAGAAGAAGAAGAAGAAGAAGAAGAAGAAGAAGAAGAAGAAGAAGAAGAAGAAGAAGAAGAAGAAGAAGAAGAAGAAGAGAAGAAGAAGAAAGAAGAAGAAGAAGAAGAAGAAGAAGAAGAAGAAGAAGAAGAAGAAGAAGAAGAAGAAGAAGAAGAAGAAGAAGAAGAAGGAGAAGGAGGAGGAGGAGGAGGAGAAGGATATCCACACCATGTCTCAGTTTTGAAACTTTTTTTTGCCGATATCAGGCTCGTTTAAATCGATCGATATTTGAAGGACGAACTTTCTGACCAAATGTTTGAATACGAATTTCTTTTCTCCAGAGTACGGCAGTTAACATATGCCAACAGGACTGTTCGCTTAATATTCTATAATGATTTTAAAACGTGGTGCTTTTTTACAATACAATAGTTGGCAGGCATTCCAATGGATTGTCGCAATAGGATTCAATAGTCTGATGTCACGTCGCCCAGCAACGAGCATCTTGGTTCTAATCAAAGAAAATCTGTACTTTTTATTCTCCACGCTGGCGAGACCGTTTTCACGTGTTAGAATGTAAAAAAGTCAAAACATGATCAGATTTATAATGTTTTTCTCCTCTGGACACAGATTTATGCTCATTGGAGAAGTATTTCATTCGGCATTAGGGCATTCTCCATTGTTAAGATAGTTTAAAACGATTTACTAATTTACTATGCGTCATTACAAGGGAATTGACGTCACGACTGTTGAAGGCTATTAGATTAGGTAGCGATAGAACAGCTTGAATCAACCACTACAATCAGTGGTTTTTATGTTTAACATAACAGACTTACTTATTTGCTGCTGTGCGTTTCGACAAATACTCATAACATCCGCCAGCCAGTATTAGCGTACCAACATACAAAATTATGTGTAACCTTATTGATATAATTTAGTGAGAACTACTCACTAAAAATGGATGGCTAAAACCAAAAATAAAGATTTGAGTGACGTCAATAGGATTCAATAGTCTGATGTCACGTCCGCCCATTCGAGCAACTTGTTTCTAAACTTTTATTCATGCTGGCTAGAACTTTTTCACATGTCATGTGATCAGAATGTATAAAAGTCAAAAAAATGATCAGATTTATAACGTTATTCTCCTCTGATTACACTTTTATGCTCGTCGGAGAAGTATTTCATAAGGGCGTCCGCCACTGTTCCGATAGTTAAGAACCAGTTACTAAGTTACTATGCGTCATTACGAGAGAAGTGACGCGACGACCGTTGAACCCTATTGCCTCCACAACAACCAACATCCAATGTAGAAGAGGGAAGAAAGGTCATGACACTCTACTCGGGTTGTTTCTAAAACAAAATTGAGCTTTTATATAGCGCAATATCCACTTAAAGCGCTTTACAAGGGCAGTAACATTAACAGTAACATTTAACATGCAAGACGGGACATGACGCCTATTAGGCGATATTATAAATTTTTATTCGGACAGAGACAACGCTGTTAACGGCTAGGTACTCATTTTACACCTGAATACGGTGAGAGAATGTGAGTAAAGAGCCTTCTCCAAGGACTCAAATTCGAGGCTCGAATCCAGGACCTTCCGATCCGAAAGCGAGTGAGTGTCATACCACTCGACCACATAGCTGCACATTGTGTGTATGTAACCTGTCCTTCGGAGTTCTAATTATTAATATGGATGCATGAAGGTAGCTTAACTATTCCAGTCACAGGTTGTATTTCGGCAAGTAAAAGAGCCAGGATGGGTGGTCTTTATGACGACCAGCATGTATTTAGACAAGAAAATAATAGAAGATGAAATGCAAGGTTTGATTTCAGTCCCCCTGAAGAGTGGTTTTACGCAGCCAATGAAATGGGAACCAGTTTGTAGACATCCCAGTTTTCCTCCCTATTATTATTATGTTGATGATAATGATGATTATGATGATGATGATGATGATGATGATGATGATGAAGATGATGATTATTATTATCATTTTATTATTACTATTATTATTATTATTATTATTATTATTATTATTATTATTATTATTATTATTATTATTATTATTATTATTATTATTATTATTATTATTATTATTATTATTATTATTATTATTATCATTATTATTATTATTATTATTATTATTATTATTATTATTATTATTATTATTATTATTATTATTATTATTATTATTATTATTAGTATGCATGATTGAAAGACTGCCTCTTAAAATTATATGTTAAAATTGAAATAAAACTACAACATAAAATAAATAAGCAAAAGACAAGAAAAAAAAACACAAAAAAAGAATAAAAAAAGAAATCCAAAATAAGAAACAGAAAAACACATCAAAATAAACCCCAACACCCCCCCCCCCCCAAAAAAAAAAAAAAAATAAAAAAAAAGAACAGATACAAAACAAAAAGATACAACATCAAAAAATAATAATAAATAAACACACAAGAAACCCTTTAAAAAAATAAAAAAGCAACAACAACAAAACAAAAAAAAATTAATAAAAAAAAAAAATACAACAATAAAAATAAAACAAAAATCCAACAAAAACGCATATATCGAATACGAAAAAGGGGAACAAACACCAGACTGATATAATTAGGGGACGTAACCCTGATAACTCGTGGCATTCTGTTAAATGGCAAAGTAGACGGCTTGTTTCCCTTATTATTATTATTATTATTATTATTATTATTATTATTATT
>NC_088363.1:37472318-37479818 GCF_034508935.2 Berghia stephanieae
GTTTAATCCTTTTCGAAAAGTCTCTTTACTCACATTCTTCTATTGTTCTCAGCTCAGAGACATATCTCTGTCGTCGACCTGGAATTTTGTAATGTATTTTTTTAAAAGTTGAGATTTTATATAGCGTAATATCCACTAAATGTACTCTACTGATACACGCTTTCTTATAATATGCTAAAACCGATGTGAACCTATCTGCAGATCTGATAACCCAAAAATGTTATGGACTCATTGTTGTCATGTAAATACTCTCAAACCAATTAAACACATTCTCTATTATTATAATGACATTAAAATAATTGCGTCCGTCCATCAGACCTGTTTATTTGTCCACGTAATTATTTTTTTATTCACACAGTCAGACATTTAAAAAAAACAACACAAAAAAAAACAACAAAACAAGCACACACACGCACGCGCACACACACACACAGATGTATGTATATTTATATATACATACACACACACACACACACACACACACATATATATATATATATATATATATATAATATATATATATATATATATATAATGTATACATTTCTTATACTAATAAACAAAGTTGTTTTCCTCTTTCCTTATGAGCTTAATATCTCTAAATGGATGGTCCCAATTATTTCATTACAATAAGTAATGTTACTGGAGAAAATACCAACGACTTTTGTCCGAACTCTCGCCCAAGGAAAAACGACGTATCTCTACTTATCAGGGACTTCAAACATACATGAACATAGTTCTTCACATCATCTAATAATATTATATTCTGTTTTTATACGTGGGGTGTGACCAATGGGAATAAGCACAATTTGTGCTGTAGATATGCAGCTCTGTAGTATGGCACATGGTGTTTTTTATATAGAAATAAATAACAATGTGAAATTGAATGTAAGCTTCAATTTATAAAGTGGAGGTTTCGGGTTTCCCCTTTATCAACAAAACAGGATAATGAAACACTACAGACGAATGAGATAATGTGGTCGTGGCGTTATTAAGATGAATAAACAAAACATAGATTGGTAGTGTTTCATAAATCCTGCTTTGTTGATAAAGGGGAAACCCGAAACGTCTATTTTATCTGTTTTCGTAAGTAAATTGAAGCTTAGATTCAATTTCACATTGTTATTTATTTATTCAAGCTTCGAGCAGCAATATTTACATTAGTAGATAGAAATAGTGTAACTAAACCAACTTGTGAAAACTCATTGTTCTCCAGGTACATCCTTATGACTTAGGACTGGAGTACACAACTGAAACTAAGAAACTACTTTTGATAATCAAAAATGGAAGAAAGATACTAGTGATGAAAACACAAGCTTACGATCTATAATATCCAATAACAAAATAATCCCTGTGGTGAACGTTAATATGTTTTTTTTTTTGTTTTTTTTTTTGTATCTTACGGTTATGTGGTCTAGTGGTATGACACTCGCTTTCGGATTGGAAGGTCCTGGGTTTGAGCCTCGCGCTCGGCGCATAGTTGAGTCCTTGGAAGAGGCTCTTTACTCACATTCTCTCACCGTACTCAGGTGTAAAATGAGTACCTGGCTGTTAACAGCGTTGTCTTTGTCCGAAAAATTGTAATATCGCCTAATAAGCGTAATGTCCCCTACTTCATGTTAAATTTTGCTGTTGACCAGGGACCCCCTTGTAAAGCGCTTTGAGCACATTTATTGGATATTGCTCTATATAAAACTGAATTATTTTAGATATGATATAAACCAGAGCGCCCTTTTCATTCGATTCACTTGCCTTAGTGCCTTCCGCTACAATGAAAGGTCGACAGACCTCGACAGGTTATTTCATTTCCTATTTCAATAACTTCAACATCCTGTGGTCACATGCCATGTCCAATTTTGTATTCATAAGGTCTTACTTTGTCGATCCCGGCTTGTTCTTTTCAAATCAGAATTGGGGTTTTCAGAAATCTTAATTTCGTCTACCACGAGGTCTGTTCCTGAGGTTTGAGACAAAAGCGGAGTCATTGCTATATTTGCTGATATTCCAGGGTCCCTGTGGAGTGTGTGGCCACATTCTCTGCAGGGTTTTATTCATTCCATAAAAAAAAAAATCCTTAAACAAACGAGTTCTCTATAATATTGTATTGTTAAAAATGGCTAACCAAATGACAAATTGCCACTCTTTTGAGGACAATAAAGACAAATTATTATTATTATTATTATTATTATTATTATTATTATTATTATTATTATTATTATTATTATTATTATTATTATTATTATTATTATTATTATTATTATTATTATTATTATTATTATTATTATTATTATTATTATTATTATATTATTATTATTATTATTATTATTATTATTATTATTATTATTGCTCCCAATAAGTTCAGCCTGGTCCGTCTTCCCATTCCACATAGACAAAATGATCGAGATAATATGATATTTTGAGAAGATTGTGTGTGGTATGCGAGACACATACTCGTAGTTGCTTTAACCTAATTTTTAGTAATTATTATACGTTTCTAACTGCCCCACCGAAAGTAACCAGCTATCGTGTTTCGGTCATTGACTTAGATTTTTAATCATCTGGTAAAAGGAAATAACAAGTATTAAATATGATGTCAATAATACTAAAAATATATATAATTGAGCTTTTTTACAGGACGATATCCACTAAATGTGCGTAAAGTGCTTTACAAGGGGTCCCTGACCAACAGCAACACTTAAGATGTAGAACGGGACATGACGCTTGTTAGGCGATATTGCATTTCGGTTCGGACAGAGACAACGTTGTTAAGGGCCAGGTTTTCCTTATAAGTACGGTGAGAGAATATGATTAAAGAGCCTTTTCCAAGGACTCAACTATGCGCCGAGCGAGACTTTAACCCATGACCTTCCGATCCGAAAGCGAGTGTCATACCACTAGACCATAAAGCCGCACAAAGGGTGCAGGACTCAGATAACCCACAAAAAAAGAAAACATACAAAAGGAAAAGAAAAGCTGAAATATGGACGCATAAAACATTTCCAAACAAAGAAAAAAGAGCCTGCTATGAATGGGGATCGAACCTCAGATATGACACATACGGGCACCATGGCTCAGCGGTACGGTCTTTGCTTCGTACCAAAAATGTACTGATTTCGACACCCCGCCTCATTGCGTGGCCTTGAACAAGTCACCTTGCCCTAGCGGCGCTGCACTGCGGCTGAGCCTGGGTTGTTCCAGTATTCCTTTGGAATAGACTGTAGAGACAAATTTCCCCTTTGGGACCAATAAAGGGAATTAAATGGTTTAGGCGGATTCTTCATGGACGTCGATTCTCAAACAGCCTGAAGGAATAGGATTCAATAGTCTGATGTCACGTCCACCCAGAAACCAGCAGCTTGGTTCTAAACAATGAAAATCAGCACTCTTTATTTTTCATGCTGGTTTGAACTCATTCACATGTCATGTGATCAGAATGTATAAAAGTCAAAAAATGATCAGATTTATAATGTTACTCTCCTCTGGATACACTTTTATGCTCGTCGGAGAAGTACTTCATAAGGGCGTCCGTCATTGTTCCGATAGTTTAGAACCAGTTAATTAGCTACTATGCGTCATTACGAGGGAAGTGACGTCACGACAGTTGAACCTTATTCCTTTCTGTTTTCAACTGTGCCATGGGTTATTCTTCCCATCTAGTCTTCAATGTTTTAACTACCTCGCCACTGGCCTTCCTCTGTTCCACAGTCCCGCGCAGGAACCCTCTTCTCGCAGACACCCTCCAAACAAAGCTTTT
This sequence comes from Berghia stephanieae, assembly GCF_034508935.2. NCBI lineage: Eukaryota > Metazoa > Mollusca > Gastropoda > Nudibranchia > Aeolidiidae > Berghia > Berghia stephanieae. The sequence goes on from NC_088363.1 coordinate 37,476,073, forward strand.
AAATTGAGACCAGTCTTTTGAGGTAGCAAAGGTATGACAGCTTTAATTTCTTTATAGTTGACTTGAGCTGACTGTCTTTAAGACGAAGATGTTCGGTGTATTGGCTACCCACTAAGATGAATATTCAAACAAATATTTATGAGACTATTGTTTTTACTCATAAAAAGCATACATGATTTCCCATATTATACGAATGTGAACTATTGTTCCAAAACAATATCAATCGGAATAAACGAGATGCATTAAAATTATTTCAATAAATATATCTGTTTTCATATATCAAATTGAAGCTTACATTATATTTCACATTGTGATACCGATAATCTAGTACTTGGTGCTTCGAGCAGCAACATTTACATTAAAAAATATTTCTAAAACTAAAGTGGCCAATAACTTAAGATTATAGTGTATGCTACTTTAAGAAACTATATCAATTGTTCACTGTAAAAACACAAACATATTCTCAAATTTCATAATTATTCTTTTAACTCTCTCCTTACCGGCCATTTTCCGGATTTTCCCCAAAACTTCACGCCCAACCTATACAAAAATAGATTTATCTCGCTCAAACACTAAATCTGTTAATTCTTGCTATACATATTTTTTTTTTGCCAATCGAGCTCTTCAACACAGTGTTAATATACTTTAACGATAGCAAACATTTTTGTTCAAATATTATGATGTAAAAAAGAACTTTAAACGACAAAAATGTTGGTGGCATGTGACGATTTTTGACGGGTGGTAGGGAGGGGGTTTAAGTTCATTTCAATTCTTTAAATTCAATGTTAGGATTTGGTTTGATCTATGGAACACCGAGCTACAAACATGTCTTCTTATCTAATAAATAGAGGTGCCTAAATGAGTCAATAAAATGGAGATTAAGATAAAGGGAAGTAAATCTGACTCATGAATGAGCAACACAAAATAAACGTTTCGGCCTTTGGCCTTCTCAAGGAAACACAAAACACACACACACACACACACACACACACACACTTATACATATATATATATATATATATATATATATATTGTCTTCGTTTATTTTGTTTTGTTCATTCATGAGTCAGATTTACTCCCAATATCCTAATCTCCAATTCTTCTTATCCTTTTGTCCTTGGTGCTTTTATTTACAGAAAGCTGTCGATCGATTGCATTATGCTTTTCCACAGCATCAAACTTCGATCCAGAAAGCAAATTAATTACTCCTGACTGAAAAGGAATTTTGGAATACATGTCCAGTGTTCTAACAACAGACTCTCCGATTTATTTTTGACGAACTGAGTAATCAAACTAAAAATCTTTTTTTATGCACCTCCTGAGCTCACCGATACGGTCATTGCTTCGTAGCCGAAATGAACCGAGTTTGATCACCCGCTGCTGCGCGTTGTGTGGCCTTGAACAAGTCACCTCGCCCTATCTGAAATTGCGGCGCTGCACTGCGCGGCTGACGCTGGTTGTTATTCCAGTCTTCTCTTGGAATAGACTCTTGGAATACGTTGATTCTTCTTGTACACAATAACCTGCAACAAGCTTTATTTGTTTTGACCGTATGTACCATCCCCCGTGTTACGAACAACAGACACTAACTAATCTCTCTATAAAGCCATCACTCCCTAAGCGTCTCCATTCCCTGGAACAAACCATTACTGTCATTATCATCCTACATGTCATGGTCTCAAGTGAGTAAAGAGCTACTCGACTATGCATAAAGATAGGGTAGCCCTATTCGTCCTTAAGGTCGAATAGCTTCAACCGTGGTTGCCGTACGTACGGACAAATTGTGTTGCTTGCACTATTCGTCCTTCACACTAAAGCTGGGCAATATTCCGTTTTTGCTTTTACTGAGCTGGATTCGAATCCACGTAATTACATGATATATCCGTATCGTCTTAAATGTTTCACAAACCCCACCTCCTCTGTTTGTAAGTCAAATAATCAGTTATGTGTTGTTTTTTTTTGAGGTGTGTGTGTGTGTGTGTGTGTTAATTTCGTGGGGTTTTTTTGTTTGTTTTTTTTTCTTCTGGGATATGATTTTTATTCCAGAATGGTGATTGATTTCTTATAAGGAACAATTGTCGTGTTCTCCTATTGGTAAGTATCCAATTCAAATACCTGCTCGAGAGTTTGGGTTGGCTAGGCACAGAGGAAGATTCGGCAGGTTTTCTTTGTTTTGGTTTCTTTTTTTTTGTTTTTTGTTTTTGGAGGGGGGGGGTGTTGTTGTTTTGTTTTGTTTGCTGTTGTTTTTTTTTTTTGGGGGGGGTATTGTTTTTTATTGTTTTCTCTTGTTGGTATTTTCTGCTTTTTTGTTTTGTTGTGTTGTTGTGTGTTCTGCGTGGTGTGTCTATTGTGTGTCTACGTGTGTTTTGCCTTTTTAACATTTTTTTTTCAATCTATAATAGTGGGTAAGCACTCAGTAACTATTTGTTTTAAATGACTAGTATTCAATTTGTCAAAATATTATATTAGTCATAATAGTATAAGCAGCGCAAGAAAAAAAAAAAAACAACACCAAATTTCTGTATCTGTTAAGAAGCAGTTTTATAAAAAAATGTTATAATCTTGATAATTCAGTGAGTGCCATCAATAATAGCTTGAATTTAGCCAAAATTTTTGAACGATGTCGATACCTGTCCTTTAACTTCAGAAAATTTTGTTATAAGTTGTACAGTCTTGAGTAGACTAGCTGTATGACATAATGATAGATTTAATTCATGGCGAATTCAATGCGTTTTCAAATTGGCAGTAAACGAGGTAATTGTATAGACGGGATGGAATTTGGCGGCTTTACAACACGCAAATTAATTCCAAAGCCGAAAGCACAACCTCTGCATTTAAACTTATCTCCATAGACGATGTCAATATTTAAAGATTAATAAAGGACACTAATACCAAGTCCTCAATATTTTCAGTACTTCATTCGTTAGCTAATACCATTAAGTATTTGGTATCCACTTTTGCCCTGACGAGAAGTTAGAATGTCAACGGGCTGGGATTTAAAATGTCAACGGGTTGAAACTGGGTGAAATAGAATGATACAGAACATAAAAGCCCAGTTCGGCCTAAGAACAATAACTTTGCCTATGTTCTTAAACTCAGAACAAGGGGTAATGTTGTCAGGGGGTTGGGGTTGTTGTTTTGATCTGGGTATGGTCTGATAAAGTTACGATTACTGGCCAAAAACAAATTCCTAACTTTAGTTTAAAATTAAAAAATAGAAAGACGGAAATATATACATAATAAGATTGATATATTTAAAACAATGGTTACAAGAAAAATAAATCCACGATTTTTCTCAATAATTCTGTACTCAAACAGCTTTGTATGCAAATGCTGTATTCCAGATGTGTAATTTGGCTTATCGGCACTCAAGGTGGTATTTCAATAGATAGTATTACAACTAACGTGTCTATGTACGCAGTGATACAGACCTGCCAAGCATTCGACTTATTGTGTTATAGTGGAAAAAAGAATACCGTTTCGAAAGGGATTTGTGCTGCATTGTAGGTTAACAAACACGCAGGTCTGACATCCGAATCCACTTATGGGCCTGGTTTAACATTGTTGTATAATGTATTTTGCGTCATTTTTAAAAAGATTTCTATTACAAGAATGAGCCCATAAGGAAATGGTTATCAGACCTAAAAATAATTGCACGTCGATCCACGTCAATTTTAAAACCATCACCATCACTACCACAAGCACTTTTACAACATTATCATTACCATCAGAATCGCTACCACCAT
>NC_088363.1:37484818-37502318 GCF_034508935.2 Berghia stephanieae
GGCCAGTCCTTCACGCTCTATTACAGAGTATCGTGATTCTCTGTCCAATAATTTTCTGCTTGCATATAAGCAAGGCATTAGAGTTCCCTCATGCTCCTGTAATAGTACACCTGCGATGCCCTTATCAGACGCGTCAGTTCTTACAACAAATTCTTTTGACATGTCGGGTAATTTAAGAATTGGTTCTGAACAGAGTAATGCCTTTAATTGGTTAAAGCTATTCTGACACACTTCTGTCCAAACAATTTTGTTCGGTGACCCATTCTTTGTCAGATTTGTTAGCGGTTGTCGCGATGTGCGCGAAGTTGTAAATGTATTTCCTGTAAAAATTTAGGAGCCCAAGTACTTTGCGTACTTCTTTTTTTGTCTTAGGTGGTTGCAATTGTGCGATTTTTGTTTGTTTTTCTGTCTCGGGTGTCTGTGTCCCATGACCAACGGTATGATCAATCCTGCATTTGAAGCTTCGATATTAGTAAACATAGGTTGCGACACTGTGTCTCTATCAAAATACTTTTTTAGCATATTTGCATGGAATGTCTTTGTTGTGTTGTTAATTTTAATCTCGTAATTAACATTAGATTTTACTGCTGTTATTTTGAATGGTCCTTTCCATGTAGCTAAAAGTTTACTCGAGTCATCGGGTAAGAGTATTAGTACTTTGTCACCAATCTCAAATTTTCTTGACTTGCTTTTTCGATCGGAGTATTCCTTGTATTTCTCTGCTTTTTTAGTGACGGATTACTGTGCTAGCTTACACGTGTCCTCTATTCTGTCTTTCAGGTTTCTTACATATTCGTAAGCAAACATAATTTCGTTATTGTCCTCCTCATTCCCTTTACAAATGTCGGCTACTATATTGATCGGGCCGCGAGGTAATCGTCCATACATCAACTCAAATGGGGAGTAGCCTGTAGATTCTTGGGGTATTTCTCTATATGCAAATAGGATTGCTGGTAAGTATCTGTCCCAATCATCTGGTTTTTCTGCTGACACTTTTCTTAAAATTTTCAATTTTCACAAAGACCATTTGCTTGGGGGTGGTAGGGAGTTGTGAATGAGTGTTGGATTCCCATGAGTTTCATGGTTTCATGCATCATATGTGATGTAAATTGGGGTCCATTGTCCGACAGTATCTCATTTGGTATGCCTATTCTAGTAAAAATTGTCATCAATGCTTCAGCTATGTGATCCGATGTAGTTGATTTCAATGCTATCGCTTCTGGCCACCTGGTTGCGTAATCGACTAGTGTTAGTATGTGTGTATGGTTTCTATCTGATTTTGTTAAAGGGCCTATAATGTCAATTGCAACTTTTTGAAAAACTTTTTCAATAACTGGGGTTGTCTCTAATGGCAATCTCGGTATTCTGCCTTTTGCGACTCTTCTTTGGCATGTGTCACACGATTTCACATATTCTCGGACGTCTTTAGTAATTCCAGGCCATGTGAAATTCTCGGATATTCTCTTCAATGTGGAAGAGCTCCCAAGATGTCCAGAAGTTATTGAATCGTGCGCTATTCCAAGGATTTTGTTTCTATAAATACTCGGCGTGACCAGTTGTTTAGCTATTTTGTTTCTTTTCCTATGTAACCTGAACAAATATCTTTTTCAATGATGTATTCAACTTTTGATTTCGTCCCTTTGTTTGCGATATTGAAATATGATGTTAAAGTCGGGTCCTTTTTCTGTTCTTCAATGAATGTGTTCCTGTCAAATTGTTGTGGTTCTAGAGAAATAGTCATTGGCTTCTCTGTTGTCTTAGTCATCTTTCTTGTTTCTGCTAGACAAGCTGTTTCTTGGGTTAATGACCATTCTTTTACATCTGTTGGGTTGTCTTTAAGACCTTTTATATTGCCAACAATAACATCAGCGACGGGGTTGGGAAGTATACAGCATTCCACTATTCCTGTATAGTATGGGGTTTCTATGTACACGTTAGCTGTTTCAAAGGTTTCGACTGTGCCACTGAATGTGATGCATTGTACCGTTTTTCCAGTTTTGTCTTCGTCATTGATCAAAGATGCTTTTATTCCTACTGTACTGCATCCTGTGTCTCTCAATATTTTGCAATCAGTTCCATTAGCTTTGCCTTCACAAAAAAATAGCGATCCTGATTTGTGAGTTTGTGTTAAAAGTGACATACCTTTCACGCAATACACATTTATATTTTCTCCTGACATTACTCGTGTCTGATTGTTTACACTTGTTTGGAGTGATGCATTTGCAGTTTCTTTTGGATATCCCACGATTTTGTAACATTTGTCTGCTGTGTGGCCTTTCATTCCACAATATTGACATTTAATTATAGGTTTGTTGGTTTTCTTATACTCAGTATTATTGTCAGTGCTATTTCTTGTTTTGTTTTGATAGGGTCGGCTATGGTCTCTATTGAACTGTTTGTTCCATGGTTTGTTACTATGGTCATCCTGTTTCACTTGCGTGTTCCGAGTGATTGATCGGCTCGTTCTATTTGAGTACTGAACTTTAGGTGTACCTGGACTCTGAGCAGCGGCAGCGTAGTATGGTTCCTTCAATGTTCTGCTAAGGGGTGTCAATGGATGTGCGCTGTTAAAGTTTTCTGCGTAGATTTTTAATTTGTCCAAGTTTTCTGGCTTTCTCTCTTTAAAGAATGCGACTAAATCTGGGTTGCAAGCTTGATAGATTCGATTCTTCAGCGTGAGATAGTAAAGGCCTGCAAAGTCGTCTTGTTTTACGTTTGCCAACTCAAGCCACCGATTTAGAAATTGAGTAATTCGGTTCACGAATGTATTAAAGTCTTCTCCACTTTCCGGTTTTGCAGTGTGAAACCTTTCCTGGTAACCATCTTCCGTTAATCTAAATCTTTTTAGTAGAGCGTCTTTAATTTTTCCATAGTCATCTGCATCTTCAGTTGTTAAGGTATAGAAAACTTTTAGCGGTTCTCCAGAAAAGCAGTTAATCAAGGCTGTGGCCCATTTGCTTTCTGGCCAACGATAACCTTTAGCCTGAACTTCGAATCGGTGTAAGAAGGATTCTAGACAGTCTGAGCGTTCATCGTATGTTGGCATGCGTGGAAGTTTCACGAAAAATTCATCACTATTATTATATTTTCTTTCATGACCGGTTTTTGTTTTTTCAATTTCCAGCATCATTTGGGTCCTTTTGGTTTCTTCTTCTGCTAAAGCTATTTGTCTTTTTAGTTCCCTTTCTTGGGCTCTTTCTTCTCGTTCTTCTCTACGTATTCTTTCTTCATTTTCTTCTCTACGAATTCTTTCTTCATTTTCTTCTCTACGAATTCTTTCTTCTTTTTCTTCTTTTATTTTCTCTTCACACCATGAAAATATCCTTTCCTGGGGTATTTCTAAGTCCTTTGCGAGACTTAAGTATCTTTTATATGCTTCCATTTTTGCAATAAATTAGTTACGATGTTTTATATATATTATATTGACAGGATACTGTTACTGACTGTTTTATTTATTTACACTTACTGGAATGAACTGTTCTATTTTTAGAAATCTCTCTCTCTTATTTCAACTTATTATGTATGTTGAATTTGATGCCTTTTATCGTTATATCTTATAAAGCAATGTGTCAATACAATGCGGAGTTATTATGACTTGTGTCAATAACAATGTGTCAATCGCGTGTACTCTAAACTATGTTACTACGAAAAATGTATCACCAATGTGTGTGACTCGTCGTTAGTTTGTGTACAATTATTCGCAATGACGCTAATATACTAGAGTGTGATAACAATAATAGGATGCCAAAATAATCCCAAGTTATCTATCACTAAATATAACACGACGGCTAGTAGACTCCTTTTATTATTATTTAGTTTTTAAAGACTCACTTTTCAGAACATAATATATAAGTGGTTTTCGGTAACAGTAATATGCCAAAAATGCATTTAAAACAAATCACTATGCAAAACAAATCACGATGTCTATAGTTACTATGTGATGCCCAACTCATGTAAAAGAGAATAATGAAGGATATATCTACCAACTCAGTTCGTGGCTGGGACCTCTCTCTTGTTCAATGGTTGTTCAACAATTGTAATTAGGCATTGAAGAGTGTTTAACAGTGATGTCTGAAATACAAAACAATAAAATATCGTAAGATTTACAATAGTTACAAAATGTGTTCACAACACTGAGTGATTGGATGATAGGTGAATGAATCGTTATGGAATGTAAACATATTGAAAACAATTCATGAATGAGGCAAACAACAAAATGAAATGAGTGATATAATAACAAAGTGGACAAGGAATGTATGAATGAATGAAAAACTGAGTGAATAGATGAATGAATGAATGGATAATGTATGAATGAAAGAATGAAGGGAGGAATTAATGTATGAATGATTGGATAAATGAGTGAATAAACGAATGAATGGATGAATGAATGAATAAATAAATAAATGAATGAACAATGAATGAATGAATAATTTATAAATGAATAAATCAATGAAGGAATGAATCAATAAAATGCTAATCAATTTGAATGAAAGAATGAATGGATAAATTGCTATTCCATTTAAATGAAGAAATGAAAAAGAAAAAAAAATTAATCCTGTAAATAGGGAGTACAATTAAAATATGATCAAGTGGGGCAATTAAGAGTTTTACAATTTAAACTTTAAAGTTAGATGAAATAGATATATGTAACTAAATAAATTCAATTCTTTATATGTGTCCCCTCCAAAATGTCATGGTCTCAAGTGAGTAAAGAGCTACTCGACTATGCATAAAGATATATGTAGAATGAGGCCCCAGAATTTACTAGTTACTATAAATGAAAAACAATTAACGATTTGTTTACAATGAAATAAAAATAATGATGAAATTTAATTAAAAGAGGTAAACAGTGATCGTGGCAGTTACCAATAGAGATATGAATATTTTACGTAACTTATGATAATTTGTCAGGTTCGTAAGTTTACGTTTCCAGGCAGTTGATGGGCTTGGATGATCTATTCCTCTGATAACAGGATCGGACTCGTAAAATTCCACTTCCAGGCAATTGGTAAGAGGTTATTGTGTAGTCCTTTGACAGCGGGCTTGGGTTTGATCCTTGAAGATTATACAATCAAAGTTAAAAGCTCCGGCGTCTTAATGGTGTAGATATAATATCTACAAAGTCCCAAAAGATAAAAATCTTATAGTATATAGAAGGAATAGAGCGACTGGCCGTCCGGCATAGATTGTGGAGAGAAAGTGAGTGTCGAATGTTAGACCTATCAGCTTTTATAATAAGTCGCTACGTGACAGAATGTAGAACGAAAAGTATTCACTAATTAGAAATTAATTCGAGGGAAGGCTATAAAAGGAAAGACGATCTAATATTAGAAGGTAAAGTTTATCTAAGCCTACCGAAATATAACTGGAGTGAGATGAATTCAGTTCTTAATAAAATAAAATTTAAGAAGATAATTGTGAACAACCTTTACTGTGACACTACACATCCGCTGTCCACTCCATCCTATCACTACCTGGTAAACACAATCACTCCTCCTCATTTACCTTAAAAGGACACATCCGCTGTCCACTCCATCCTATCACTACCTGGTAAACACAATCACTCCTCCTCATTTACCTTAAAAGGACATTTTTTCTTATTTCTTAAAATCACCTTCTTCTTTTCCTTATCTCGTCTTTATCATTGCTTTTGATTGCAGAAAGCTCTACGTTTTTTTTTTATTGCTGTTGGTTTTCAAAACATCAAAATTTGTTCCAGAAAGTTGCTTGTTTACTGCTTTCTGAGCAAGACCAAGGAATCTTTGTGGCCTGATTGCTAGTGCTCTAACAACTGGGTTATTGGTTTATTATTCATGGATTGCCTACTCAAACTGAAGTTTTGTTGTCGGCATCAACTGGAAACATCATACTTTGCTTCTTCTTGTACACAATAACCTGCAACAAGCTTCATTTGTTTTGACCGTATGTACCATCCCCCGTGTTACCAACAACAGACACTAACTAATCTCTCTATAAAGCCATCACTCCCTAAGCGTCTCCATTCCCTGGAACAAACCATTACTGTCATTATCATCCTACACATCCGCTGTCCATTCCATCCTATCACTACCTGGGTAACACAATCACTCCTCCTGGTCTCTCCGGGGAATTCCGTGGCATGCATCCTTATTGCCTCGGACTCATCTGGTCATTTCTGGTTTCAGAATCTTAGCTCTTTGCACGAAAACTGGTTGAAGCAGGGACAATTTCGACTAACCCTTATTAAAGTTGTAACAAAACCATTTGTTGTGTTTTCTCCTTTGTTCTTGAATGGCAAACTTTTTGAACATTACATTATTAGTGTAGTTCGCGCATAGACAAAGAAATATTTTTGGATTACAATTCATGTGAGTACAAGTTTTTACTTAATTTATTTAAAAGAATATTCAAATCCGTTGTATTTGTGAGTGTTTATTTTTTGTGAATATAAATGAAGGTTGGTTTTCCAAAAATGATGAAATGATAGACCGAATGAGAAATTTTAGGGGAGATAATTCTCAACATCTAAAAATGGGAATAACGGAGTTAGATAGTTTTGGAAAACCACTCCTCAAATGTAAAGCATGGTATCTGGTGTTTTTTAGGGGTTTTGTTTTGGGGTGGGGGGTATTTTTTCTTAATTTTTGATGTCTTTTTTTCTCCATTTAATTGATTAAATATTTCAAACTTGAAGAGGAATAACAATATAAACACATGGACAATAATCTTAGTAGAGATAAAGGAAATTCTTTCTGTGCTCTGAATGTATTGTAAGCTTTCTGTGATAAAATGATTCATATCATATTTTGTTCATTTACAGACGCTTATCCGTCAATATCGAAAGATTCAAATAACCTTCGTTATGTCAATATGTCTTGAACCTATTACTTGAAACAAGTATTATTTTTGAGAGTTTTATTTTTTTTTTTGATAAGAAGAGACTATAAAAAGCTCGCCTATTTTAAAATGTATAGTAAAATAAAGGAAGTAAAATGACAAAACAAAGTAAAGGACATTTCAGCCTTTGACCTTCTTCATGTAAACAAGAAAAGGAAATATAAGGCCAATGTAATATAACATATGTCCTGTTCTTGTTTACCTGAAGAAGGCCAGAGGTCGAAGCGTCATTAACGTTGTTTTTGTATCTTTCATCAGCGTCATTTTTACTCATTTATTTTACTATACATTTTATTGACTCATTGAGGCACCTGTAGATTTTGGTATCCCCTATTTTACAATGGTATTGTTTTATGGTCACCCAATCCTCCCACATTAAACTAGGTTGCCGATTTCCATTGACTTTTCTGATAATTTTGTACCTTGTGACAATCGGAATCTTTAAAAAAAACTGAAAGTTATATTCATTTTATGATAGTTATTATTTATCATAATTCGTTATTTATTCGACTGAAAACAATGTCCTTTGAAATGTTGCCACAAAGATCTAGAAAATTGAACTAAACCATATCAATAATAATAATAATAATAATAATAATAATAATAATAATAATAATAATAATAATAATAATAATAATAATAATACACATTTATACAGCGCTCATTCTCGTGTAAAACACAAGCTCTGGGCACTTTACAATATAAAGTATCAATTTTGAGTGAAAAAAAAATGCAATGCAATGAATTCATAGCCAAATCAAGGATTCATAGCATCAATAAAAGACAATACAGTAAAGATGTGTCTTGAGATTCTTTTTAAAGGAACGTAAAGACTTGCACTCCCTCAGACCAGTTGGTAGTTCATTCCAAATCTTGGGGCCGAAACAAGCAAACAATCTATCACCAAATATTGACGAATCTGTAAGAGAAAATGTTGAGCCGACATTAGCAGCGCCGCTACGATGACACGCAATTTATGAAATTAAGGAGCAGAAACCAGTGTAAGATAAAGAACTGAACAAGTGTGTATGAAAAGTGCCAGACAAAGCAAGAAAGAAAAATACAAGTAAAAAAAAAAACTTCCCAAAATATCAATGGCTCTCGAGGGCGACGAAGACGAATGATTTTTTGGGATATTTTTTTTCTTGTATTTTTGTTTCTTGCTTTGTCTGGCTGGCGCCTTTCATGACTTGTTCAGTTCTTTAATTTTGATGACACACAACTGTTTATTTTACTTCATTGATAACTTACTTAGGCCGCCCCTTGGGGCGCCCAACATGAGCCACAAATCTTCGCCATTCTGTCCCGTCCTCCATAAGGATATGCAGCTCCCGGGTGTTGTCCATTCCTGTGTCATCTAGCAGGCAGTCAATGAATGTTTTATTCTGCCTGCCTCTGCTTTTGGTTCTCTCAGGTGGTTCCCATAGAAACAAGACTGCTTGCAATCTCCTCCTTGTGTCTCCAGAAGTGCCCCGCAAGTCTCAGTCTTCTCTTTTGTATCTTCGAAGTCACTGGGGGGAGGTCACTGTAGAGTTCTTCATTTGATATGTGCTCTTTCCAGCTTATCTTGAAGACCATCCGCAGCATACGGGTATAGCAGCCGTCCAGTTGCTTCTCAAGGGCTTTTGTCAGAGTCCATGTCGCTGCTCCATATAGAAGCACTGACTCTACCGTTGCCAGGAAAAATCTCTTCTTTATTTCCCTCTGTAAGTTTGAACTCCAGATTTTCCTGAGTTTGTGACATTGATTAATCAAAAATAAATTACATCCTTTCGCAACGGCATCATTAGATCCCGTCGCCGAGACATTCCACGAAAGAAGAATAACCCATGCTTTCCAAAGTGAGAAAATTGGAGGTTATTAATCTTGCCCAAGGAGAAAAAAAAAAACGAAAGTGCCTGAGGCGGGGGTCGAACCCAGATTAGTTGCAATAGTAGTAGCAGCAGCAGCAGCAGCAGCAGTATTGGTAGTGGTAGTAGTAGTAGTAGTAGTAGTAGTAGTAGTAGTAGTAGTAGTAGTAGTAGTAGTAGTAGTAGTTGTAGTAATGGTAGTAGCAGCAGCAGCAGTAGTAGTAGTAGTAGTAGTAGTAGTAGTAGTAGTAGTAGTAGTAGTAGTAGTAGTAGTAGTAGTAGTAGTAATAGATGAAGAAGAAGAAGAAGAAGAAGAAGAAGAAGAAGAAGAAGAAGAAGAAGAAGAAGAAGAAGAAGAAGAAGAAGAAGAAGAAGAAGAAGAAGAAGGACGACGACGACGCCGAGGAGGAGGAGGAGGAGGAAGAATAAGAAGGGTGAGGAGGAAGAAGGAGAAAGCTTACAATTAGTGGAAGTACAGCCCCTAAGACCGGAAGACACGTCAGAGTGGACAATCTCAAGCAGTCCGTCATGATTGCCCGGACGGTCACCCGGCGTTAAATGACCATGTTACTGTGAATAATAAATGATACTATCACGGCCGACTAATGCATGTTGATAGCCAGCTCTAACAGTACACTTATTTTAACGGCACATTAATTTGTCTTATTCAGCTATATAGAACGCCCACACTTTCAGTTATAATTCTATACTTATCCCTTTACACCAAGAGTGCAGACTTTGGTTTCCCTTAAATAACTACCATCTTGTGATAAGAGCCCCTAAGTGCTATGGGATTAGTTTTTAACTGTGGTTGGAAATGTGTTCGAAATTTTAAGGATTTTTTTAAATGTATCAATTTCAATTTTTTTATTTCTGATAGTGTTATATTCACATTATTACAAACGTCCTCTTAAATAAATTGAGCTTAAAGCTTTTGTGTATAACGCAATATCCACTAAACGTGCTCAAAGCTCTTTACAAGGGGTCCCTGGCCAACAGCAGCACTTAATATGGAGGTCGAGGCATGACGTCTGTTAGGCGATATTACAGTCTTTTTCGGACAGAGACAACGCTGTTAACGGCAAGGTTTTATACCTGAGTACGGTGAGAGAATGTGATTAAAGAGCCTTTTCCAAGGACTCAACTATGTGTCGAGCGAGGCTCGAATCCAGGACCTTCCGATCCTAAAACGAGTGTCATACCACTAGACCACATACCCGCACAAAATAGTAAATAGTGACGCTTAATGAATGATATCAAGTTTACAATAATAATATGAAACGTCAGATAGTTTAACGTTAAATTTCACTAGAATAAGATTTTAAAAAATAAATGTATATTCAAAATTTTTTTAAATGTGTTTTACTCAGAGATGACGAAATCGAAATGGATTGAGGGGTAGAATAAAAGATTACTTACACTCATGCGTTTTGGAATTCGAACTCGTGCAGCGGTTGTACAAAGCAAGAGTGTAAGAATCGTATATTACTACATAACTCAAGTAATATTGTGCGCCATGAAATGGGGATTCCTTAAATGATTTTTGTTTACGTTGGCGCTTACGTTCTTTTGGTGGTCCCGATGGCTTTGCTGGTAGAGTACTCTTCACAAACAAAGGGACCGAGATCGATCCTAAGTGAAGTCGAGGTTTTTTCTGACACCCCCCCCCCCTCTTCCATCCTCCACCTCCATTGTGTACCCAGCGGAAATTACTTTGCGATTGACTAGCGTCCTATCTAAAGCATAGCAGGCAATTGCTATTGTCTGCTAAACGCTATATAGAGACCAGGATAAACTCCGACTCCATGGGCCTCGTGGCTCTGAAAGGACTACTTACGTTCTTTTACCATCTGACGGCAGATAACTTCCTGAAATGTCCCTTTACAGAGAGAATGAAGTTGACGTCAATCATGTCTTTGTTATTGCCTTTTTTGCCATCCGCGTTTATGAGACATTCTCAATAAACAGTAACAACCAGACTATAAACATTCAAGGTTACACATCTTTTAGTGTGTTGGTTCATTATACTTCCGGATGGCAATGTTGTGAGCGTCTTAGCCAAGCACATACCATATATACACCCTTTCAATGCAATATTTCACAATACTATGATCCGTTTCCCTTAGGCTTTGGTTGCGATAGTACGCCCACACTTTTAATTAAAATTCAATACATAACACCTAACATTAAGGGTGTAGTAACAGAGATACGACTTTAGTTTAGCGTGTACATCTTCCTGAAAGTTCCCTTTTCATGCCTCATGGTCTTGTGGTATGACACTCGCTTTCGAATTGGAAGATCCTGGAATCGAGCCTCGCTCGGCGCATAGCAGTTGAGTCCTTGGAAAAGACCCTTTACTCATATTCTCTCACCGTACTCAGGTGTGAAATGAGTACCTGGCCGTCAACAGCGCTGTCTCTGTCGGAAAAAAAATTGTTATATCGCCTAATAGGCGTTATGTCTCGTTCTACATGTTACGTCTGTTGCTGTTGGTCAGGGACCCTTTCTAAAGCGCTTTGAGTAATTTTAGTGGATTTTGCGCTCTATAAAAGCTCTATATTTTTTTTTTACTCACATTCGTTCACCATACTCAGGTGTAAATTGAGACATGGCTGTTAACATGGCTGTCTCACGGAACGTTTCTGGTTCAAAACCCTTCTTTAGCCAACAATAAAAAACAAAAACAAAAAAAAAATAACAAAACAATGAAAACATTAGATACTTTACTACAAAAACAGATCGACGGAGGAGATTATGCCTACTGTAAAGCGCCTAGAGCCTGATGAAATCGGGGAAAAGCGCTATACAAATGCCATTTATTTTTTAAAATATTATTATCACTATTATTTAGTAGTAGTTGTCGAAGTAGTAAGTAGTAGTAGTAGTTGTTGTAGTAGCAGTAGTAGTAGTAGTAGTAGTAGTAGTAGTTGTAGTAGTAGTAGTAGTAGTAGTAGTAGTAGTAGTAGTAGCAGTAGTAGTAGTAGTAGTAGTAGTAGTAGTAGTAGTAGTAGTAGTAGTAGTAGTAGTAGTAGTAGTAGTACTAGTAATAACAATAATAGTAATAATAGTAGTAGTTAGTAGTAGTAGTAGTAGTAGTAGTAGTAGTAGTAGTAGTATAGTAGTAGTAGTAGTAGAGTTGTTGTAGTAGTAGTAGTAGTAGTAGTAGTAGTAGTAGTAGTAGTAGTAGTAGTATAGTAGTAGTAGTAGTAGTAGTAGTAGTAGTAGTAGTAGTAGTAGTAGTAGTGGTATTAGTCATAGTAGTAGTACGAGCAATAATAGTAATAATAATAATAATAATAATAATAATAATAATAATAATAATAATAATAATAATAATAATAATAATAATAATAATAATAATGATAATAATAATAATAGTAGTAGTATCAGTAGTAGTAGTAGTAGTAGTAGTAGTAGTAGTAGTAGTAGTAGTAGTAGTAGTACTAGTAATAACAATAATAGTAATAATAGTAGTAGTTAGTAGTAGTAGTAGTAGTAGTAGTAGTAGTAGTAGTAGTAGTAGTAGTAGTAGTAGTAGTAGTAGTAGTAGTAGTAGTAGTAGTAGTAGTAGTTGTTGTTGTTGTTGTTGTAGTAATTTGACCAGTTGTTTTTGTTATCATAATATAAGTATACATAAGTAACTGAAGTCCAAATACCTCCTCAGCAGCCTTCGGGGTAGCGTTGTTATCGTAGCAACGGGCGATTTCAATCAATCGTTGGTGATGAATGTTGTTCTTAGATGAATAATGGTAGTAATATAAGTAGTATAAGTAGTTTGGCCCGTTGTTTTCCTTTTCATAATTTAAGTATACGTAAGTAACTGAAGTCTAAAGAAGTTCAATCAATTGCTGTTGATGATGAGTGTTGTCCTTGGATGATTGTAGTAGTAATAGAAGTAGTTTGGCCCGTTAATTCTGTTATCATTATATAGGTATACATAAGCAACCAGGGGCGGTTGGTCACATTGTATTTAAGGCGGCACAAATCCGAAATACAGAATCAAATTTTATTGGTCTAGTTAATTTAACTTAATTTGACCTACTTTGTATGTGTGTGTGTGTGTGTGTGTGTGTGTGGAGGGGGGTATTGCATTGTTTGCATATGTGCGTGTATTTGTGTGTGCGTGTATGTGTGTGTGTTAGAATATTAACGAGACGTACTCACAAAAGAGCATCAATTATCTTGGACAAAACTTGTCTGTTAACTTTCATCTGTTCATTATAACGACTCACAGACGCAGCATGTCCTGTTTCCAACTGATTTCATATATCTACAACGTTGAAAAGTTTATATTTAACAGCATCTGTGACATGGCTATTTCATTCAGAATGCCTGAGAGATGTGCGCAATATCACTGAATCCTCCTGTTGTCCGTTATAGCATACATCACCAAAAATCAAGCAATAAAAACAATGAAGCGTTTTACGGCTTTCACTGGCAGTAAGCCATTCAACATTTTAAAAATAATCATTATTAAATCGGCGCTGTCTCCTCGGTGTGTTAGAAACTAAGTTAAAATTCACTGGTTTGTGTGGACCTAAATCTTTCACCACTATTTTCTCTTGAGGGGATAAGTGTCGGAATCGATTTTCAATTAAAAAATCAACATGATTCATGATTGGTTACAAATTACAGAAATAACTTTTTAAAATAAAATGATTCAAGATAAAAACAGGTAGGTTTCATAAACAATGACAACAGCGATAATACATTTTCTCTGAATACTAACGGTATGACACACAACTTTAGAATAATTGAATTTAAAAATCCACATTTAATTCCAAACGCAAAGCACTTGTTAACTTCACACACAATCAGCGACATCTTTATATACTATTATTAGACAATGCACACAATACAAGTTGAGTAGGGATCGTTGGGAGTGTGCGGGGATGAAGGACTCCGTGGGGTCAGGGATTTTTATTTATAGTACCATGGGGCTCTTCTCGGTGCATACTTTGTTTACTGTTCTTTTTGATATTTAATATATATTTAAGCAAAACCAACAATGATAAAATATATATTTATTGCCATTCTCTTCATCCGTATATCTAAGTGAAGCAAAGCCTCTTCTTTCAGTGATAAAACTGATATGGTTTTAATTTATCCCAAGTAGGACCTCAGGGCGTGCATCGCTAGATTGGCCGTCTTGGCCTAATTATTTTAGCAGTGAAAGACAATAGTTAGTTGGGGAGGGAGGGTGGAGGGAGATTGGGGAGTGGTAACTAACTTTCTTCAAGGTACAACAGAGTATAGGATAAAGACAGGACGGCCAAACGAATACTGGCTCATATAAACAAATAAAAAACTTCCCCACCACACCACACCCTCCGCTCATTGTCACCCCGCGCAGGCAACGGGGGAAAGATGAAACGTGCCGATTTGACGCTACCTTCGCGGAGCGACGCACGAGTCGTCAAATATTAAATTCAAAACAAAAAGCAGTATGTGCTAAATTTTTAATTTTTATCAAAATTTTAAAATTGAAGTTTTTTGTTTGGTTGACATGCTAATCTACGGAAAATATAGGGCGGCACAAAACAACTTCGCTCTATTGACCGACCGCCAGTGTAAGCAACTGAAGTCTAAAGAGTGAGTGGAGCAGGCACTTATGTTGGTAACAACAAGATATGAAGTGAGTAGAAAAGTGCCAGAAGACAATAGAGAATAAAAAATTTTTCGCGGCGGTGGTGGGGTTTGAACCTGCGACCTTATTGGTACGACAACTCCGCCTGGCAGGTGAGAGCGTGGCTCTACCGTGTGAGCTATCCACGAACACAAAAATATTCGTTTCAAACCCAAGTCATATTTCTAGAGACCTCTCTCACCCACTACTTGGAGATCACAGGCTCGCTCGCGCACAACCATCGCGAAGTTATTTTTGACCAGCAGTTAAGCTTAATAGCCAATATTCTCAACACAAACATATAACATAGAAACGATTGAGACATTGAGTATGCTCCGGTATATTGTAGAGAAAGCAACTAGCGAGTTCAATCAATTGTGCTTGGATGAATAGTAGTAGTAAAGTAGTAGTAGAAGTAGGTTGGCCCCGTTATTTTTCTGTTCATAATAATATAAGTATACAGAAACAACTGAAGTCTAAAGACCTCCTCAGCGGCAGCCGTCGGTGGAGCAGGGGGGGGGGGGTAGCGTTGTAGAGATAGCAACGAGCGAGTTCAATCAATTGTTGTCGGTGATGAGTGTTGTCCTTGAATGAATCCACCATTAATTGACTCCCAGACGCGATCTGAGTGAGCCTGTTGTTCTATCTTATCTCTTCCTGTTTGTTCTAACTTACCGCCTGGTAAGCACTCGATTGCCTCAATAATTGCCAGGAGATGAGCTCGGAGAAACTCGGATTTCCTGTGATTCTGTTCTACTTTGACAAAACACTTTATAATTTACTATTTCTTTTCTTTTGTTTAAATAGACAAACAATTCATTTCAAATATCGATCAATAAAAAATAACCTAAACTTTAGCATATTATGCGTCGCAGAATATTCACTAAACGTGTTTAACCCGCTTTACAAGGGGTCCCAAGCCACCGGAACACTTAACATGTAGGACGAGTCATGACTCAGGTTAAGCAATATTACAATATTATTTATCAAAGACAAATCTGTTAACGACAATGTATCATTTTACACCTGAGAAAGGCGAGAAAATGTGAGTAAAGAATTTTTCCCGAGGACTCAAATTTGCGCCGCCCAGAACTGGACTCGAACCTTGGATCTGCCAGTCCGACGGCAAGTGTCATACCACAAGACAACCTAGCGCAACCTGACCTTCAACTTGAACTATAAGATTTCTTGGAAGTCTTTGGTTTGAGAATCTGGAAAATTGAGGACAAATTTCAAAGTTTGATCTTTATTTGAAGTACATGATGGTTGACCAGAATAAATAAGTAATTCATGCGATTATCGTAGTTTTGAGTGAACACATTTAATTTGCTGACAATTAATTCACTCCCTTGGTTGGTGACCAAATGATAATCTAAAGAACCCATCGATACGGGACTGGTATCCCAGGGCTGTGAATTGGTATTTCTATAAAAAATCTTCTTTTGCGAGTTTTGCATACTTGTAGAAACCATACACGCGTATTTTATTCTCATAATAGTATAGTGTTCATGGTGTTGGATACAACTAAGGGACATAATCTGTGACAAATTCATTCCCATAATATGCTTCAACAGTCGAAACGTCACTTCCCTCATGGCAACTTAGTAACTGGCTCTAAACTATCGGAACAATGGCGGACGCCCTTATGAAATATTTCTCCGACGAGCATAAAAGTGTATCCAGAGGAGATAATCGTTATAAATCTGATCATATTTTGACTTTTACACATTCTGATCACAAGACATATGAAAAGTTCTAGCCAGCATGAAGAATAAAAAGTAACGATCTTCTTTGTTTAGAACCACGATGGCCGCCGTTGCTGGGCGACGTGACATCAGACTATTGAATCGTATTGTAATTCTACAACCTTGCCATCCGGAACAAAATGGACCTAGATACAACATTATGTGTAACCTTGAACGTTTATAGTGGAACGGACTATACAACTTAACTACAGCGAGATTGTATCGCCATTTTCTATATATTATATTATGAGAACCATGAGTTTACAGAATAATAGAAGGCATGTGTTGACTACGTGCCCGCTAATTGTAAACTAATAATAGCGCATGATGGGAATCGAAGGTTTAACAACAAGTCGGCTCAAATCCCCAGTAATTCTATTTTGATTGGAACTGTATTCTCGATGCCGCTGGAAACGTATTTCAGAGAGTTTTGGGGATACGGAGAAAAGCTTTGATTGATGTGTTGAAACCCAGACTCGTATGTACATTACGCTTATTAACTCTTGCAAATCTAATATTCTGTGCTTGTTGAGAAGGTAATACGCTTCAACAGTCGTAACGTCACTTCCCTCGTAATGACGCATGGTAACTTAGTAACTGGCTCTAAACTATCGGAACAATGGCTTGAAACGGACAATGGCATTTGCTTGTGATCCTTTGGATAGGACGCTAGTCTATCGCAATGTACTTTCCGCCAGATCTAAAATACCCAGCTACCATCACTGCTGGGTGGACATAAGATTTTAAAAATGTGACGTCATCACCCTAAAAGAGTTAGAAAGGAGAGTTTGATTTCTGAGCAATTACATTCAGAATGTTAAAGCATGATTTCATTTGCCTTCTGATAAATAGTTAATTTGCACCATATCCATTGGGGGCCTTGCTAGCTCAGTTGATAGAGATCTCGCTTCACATACACAGGGACCGAAATAGATCCCGTGTATAGTCGAGATTTTTTTCTGCCCTCCCCCCCCCCCCCCTCTCCCCACCCCCATCTATCCACAAAGCAATGATTGGATAGCATGATCTGTTATGTTTGAAGGGAATTATTTTACACTGAACTAGCGCCATTTCCAACGGGTAGCAAGCAATTGTTATTGTCTGTTTCACGCTAAAGAAACCAGCTCCATGGGTCGAATGGCTCTGAGGAACTAGAACTATTTCTACAATTAAAAACTACGGAATTTTAAAGTTTTCACTTGACAGATCTGCTATTATAAACTATCGACGTGTACTTATTTGCAGGTCAAAAAATCCAATTCCTTATGGGCTCATTGTTGTAATGGAAATCTCAAGGTAATGACACAAAATTGTGTTAATCACAACAATGTTGGTTCGGATGTCAGACCTGCATATATGTACAGTCGTTCTGTATGAACAACCCCAGCTCACAGTGTCAATTA
>NC_088363.1:37507318-37509818 GCF_034508935.2 Berghia stephanieae
TAATAAATAGAGGTGCCTAAATGAGTCAATAATATGGAGATAAAGATAAAGGGAGTATATCTGACTCATGAATGAACAACACGAAACAAACGACGTTTCGGCCCTTGGCCTTTTTCAAGTAAACACAGAATACATATATATATATTTATATTAGAAAAAGCTTTTTTGAAGCTATTTTTTTCTCGTACAGAGGCAACGTTGTTAAAGGCCATGTACTCATTTTACACCTGAGTAAAGTGAGATTATTTGAGTAAAAAAAGAACATTTTCTAAGGACTCAAATATGCACCTCTGAGGCCGGGACTTGAACCCTGGACATTTCGAACAGAAGGTTAGTGCCATACCACTAGACCACATAGCCGCATAATTTAGGTAATCAGACCATAAAATAAGCATGCGTCAATCACAACATAATACCGAAGACAGCGATATGATATATAGAGACTCGAAACTTCTCATGTGGCAATGGGGATTTAACAGCAGACGATGCGTATCTATGTGTGGCCATCGTAAAGTTACGGCCTGACACTAACCAAAAAATGACGTCAAAATTCCAGTCATTTGCCACAAAAGAAAACAAATCATGAGTTGTATTCAATAGTTCAACCAATGAAGTAACTTGGTTCCATGAGCTCTACTAACGACAACTCACTAGGCGGTGCAAAAACCAAATAATGACGTCAAACTGCTAGTCCTATGTGGTTCAGTGGTATGACACTCGCTTTCGGATCGGAAGGTCCTGGGTTCGAGCCTCGCTCGGCGCATAGTTGAGTCCTTGGAGAAGGCTCTTTACTCACATTCTCTCACCGTACTCAGGTGTAAAATGAGTACCTGGCCGTTAACAGCGTTGTCTCTGTCCCAAAAAAATTGTAATATCGCCTAACAGGCGTCATGTCTCGTCCTACATGTTATGTGTTGCTGTTGGCCAGGGACCCCTTGTAAAGCGCTTTGAGCATGTTTAGTGGATATTGCACTATATAAAAGCTCAAGTAAAAGCTCAAGTATTTCAGTGTCAGACTATAGATAGTATGCGCTTGGCCAAGGAGTTCACAACATTGCCATCCGGAAGTATAACGGACCAACACACAAACTCTGTGTAACCATGAACTTTTATAGATAGTATGCAGATGACGTCACTCAGGCCTTTGTTATTGTTTTTGCCATCCGCGTTTGTGAGTTGATCTCACTAAACTGTATTAACCAGACTATAAGAGTTCATGGTTACACAGAGTTTGTGTGTAGGTCCGTTATACTTCCGGATGGCAATGTTGTGAACTCCTTGGCCAAGCGCATTCTATCTATAGTCTGTTTAATACAGTTTAGTGAGAACAACTCACAAACGCGGATGGCAAAAACAATAACAAAGGCCTGAGTGACGTCATCTGCATACTATCTATAACAAAACGATGGCTACGATCTATGTCAGATCGTGTCAGGTCGGTCATAATGTTTGTTAAGTGTAATGCAATTGAATTTGGCACGGGTTTTTGCAACTTTCTTTATTCAGATGTCATTTCTTCTCACCAAATTCTCTCAGACTATAATATAAACTTTTTGTGTATTTAAACGATTGATAGAGTGTGAAGAAATGGTGTGTATTTTATTTAAACACATACCATAAATACCCAAATGCAATGTTTACCGACCTGACATTGAACACCCGCATACGGAAGGAGCGCCTAAGTTTCACGTCTCTATATTTCAATCTCCTACCGTTTTGAGACGATGGGTTAAACATTGAAGAAAGAAGGGGTCATACATGCCAAGTGTGTGGAAGCAATGATTGTTCTGACATGCTTGAATCTATCTCTGTAGTATTTGCTCACAGGGTCACTCTAGTGCAAATATCCATAAAATTGGAGACTCGCAGTCCTAGCATTACACGAGAGGAGAAATTTCGTTGTTGAACTGTTTGGACTGAGACATGGAAACATGTTTACTGCAGTAAAGTGAACAAAAATATCTCTTTTACATTTTGTTATAATTTTTTTTACGTGAGCTTTTAAATAGCGCAATATCCACTAAACGTGTCCAAAGCGCTTTACAAAGGGTCCCTGATCAACAGCAACACGTAAAATGTAGAACAAGACATGACTCCCATAAGGCGATATTACAATTTTATTCGACAGAGACGAGTACTGTGACGGAATGCGATTAAAGAGTCTTTTCCAATAACTCAACTATGAGCGAGGCTCGAACCCAGGACCTTCATATCCGAAAGCGAGTGTCACACCACAAGACCCAGAGCCGCACAGAATTAAAAAAAGTTATCTATTTATATAGATCCATAGAAATATCATTCAACTTGTTAATAGTTTTTGAACAAAATTGGATAAAGCAATTTGGAAAAAGGAAAAAGAATATGGTCATGGAACGTTCACTGCTCAAAACCCTGCTTCAATCAAACACAAATACAATAACAAAATTAACACAATACTTATTAAACTAACTCGACGACAGAAAATTATTTTTTTATGCGAAATGTTTTTCTGCCATTTGTT
>NC_088363.1:37519818-37532318 GCF_034508935.2 Berghia stephanieae
TCGCTGCCATATCTAATGTTTAGTGTTCACGCCGATGGTCAGAGATAAACTTTATCGGTTGAACGCTCTTTCTGCATGAGTTCTAGGAAAATATTTGGACAGCCGATGTTTGGGGAATCTGAGGCGTGTTCTATAGGCGAGGCAAAGCGGGAGAAAAAGCTAGTTTGACTAACGTTTTCCGCTGGAAATACACTAGCCGGTAGATCGTCGTAGCGAGTCCAGTCAATCAATAAGAATTATACATGACATTTATAACGCGCATTTTCATCACATGAGACCATAACAATACGGGTTGTCGGACCGTTAAATATAGAAGATGCTGTTATTTTGAAAATTGATGCGATGCGTTTAGTAAAAACGTCATAACATCATCACGTACAAACACACAAAACTATGTGTAACCTTGAACGTTTGATTTATAACATTTAGTGATAACCAGTCACCAAAATGGCTGCCTAAAAATAATAATAAAGAGCTAAGTGACATCAATTTTGTTCCCTCTATATGTTCTTGCTGATATGAAAAAAAGCATTTAATTAATAATAGCTAAAACAGATATTTGTCTCGATTTGCCTGCGATACGGAACACACCTCAGGCAATTCCAGATCCAGACACGACTATAATTATAACGTTATCGTTGTGAACTGAAGACACTGATAAAACAAAATGCTTATGATAGAAAACTAATAACAACCAGTACGTACAGCTTGTGATTGACCGGCGAATGAACGCGTGTGCAACGAAAAGCGCCAGCTATCCTTTTGCATTACCTGTGGAACACGCCTCATTTGATTTCATAACAGGACAATTAATAAAGATATCGTTACGTAAAACAAAAAAAAAAAAAACAACCCAAAAGAGAACAACAAATACAAAATTTAAAAGAAAAAAAAAACAAAAAAAAAAAAACAAAAAAACAAAACAACAACAACAAGAAAACCTCCAAAAGACAAACGCTCAAAAACAAAACATTTTTGAACAGTTGTATAGAGCAATATCCACAAAACGTGCTCTCTAGCCAACAGCATCACTTAACATTAAGACTGAAACGTGGCGCTTGTTAGTCACATTCGGAGCCATGAGACCCATGGAGCCGGAGTTTATCCCGGTTTCTACAGCGGGGAACGGACAATAGCAAGTGCTTCCTACCTTCTGAATGGGTCGCTATTCTATCGCAAAGTACTTTCCGACAGATATGTCCGAAGGCGAGTATCAGCTGACACCTTTTAGTCCGAAGGCAGGCGAGTGTCATACAAATTAGCAAGGAGACAAAGGAAAACATGATCGTCACAGAAAACTAATTTTAAACTCATGTGATGGACATGCGTGGAGATATACAGTAACGACACTATATGAACTGCATATTCGCATGCAGGTTCCCGATAGCTCAGTGGGTAAAGTAGTCGCTTCACAGGGAAAAGGACGGAGATCGATCCTGGGTGAAGCCGAGATTTTGTTTTTCTGAACCCTCTGTCCACCCTAGCAGAAAGTATTTGCGATAGACTAGTGTCCTATCCAAAGAGTAATAATAAATTTATATTGTTTATTTCACGCTATAGAAACGGGAATAAAACTCTGGCTCCATGGGCCTAATAACTATGAAGGACTATTTTAATATTTCAATTCAAGATACTGTGTGTATCAAATATCAGGAAAGTGGCGAATGGGAATGCATTTAGAGGGTGTCCGATTCAAACCGTATAAACGCGATGTACGATAAAATGTTATTTTTAACGTATGTTTTAATCCCAACCCCTCGACTACCCATGTTGTGTCTAACAGGGCTCCGTTAAGACGCAATAAGGCCCATGCAGCGGGAGTTTATCCCAGTTTCTATAACGTGAAAAGGAATATTATGTGGAAATGAGCTAGATAAAAGAAATTGTGTATTCAAATTCAAAATAAAGAGAATTAAGATACTGAAGCCTTTTGAAATAAAATAAACAAACAACCAACCAAAAATCAAATAAATAAACAAAACAAAACGCTCGTTAGCTTTCTTTATGAATGCTTGTATTATAATTTACATTTCATTATTTTGGTGTCCCCCAAAGGGGCAACTCCTCTAAAAAGTAACAAACCAATTTTAACAGCATTCATCTTACGTAGTAGGGTCCCCGAGGCCATTGGTGTTTTGGATCCGTGTAAAAGTGTAACTTTTTTAATAGGTCAAATTAAATAAGCAGACAAAAAACTCGGATCTGACCTTTCGGGCGTCACATAGAGGTCAAACAGTGTGAAATTATGGTTCAATTCAGAACTCTCACAATATCAAGAATTTAATAACTTGCAAATAACCAAAAAATACATTATTGTCGCTGTGATATTTCCACAGAGGACATTTTTTTTCCGGTGTGTCTTTTTTTTTACGAAACCCGCCTAAACCCGCTGAAACCCATAAACTCATATTCACTTCGAACTGCAGCCTCCGGATATTGTCGGATTTTGGAGGGTTTCGTAAAAAGGAAATACCTCCCATGGTCCGAGGTTCAATCCCCACTGGTGTAAACTTTCCCTGAGTCCCTGGTTCACTCCCCACTGATGCCCACTTCACATAACTTTGTCGGGTTTCGGTGGTTTTCGGCGGGTTTCGGCGGGTTTCTTAAAACAGAAATATACCACTTTTTAATCGACATATCAATCAAATATTTATGTAAGTCTTCTAAATTTGAAAAAAAAAACACAAAACAACAACACTTAACTTGAGCATTAAACTCGAGCTTATATTTAGGACAATGTCTACTTAACGTGCTCAAAGGGTCCCCGACCAACAGCAACACTTAACATATAGATCGAGACATGGGGCCTCTAAGGTGATATTACAATTTTTGTTCCCGCTGTCAACGGCCATGTACTCATTTTCACCTGAGTACTGTGAGAGAATGTGAGTAAAGAGACTTTTCCAAGGACTAAACTATGCGGCGAGCTAGACTCGAACCTAGGAACTTCCGATCTGAAAGCCAGTGTCATACCACTAGACCACACAGCAGCACAATTATTGGTACCAAAATCCGGGTTTAAATTGTCTTTTGAGGCAAGCTTCTTTAGTTGAGTTTAAAATTCAACTGTAAGCATCAAGTTTATCCGACGTGTATATATGTGCAGATCTGACAACCCAAATTGTTATGGGCTCATTGATGTAATGGCAATACTCTCAAAACTACGCGAAATAGTGTCCATTACAACAATATTAAATCAAGCCCATATATTATACGCTCGGTTATCTGACCTGCTATCCTGAACTCTTGCGTTAATCCCAACATTAAACGTACTGTTTTGAGAGGATTGGTCGAAAATATGGGAAACGTGCAAATTGATCTGTGAATTATCGACTCGAGATGGATCTGCCAAGAGCGTGTCTAACAAAACTTTCATGAATAAATGAGTAACTCTTTTTGCTCTCACAATTTTACCCAAGGTCAAACGACCATTCCTATGTTATTTATTCAAGCCAATCGTTACCCAAGATTGCGTATTACGTCACCCTAATTAGAGAATTTTGTCAATAACAGGATGTGACGTAAACTCGACGTGATGGACCGCTTCTTTATGTTCTGCTGCTAAATCCCTTATGGGGTACAAGAAGGGATTTAAAGGTAGGACTAATAGACAGAAAGAAAGAAAGAACGAGAGAGAGAGAGAGAGAGAGAGAGAGAGAGAGAGAGAGAGAGAGAGAGAGAGAGGGGGGGGGTAAGAAATATTTAAAGATCTAATATTCACTTCAATCAACCAAGTGGCCAATCCAAACAGCCGAAGATAAAATTGCGACTGCAAACTTTGTGAGGACAGATGGATATGAACCTATTATCATGCATTGTAACTAACAATATCCTTAAGTAGATCACATCACTAAAACAAAGATGCGACTGAAGCACCGAAGGAGGAGTCTGAGAAACAATATAATGACATGGGATTCGGTGTACTGGCTCAATAAAATTCCTTTATTTATCAATTACCACAGACAAGTTGATTGACAGCTCAATCAAACACTACATTAGAAAATGTAACCAGTTAACTTGCCGCACTTTGGAAAAAAACGGATTCAAAATTTGGCCAGATAAAATTCATCCTTCAAATATCGATCGTTTTAAATGATCATCATATTGGCAAAATCTGTCA
The DNA here is from genome assembly GCF_034508935.2 of Berghia stephanieae. NCBI lineage: Eukaryota > Metazoa > Mollusca > Gastropoda > Nudibranchia > Aeolidiidae > Berghia > Berghia stephanieae. The sequence goes on from NC_088363.1 coordinate 37,523,939, forward strand.
AATCTGTTAATTCTGCGAAGTCTTCTATAAGTTTCAGGTGTGAGCGAAGTTGCCAAGATGAGGTTCCTTTAAATCGATCGATATTTGAAGACCAGTTTTCTGGCCAAATTTTAAAATGCGAGTTTTTCTCGCAAAGTCCGGCAATTAACTAGTTAGCCGACACAAAACGCAGTCGGTCGTGTTCCAAAATAGAATTGTCAGCCAGAGAATGCTCAATTCAAGTGTCAGCTATTCAAGGTGATCCTGAAATTTGCTGAAAATCATCAAAGCGGAAACGTCATAGCGTTTACTTCTATTATTGATCGATTAAAATATCTCTCGAATTGTTTGCTTTTTATTAACGGGGTGTGTGTGTGTGGGGGGGGGGGGGGGGGTTGCCAATTGGTCAGATGGTAGAGCACTCTCTTCACACGCAAAGAGACCTAGATCGATCCCAATAGAAGTCGAGATTCTTACTGACCCTCCCCCCTCCCACTCCATATCTGATCGACCAGCAGTGCTTGGATAGCTGGGTCTTTTATAGATCTGGTGGATAATACTTTGCGATAGACTAAAGTCCTATCCAAATGGTAACAAGCAGTTATATTTTTTATCTTTTCACAACAAAGAATCCAAGATATAGTCCGGCTCCATGGGTCTCCGTGGCTCTGAATGACTAGGAATTGTTAATCAGACCTCTTATCAGTGACTTCAAATCGATCAATACTTGAAGTAATAGTTATACAGGCAGAATTAACAAGAAACACTTGTACACAATGTGTGCAATTTTACAGCAATACTGCCACACGCCAGCATAATGATAATATTAATAATAATAATAATAATAATAATAATAATAATAATAACACTAGTACTACTACTACTACTACTACTACTACTACTACTACTACTACTACTACTACTACTACTACTACTACTTACTACTAACTACTACTACTACTACTACTACTACTACTACTTCTGCTACTACTACAACTATTACTGCTACTACTACGACTACTACTGCTACTACGACTACTACTACTACTACTATTAATAATAATAATAATAATAATAATAATAATAATAATAATAATAATAATAATAATAATAATAATAATAATAATAATAATAATAATAATAATAATAATAATACTTTTTCGTTATTCAAATAGATATGCGAAGGCCAAGTTTTGAAAGTTTTTGCTAAGACGAGGATCATTTTAATCGATCGACATTTAAAGGACACGTTTTCTGGCTAAAATGTTTAATATGCGTCTTTTTTTCAGAGTCGAGTTTTGAATTCATGCACTTTTATCGAGTGCTTTTATATTATCCCTATGGCCAATGTCCAACCTATTACTATATATTCATTCGCTCCGGCAGATAATAGGGTTCAACAGTCGTGACGTCACTTCCCTCGTAATGACACATAATAACAGGTTCTAAACTATCAGAACAATGAAGGGCACCATTATCTCCATCACCGTCCGTATGAAATACTTCTCCAACAAACTTAAAAGTGTACCAGAGGATAAAAACATTATAAATCTGATCATGTTTTGACTTTTATACATTCTCATCACATGACATAAAAATGTACCGATTTTCTTTGTTTAGAACCAAGCAACTGGTTGCTGGTGGACGTGTCATAAGACTATTGAATCCTATTAGGAACAGAATTTCTCCTTTTTGTACTCGTACTCAATTATTGACCAATATAGAATATAAAAATAAGGTCTAATGATGCGTTCTAAACTATTGGGTCACCTTGCTCCACCACGCCTGATCTAGTTACATTGAAAGATTAATGAATTATACGTTGACGTCACTGAAAAGTAAGCTGGTCTTAAAAGAGCATTCTGTAATCATGGTGATGAGGTCAATCAAATGACTAAATGTCAAGTTATCTCAGAGATCACGTTGTTAATTCAGAGATGTGATACTAAATGTAATCAATATAGTTACTATTCAAATATATAATGTTTCAATTCTGCCCCACTTTTTTGTATGTTAGTCGTTACCTAGTGTTGCCTTTCAAGAAACTGAACAAGTGTGTATAAATGGTATTAGACAATAACAATAATGATATTATTAATATTATTTTTATTATTATTATTATTATTATTATTATTATTATTATTATTATTATTATTATTATTATTATTATTATTATTATTATTATTATCATTTATTATTATTATTATTATTATTATTATTATTATTATTATTATTATTATTTATTATTATTATTATTATTATTAATATATTATTATTATTATTATTATTATTATTATTATTATTATTATTATTATTATTATCATTATTAGTATTAATGTTAACATGCCATCGTAACTACGACACTACCACATTATATGTGACCCTGTTTTGTTGATAAAGGGGAAACCCGAAACGTTCATTTGGACTGTTTTTGTAATTAAATTGAAGCTTACATTCAATTTCACATTTTTAGTTATTTGTGAGAATGAATGATTTTATGCATTCAGTTGATTGGTTTATGAATTTTCAGGCCCATTTTTTCTCGTTCTTTTGTACTATTTAACTTAAAATTCAAATTAAATATAAGGCCTCTGAAGCATTTTAGACTTCATTTTTTCTATTTACATACTCAGATCAAATGATCAACGAATGAAATGTCTGTTATTTTTTTTTTCTCCTCCGAGACAACGACCGTTTTAATTGCACAATAAAACTGTTTTATTAAAAACAACGCGTTTCTCCTCTGAAGGTCGAATGTAGTAAATAATATGTAACTTAAAAAATTGACTAATGAAAGAAAAATGGATTTCTAGTTTTGACTGAAATACTGGATTTGTCAATGTCACATAAGCTAAGAATGATACATTTCATCGGCTGTCTTAAATTGAAGGAATGGTGATAAACATTTTAATTATAATAAATAAAACATCCCAGCGTCTATTGACGTCTACAAGGAACAGATTTAATCTGTTGCCATCACATATATATTGATTGAAATCATAACTATTACGCTTGTGCGGCTATGTGGTCTTGTGGTATGACACTCGCTTCCGGATCGGAAGGTCCTGGGTTCGAGCCTCGCTCGGCGCATAGTTGAGTCCTTGGAAAAGGCTCTTTACCCACATTCTCTCACCGAAATTAGGTGTAAAATGAGTACCTGGCTGTTAGCAGCGTTGTCTCTGTCCGAAAAAATTATAATATCGCCTAACAGGCGTCATGTCCCATCCTACATGTTAAGTGCTGCTGTTTGCCAGGGACCCATTGTAAAGCGGGTTGAGCACGTTTAGTGGATATTGCGCTATACAAAAGCTCAATTTTTTAACGCTTATGATATCTTACACGGTAACGACTTTTAACTTAAGTATATCAGGAAGACACAGAAAAGAAAATGTCCCAACGTGACAAATTAATGGGGAGGCATTGATGTTTTAAGATAGATATCATAAAAATTGTGCATCAAACAGTGGCAGTCAAAACAAAACAAAAAAAAAAAAGAAAAGGGCAACCTGTTTCTTGGGGATATTATTTTTTCTTGTATTATTCTTTTATTTGTTTCGTATGGTACTATTTTATGAACAATTTTTGAGACATCTGAATATCAGAACGCCGAGAGTAAACACGATAAACGCAAGCCAAGGTCCTTGACCATTCAATGCTGCCATTAAAAAAGTATAGAAAACATGATTTTATAATTTAACGCACACACACACACACACACACACACATATATATCTATATATAATATATATATATATATTATATATATATATATATATATATATATTAATACATATACAGTTTTGAGATTTGTTTTTGGCCAAATATTTGAAGGACGATGTTTCTGGCCAAATTTTAAAATATGTGTTTTTCTAGAGTACGGCGGATTACTGGTCTTTTAGTCACATATCTGGTCAATGTCTGGTTGCATTTGAAAATTGGCCTAAGGTTGGAGTCGGGACAAGCTGTTGTTGTTGAACATAAATTGCTCCCATTTTAAAACAAAATAAACTTCGGCCCAACCCGGCGTGTCCCAAAAAATCATAATGGATGACACGACGTCGGTACCGGAACAATTCCATTATTATTATTATTATTATTATTATTATTATTATTATTATTATTATTATTATTATTATTATTATTATTATTATTATTATTATTATTATTATTTATTATTATTATTATTATTATCATACTGCAATGAGACCTACTAAATTAAATACTAACTCTCTCCTTACCACCCATAGAAAAATCGTCACATTCGTTAGGATGCAGCCAACATTTTTCTCATTCTCATCAGGGAAGTGTACATCATTGGTGAGTGAATCTGAGACTGGGATTCGGCGGGTTTCGTAAAATGGAAACACCCCCATCTGAGCGGCTTCAAGAACTGTAATTCTGGGTCAGTATCCACTCCAACTCCCGCCGATTGTTGCAGTCCTAAGTAATTTCACTGATAGTCTGACAACTTCCGGTGTTAATAGCGACTAATGGCGCCCTCCTCTGAATGGCCCACGCTGTGAGTGATTTAATAGCGCAGTTGTTCTGGGGTAGTCAATGTGCTAAACAAAGTCATGTTCAGTGTATTTCTTTAGTATGTAAAGATGGAGGTTTTGGCTAAAAATCATTTAAGTAATAAACTGATTTAAAAATGGACTCTTTTAAAATTGAATGAACCCCCAAAATGTAGGCTTTTTTCATCCAAAACGTGGGATATTTAGTTAAATATAAATCATATTATTTCAAATGAATGAATGAATATGGCTGCGCTGTCTCTATGGACGATTACCGTGAATGTGTGTGTTACTTCGAGTGTGTCATTCAATTTCTAGTATCCAGTTAGTAATTAATTTCCATAAATCTCTGTCCAGTACAAGTGTTCTTATCTTTTGAATTTCATCATATGTGTTAATGTGCTGAGGCAATTGGATGATTCTTCGGTTGTTGTTTATAAATATATTTGATATTTGGTGAGATCTTGATTCAATGTTGTTGTAAGTGAAGTGGTGTTGTGTGTCTTTTGTATTTGTACTAGTAGCTATGTTTGTTATTATGAGATCATTTATTTTCTGGAATTGCCCAAATATCTTAATTGTCGAGACTTACTAAGAATGACTGCTCTGTGAGACTAAGTGTAAGTGAGAATTGATGTCATGCGTTTGGGTAAAACACTCACAAACTATGTGTGACATTGAACGTTTATGTTCCGTGTGAGAACTAATTGGGAATTAATCATTACAATGGCTGTCTTAAACTTTTAATAACAAAGAGCGATATTTATATATTGCATATATGACACCAATATCGTTCCTTTTATAGGTAGTAGATATAATTTAATCATATTACTTTGTTGTTGGATAATTTTTCTCAAACGATGGCTCTCAATTTCATGACGAAAATAAAAAAAAACTTAATTTCTTAAAGAATTATGGTCATGGCGCCCAACAGGGAATCGTGATATATGTATATATATATATATATATATATATATATATATATATATATATATATATATATCTTATGGATTTTTATCAATTTTGTTTGATGGACTCCGGATACTCCACGATTGCTATTATATGTGCCCAATTTTAGAACCTTGTCACATAGTTTAAAAAACGTGAATTTACATCATGTAAGATATATAAGATGACTTTAATGGGTAAGTCCTTTAACCCTCTCCTTACCAGCCATTTTCAGAATTTTCCCCAAAACTCCACACCCACCCAACTCAAACAGAAAAGCAACAAGCACATACTATACATATCTAATATTGTTTGGCAATATGAGCTCTATTACAGAATGTCAAGTTTTTATAGCTATAGTAAAAAGAAATGAAATTTGGATGAGAAAAGTGACGGTTGCATCGTGACAAATGTGTGGATTTTCAAATAGGTGGTAAGGAGAGGGTTAATGTTATATTTGGTTAGTAACCGAGTTTGATCTTATAAGGTACTAATAATACAAGAATCAAAATGATGCGTGATGCCATCTTTGCTTTGCACCCAAAAGATTCTAAGATCAAATCCTCGTCATTCCATGTTGTATAGAGCAAATCGCTTTTATCTAATTCACTTTTGCGGCTATGTGGTCCAGTGTTCGAGCCTCGCTCGGCGCATAGTTGAGTCATTGGAAAAGGCTTTTTATTTACATTCTCTAACCCTAGTCAGGTGTAAAATACGTACCTGGTCGTTAACAGCGTTGTCTCTGTCGGAAAAAAAAACATAACCCGTCCTATATGTTAAGTGTTGCTGTTGGTCAGGGACCCCTTTTAAAGAGTTTTGAACAAGTTTAGTAGATATTGCTATTATAAAAGCTCAAGTTCTTTTTTTTTTTTACTACGCCTGGTGCCTGGGTTACTCCAGTTTTCCCCTTGGAATTTAACTTCATGACAAATGTCATTGTTATGGATAGAAGGAATCTATTATTGTGTATCAGGGTCTATTGTTTTGGAAGGAATCGCTGAAATAATTGTACCAAGAAACCCTTTCATTCTTTTCCTTTCCAATTGATTAATTCGCAAAGAGTTATAAAACACCTGTTCACAAAGGCGTTTGACATAATAGAGTTAAATGCCTTCTCTTCACTCTTCATATACATGATCTCATTACAAACATATAACAGGTTGTTGTAAAAGGTTAAGGTCTTTGTTTTTGTTTTTTGCCATCTGCGTTTATGAGTAATGCTCACTGAACTGTATTAACCGTATTATAAACGTTCATGGATACACACAGTTTTGTGTGTTGGTCCGTTATACTTCCGGACGGCAATACGGAGTTAAAGTTAGACGCCGAAGCTCGCCGACCAATCGACTTGCCCAACACGTGACCATTTTTTTTCTCGCGTCCTCTCGTCTAATCTCGTCACTCCGGAATAGAAAGAGGAGGCGGAGCTCATATGATATAACGCAATGAAAGTTCTGTCCGATGACGGGTGGGGGGATATCACCTCTCCAAAACTTACCTTATTATGTGAGATCTTGAGATTCGTATCCAATCATCGATTGCTCGTTTGACAGTTCGCTTGTGAACAGTTAGGAGATCATCTCTTGATTTATGGGCAGGCGGCTTTGCGTAAAGGCGGTGAGTGTTGTATACATCAAAGAGTACCGCTGACCGATTGGTAAATAGTGGTTGTGTAACCCAAATGCCCTGCCGTCTCGACTGCAAGGTCTTGTATGTAATAGTTGCGCCACCATCTCAAGGCTCAGGAATTAATTAGTGAGCTGATTCAAACATTTTGGTTTTCAAATTTATCGTATACGTAATCATTTGGAAGCTACAGAGAAAGGTGTTTTTGTGTAATCCCTTTCACACACACACGCGCGCGCACACACACACACACAAACATATACAAACAATACACAAACAATACACATCCCTGGTCATCTATTGCCTATATTATTAATGTTAATATATACATCCCATGCTGATTGTCACTACCCCCCCCCCCCCCACACCCCCAACCATTTCCACCATCCAAGTACCAGCGGCCTTTTCTCTTTGATTTCGTATCATGGTCTACCCGAAGCCCAACACCTCGATCGTTTATGGGTCAACCCCCCCCCCCTCCCCCCACCTCCCCCCGTAATCAATTTATAATTTTCTCTCTGTATAGAGCGCCACATGCACAATTATATACTATTGAATGACACTGACCTTGCCCCTCCCCTAACACAAGCCAACAGCAACCCAAGCTATCCTCTATCACGTGACCTTAGATCCGATGCTGCATATCGCTTGAGAGTCTTCACTATCCAGATCTCGTTCATGGTCCCGTGAGAAGGCTATATCAGTTCGGGTTCGGCGTTCGGCGTCTCGTTCGGCCCGATTTCGTTAAAAGCCTAATGTTATGAGCTTCTTAGCCAAGTGCATACTATCTATAGGTATGTGTTGTGTATGTGTGTGTGTGTGTGTGTGTGTGTGTGTGTGTGTGACGGATGGAGAGGAAGAGCAAGACACTCAGAGCAAGGGAAATGGGATAAAAATATGAACAGAGGCAAAAGTTAAGAGATGGATAGCACGGAGGGGGAGGAAAAGAAAGAAAGAAAAAAAAAAACGAGAGAGAGAAAGAAAGAGAGAGAGAGAGAGAGAGAGAGAGAGAGAGAGAGAGAGAGAGAGAGAGTATGTGATAGAGGGAAAGAGAGAAAGTAGAAGAGCGTGAATGAGAGAAAGAGAGAGAAAGAGGGGAGGGAAGAGAAGGATAAGATAACATCCTTTACAAAATTTCAGTGGAGAGAAAGACAGAATGAGATTAGAAGGGAGAGAGAGAGAGAGAGAGAGAGAGAGAGAGAGAGAGAGAGAGAGAGAGAGAGAGAGAGAGAGAGAGAGGAGGGGGGGGGAGAGAAAGAGAGAGCTCATGCCTGGCAGAAGCAAAATGAGATACTTTTCTTTATTTAAAAAAA
>NC_088363.1:37537318-37689818 GCF_034508935.2 Berghia stephanieae
ACCGCCACTGCTTTCATCAAATAATGAATTGATGTGAAGTTTACTTATTTACATCACGTACTGTTACCAAAATTAAATGGATCAACCAAGAAACTTAACTATTTCTGAAGCGCTTTAACTCTGCTTCTAGTCCAGGCCAAGCACGGATCAGACTGGTGATGATAGATGGGAGAATAGCCTTTGAAGAGATTGGTCGCAGTTAGACTATGTAGGGTCTAATGGTCAACACAAGACAGTGACCAAAAATTATTGGGTGACTATTTGAAATATGACATAAATGTACATGAATTTAAAACAAATTAAAACCACTGTCAAACATGATGTAATAAGATAGCAACAATTATGAATACACACGCGCATATAAATACCCACACATAGACAAACACACACACATACACACACACACAAACATATATATATATATATATATATATATATACATATATATATATATATATATATATATATATATATACATATATACATACATACATATATAATTGCTAACATTCCTGGCGGTTCCTTCTAGCTTCTCCAATACTTTCAATGTCCTAGAACGTATCATCAAAGCGCATTGATAGTAAGGCGAAATTAAGACTATATAGATTTACTACTATTACTATAACTATATCTATGATAATTAGATTAAAGTATTGTTCATCCTTTCCGACAAACAGCAGCCTTCAATGCCCTTTCTTTCCATAGATGACCTTAACGAACTAGATAATAAAAGTCAAGGTCTCCAGTAAGTAGCTGATAAGTAATTTCAGAACGAGGCTGGAAATAGTTCGCGTGTCCTTGCGTTCTAACTAATGTTAATAAGTACATGGAAACCTTATATTGTTTTAGAAAGATACGTTCTACGTTCGACCCTTTTTGTGTGGATTTGTATGACCATGGCAAGTTAACGAAATTGAATCGAACGAGGAATGACGAGCAAGAAACCCCGGATCTGAACTCTTACGTCACCACATAACGTCGGGTTCAGCAGCAGTAGTAATAGTACAATTAGTAGAAGTTGTTGGTGACGAAAGAGGACAGATCTGAAGTCTTTTGTTCGTCGTTCGTCGTTCGACGTCGATATCGTTAACTTGCCAATGTTGATACACTCTGGAAAATCAGATATTGACAGTTTTGGTCAGAAAATTAGTCCTTCGAAGGTCGATTGTTGAGAATGACCATCATTGTGGAATTAACTCTCAGAGACTTTGTAAAAACAAGATAACATTCCTTTAAATCGATCGATATTTGTAAGACATGTCTCGGTCTATTTGTTGCGTAGTGCTGTTGGCTAGGAACCCTTTGTAAAGCGCTTTGAGCACGTTTAGTGGATATTGCGCCATGTAAAAAAGCTCAAAGCTCATGGTATTGCAGCATGACAAAGCGCGAGCCCACACTTGTCAAATTCGGTTCAGACCCTACAGCACCCTAGCCCTATATTTTTTCCGGCGGATCTTGCCCCATCTGATTATTTCTTTCTTTTCCATCCAGCTTAAGAGGTAGTTGGAAGGAAATCGTTATAGCCCTGATTAGGAGATAGTGGCAGATGTTCGTCGATGGTGCCGAGCAAAATCATCGGGATTCATCCTTGACGGTTGCGCCAACTAGTTCGGCGATGGCAGCTCTGTTTTGCTCGTGGTAATTATATGGAAAAATAAATGGTACGATGCGATAATAAATTAATTAATTGATTAATTTTTAAATTTTATTTGATCTTATAAATTTTTATTTATTTATTTATTTATCTATCTATTAATTTATTTGTTTGTTTGTTTCTTTAGTTATTTATCCATTTATTTATTTATCTTTTAAACTTTAAATTGTCATGTGGATAAAATTGTTTCCATTTATTTCATGATTTTGTAGACTGGTTTGTAAATGTTGACCAGTAAAATGCATGACATCTGAAACAAAGTAAAATCATAATTTATCAGAGACTTATGTATGCTTATTATCGTTGTTGCTTTCATGATTATTTTTGTCATTAATATTTCATTGTACTATGAACTTTGTACATTTATGATTCATTCGATCATCATCAGTTTTCAATTACCAGTAATCTATGATAGTATTTTTCGATTTTACATATTGATACATTTTTCCTGACATTCAAAGTTGTGTAAAACCGTCTGTGAATATACAATGCAAGCTATACGAGATTCTGTAATTATAAACTATTGTATAAGGTATTTAAAGGATAATTCCTATTAAGCCTTTAGTAAGATAAGATACGTAGCTGAAATTTTAAGCTTTCTCTTCATGTAATGTTTTTGTATGCGCTGTTGAAAACAAAAAAAAGTTATAAGAAAACGGTACTTATATTTCATCCCGCCATAGTACTTAACTTAATCATGGACAAACTAAAATCCTCTCGTTAATCTCCTAGTCTGAGGCCCCGTTGAAACTTATTTACCTCCGTTTTAACTAGTTCTACCGTGCTCTGGAAAACACTTGTATTTGCAAATTTGGTCAGACAATAACAGGGCCTTCAGTTGTCGATCGAATATAATGACCCTCATCTTAGCAAAAACTCTTAAACCTGGGGGTTCGTAAAGTCTGAGGTTTGAAAGATTTTGCCAAGATGAAGGTCATTTAAATCGATTGATAAATTGAAGGAAGATTTTTCTGGCTAAATATTTAAAAACGTGTTTTTTTCCAGAATTTTAGCAGTTGCGTGGTTAAGACCGTCAAGACGGGAAAGTGTTGTCAATCGATGTGAACGGTTCATTAGTCAACAATGATGGACTTGAGGCCAGATTCTATAACGACCTTGGAGATCTGAGCGAGATGATGTTGTAGATTATGTGGCTTTGGAGGTGATGGCGTCTGTTTGTGGTGATGACGAAGGGATCGATTGGAATAATATTGAGTTTGATAGTGGTGGAGATGGTGATGATGTATTATTGGTGGTGGTTGTGTTGTGTTGTTGTTGTCGATGATGATGATGATGATGATGATGATGATGATGATGATGATGATGATGATGATAATGATGATGGGACTTTCTTTGGAGAAAGAGTAATAAAAATCCCGAATACGTGCTAAGGCTACAGTAGAGACATCGTTAAAAAGAGAAGAGAAAGTCTTATAAAGATGCAAATGAAGTCAAGTATAGTATAATCCAAATTAAACAGTCCTGATAGTGTAGTTGATAGAAACACACACAAAGGGACTAAGACATATCCCGGCTGCAGATGATATTTTTTTTCTCTCCCCCTTCCCCTCTTGTTCACTCAAAACTGATTGTTGAGAAGCTGGGTCTTTTAGACCTGGTGGAAAGTACTTTGCGATAGACTCCCCTTCTATCCTAAGGGTAGCGAAAATTTGTCACTGTCCGTTTTACGCTATAGAAAGCGGGATAAATTCCGGCTCAATTGATATATTGGCTCTGAAGGTCCATTTTTTAAATCCAAAGAATCGTCCACAATGTCCATTTATTGTTAAATACGAAACGTTTTTAACTTTTCTAAGATAAACCAAAACTCTATATTCAACTTCCAGATTTCTATAGCATTTATCAAGTGAAGTTAAGTATGAAATATCTTATTTGAAACAACGCATCACATATTAGATATATTTTAACTTCAGCAAGCTTATAATCCTCAGAAATCTTTGAAAACACGTTCTATAGACCAACAAAACAACTAAAAAGACCCCACTTATATGAATCCGTCTCAATAAGTCATTTAAAAGATAAAGAATAACTCCTGTATTCTAATCTTCATACGATTTTGAAAAAGATATTTTTCTACTTTTATTTCTAAAGGCCAGATAACATCATTCCAGTCTTGCAATCGTTGCATTGACTTGACTTCCCGTGGAGAAGCGGATTGCTTACAAACTTGCCTGTTACTGTTTTAACTCTGTCCTTACCTGACATATTCAGGACTTTCTCAAAAACTTCACACCCAAATAACATAAAAACATTTTTTTTCACTCTGACATAATAGCAGTAAAGTTTTTGCCATACATAATTTCTTTAGCAAAACATGCTCTACAAATCACTGTTCATTTTCTTTAAATGTTATGATGTACAAAAGAAATTTGAATAAGTTAAAAGGTTGGTTGTATCGTAACGAATGTGACGATTTTCCTATATTTGGTAAGGAGAGGGTTAAGTGTATCCATGGCACAGCTCCAAACCACTTCTCATCTCTTCTATCTATCTATCTATCTATCTACATTCCGAATCGTTCATCTTCGCTCATCTACTTCCCTGTACTTGAACCGTTTGATTTCTAATTCAAATATTTTACGAGGTTCTTCTTTCGATCATTCTGCTCTTTCTGTGTGGGATGCTCTTTCAGCAGACACCAGACACCGTAATTCTCTGTCTTCCATTGAAGCCTCTTTGAAAACAGAGTACCTCCTTTCAGTTTTCTGTGAGTGATTGTAATGATGTTATATATATATATATATATATATATATATATATATATATATATATATATATATATGTATATATATATATATATATATATATATATATATATATATATATATATATATATGTATGTATGTTAATACTATTATAAGAACAGACTTAGACATTAAAAACATTTTTCAATTCTCAACCACAAATTACACCAATTAATGGGACAAAACCCACAACGCTATGATGACAGGCCCGTGTGTTATTGACCTGGCAAGCAAATTCATTCACTTGATAATAATAGTAATAATAATAATAATAATAATAATAATAATAATATTATATATATATATATATATATATATATATATATATATATATATATATGACATTGTATAAGCGCTTCCGATCACATTTTGTAGAGAGGGGCGCTATAGAAATTACGCATTACTATTATTAAGTGAATGCAATAACACACGGATCAAAACATCATGGCGTTGTAGGTTTGTCCCATGAATTGGTGTAATTTGTGGTTGAGACTTGAAAAATGTTATTAACTTTTAAGTCTGTTCTTATAATTGTATTTACCTTTCTGGACACAACTAAAACTTAAGCACTTTGTATAGCGCAATATCTACTAATCTTGCTCAATGCGCTTTACGAGGGGTCTATTATCTAGCCAACATCAACACTTGACGTGTAGGTACTGTTAAGAAATATTGCTTTTTTTCTGAACTAGAAAATCCTAATTTTATTAATTTTACACTTGAGTACTGTGACAGAATGTGTGTAAACAGCCTTTTCCAATGACTCAACTATGTCTCGCTTAGAGCGATACTCAAACCCCTGAACTGCCGATCTGAAGGCGAGGGTCATACCACAAGACCAAATTATAAATTAAAACCAAAAAATCTAAGGGACTTAATCAGTGAAAAAGACATTCTCTTGATATCAATGCTAAAAACGTTTCTGTTTGATCAGTCCTAACATCTCATGTCAATCAACAATTTGTCACATTGCGCCTAACACACCTCCATTCACTGATCACTCAAATTAGAGTTAATTTTATTCATTCAAACAGAATGACATAGCTACCATCTACAAATGAAGTTTGGTTTTCCAAAACTCCATAACTCCGTTTATTCCTCATTTTGAGATATTGAGAATTATTTCCCCTAGGATTGCTCATTCGGTCTATCATTTAATCATATTTAAACTTCAAATTCACACAAATCTAAGGAAACTATTGTGCAATTTGATGCTTAAAATAAATTTTACATTCCAATTTATCTTATGGATAGAAAATCTCAAAGAGTAGAAAAATCGACTTAACGAGTTTTGGAAAACCAGCCTTCAAATTTATTCTGGCCCTCAACAATTATTCATAAAATATTATAACACCGCAATGAAATACCGGAACAGATGTTTTGTCCTTCTCTGAAAATAAACGTATTTAAAATTTTGGCCAGAAAACTGGGACTTCAAATAATTATTGATCGATTAAATTGACCCCCACCTTTTCCAAAAAAATAACCCCCCCAAAAAAAACTCTCAAACCTGGGATATCATGAAAGTCTTCAAAGACTGTAAGTAAGTTGAGAGTTTTTTTTTTAAAAGATGAGGGTCATTTTAATCGATCGATATTTAAACGACCAATTTACTGGCCAAAATTCTAAATATGTGTTTAAAAAAGAAAAAAAAAGTTCCAGAGCCCGTATTGTAAAGGCACACTGTGACCCAGACGATTTGCCGGAAGAGGGTGGGGCGGGCGTGGAGGTTGTAATCATCCATATGGAAATAAATATAATAATATTTGCAAGATAAAAGCTCTATTTATTTGTGATAAAACCGAAGTTATGTGGGGATTTGAACAAGATTAAAACATTGTGATAAAAGTTAGAATCACAAGATTGTCTGCTCTAAAGTTTAGCCCTTTCCTTACCAGTCATAGGAATATCGTCGCATTCGTTAACGACGCAGCCAACAAGTTTGTCAATCTTATTTCTCTTGAACGTAACATAATTTTGGTTATAGATTTAAAACATTGACACTGTGTTGTGGAGCTCATTTTGGTGAACAATATTATGTATAGATAGAATGAAGTTGATGTCACTCGGGTCTTTGTTACAGTTTTTTTTGGTGGGGGGGGGGGGGGGGGGGTTTGGGCCATCCACGTTTATGAGTAATTCTCACTTAACTTTCTCCTTACCAGGGATCTAATTCATGGACCTGGACTATGATAGTCTCGGGCTATAGCAAAATCCAACACTTTGGGAAGTCCGAGACTACGAAAAGTAAGCTATTCATGGAGTCAGACATTTTCCCCTGACTATCAGGTCTCGGACTACGTGTGCGAAGTCTCAGACTACAGAGGTCAATCTATTTTTAACTGGGGATTCCTCGAAAACGTATCACAAAACGTCATAGAAATGTGTTACTTTTCTCAATTTATCAAATTAATATATAAAGTGTTGCTATTGGTTCTTGGTTGTATATTTTTACATTTTTATACATTTGCATATATTATATATGTATACATTGTCGCCATAGATTCTCAACTTTGTGTTTATTCATTTCCATGGATGCCACGTCTGTAAACGAATTTCCATTTTTTTATGAATAAGATATATTTTATCTAATCTTATGTTATTTTCCTACAGTTGGTAAGGTTAGGGTTAACTGTATTATACAGACTATAAAAGATCTTGGTTACACAGAGCTTTGTGTATGGTCAGTTATGCTTCCGGATGGCAATGTTGTGAGTTTCTTAGCCTGGTTAATAAAGTTTAGTGAAGATTACTCATAAACGCGGATGACATAAAGCAAGAACAAAGACCTGACTGACATCAACTTCATTTTTTGGAATAGGCGCTCTATAAATAAATAACATTATTATTATTATTATTATTATTATTATTATTATTATTATTATTATTATTATTATTATTATTATTATTATTATTATTATACTCCAACTTAATTTTGATCGTCGACGGTTATTCTACCATAATAATTTAACAGATAAGGCACACCGTGACCCAGACGTCTTTGCAGAATTAACCATTATACAAGATGTGAGCAATATTTGAATGTTTCCTTTAATGCAAATTAGCTGGTGTTGACAGGACAAAACGACCTAAAAGCTTTTAAAGCTGTAAGAGCAGTTATACTTTGAACTTTATCTATTTTCTTCTTCTTCTTGTTTCTTCTATATTATATAAACCCAATGAATCAGACATTATTTTACTTGACTTATTTTGATATTGATTATTGTGGTGTCAATAGGACAATGTAATTCTTACAAAATCATTGAACATTTATTAATATGATGATGAATGTTTGGAATCATTTTGAAAAAAAAGAAAAGAAAATTAAAAATTGAGCTTTTATAGTGCAATATCCACTTAACGTGCTCAAAGCGCTTTACAAGGGGTCCCTGACCAACAGCAACACGTAACATGTGAAACGAGACATGGAGTCCGTTAGGCGATATTCCAATATTTTCGGACAAAGACAACGCTGTTGATGGCCAGGTTCTCATTGTATACCTGCGTACGGTGAGAGAGTGCGAGTAAGGAACCTTTTCCAAGGACTCAACTATGCGCCGATCGAGGCTCGAACCCAGAACCAACCGATCCGAAAGCGAGTGTCATGCCACTAGACCACATAGCAGCACCCACATCCGCATGGAAAGACGTATCACATAAAGGCTGTTTTAAATAAGGATCTTCTAATAGTGATGTTACCATGCAAGGACTCCTAGGTATATTATTTGGTGAAGTCCTTCAGAAGGCTCATGGAGCTAGAGTTTATCGCGGTTTCTATAGGGTGAACGAACAATAGCAATTGCTTTCTACCATTTGGATGTTACGCTAGTCGTTCTCAACGATAAGCCGCCCAGGCTCGAACACAGACCTTCCGACCCAAAAGCGAGTGTCATAAGACAAGACCACATAGCCGCACTACTTTTCAGATTACTCTGTAGAAACCCCAATGATTGTGTAAATCAACAAAATTAAATTACAATTCCGGTAGCATAGAATATTATTTCAATGCCCGGAATTTCCCAGTACAGCAAACTGGTCTGTTGGTTTAATCAGATACCCCATTGACTCAGTGTCCATATTGAATGATATGTGTTTGGTCTCCTAGGTCGATGTGGGGTTGATAACAAAAAGAAATGGGTTGATGGCTGAATGCGCTGGGAGAAGACATAAAAGACGTGACAGAAACACGCAAAACGTCAATTTCACACCCAAGACCCCAAGAGATCAAGGCAGTACTTTGTGTTAGGTCCCAGAATCAGGGTTGCCACATCGATTTGTTAAATATGCCAAAAGAAGAGATAGAGGAATTGTAACATAGTGTGAAAATTGGCTAAATTCGCGTGATTTTCATTTCATAGCAATGTTCAGAATGAAAAATAAATAGAGCTTTATGTAATATATTCTTCCTTCTTCAATTTAGACCTAACTGAATAATAGTTCTAATTTATCTTACACATTTTCATTTCAGACTTTTAGTTTTATAAAATAATTAACATTAATTTATCATTTAAAGAATAATAATAATATATCAAAATTAAGATTCATTTCCCATGTATCTCCAGACCACCTCCTCTATATATCTTATTGATTGTTTGATACCAATAAGACTTCAGTAAATAAATAGTATGCCACTGTGAAATGATAATGTGGCATTAAACACATCAAACTGGTAACCGTGGCTGGAGTCGTGGCAATACCGAGTTACCAATAAACAAATGCTTTTAGACGTGGGCGTAACTTAATTTTGAATTATTAAATACAGATCAGACTTTCGTCAAACATAAACTGAAATTGGAGAATGTATATGACGGGATGTGGGACACATTATATATGAGAAATATTACCCGTATTCCTGGGACTATCAAAGCAGACGGATTTTATGAAACCTCGCTTCATCCCCCCCTCTCCCTTTCCAGTCTCCCCCCCCCCCCCCACCCCTTAGCTCCATCGTTTGTATCTATAAAAAAGAACTTCAGTTGAATAATTCACATTTACATTTTCTTTTAAATATAAAAACAACAACAAAAAATCACAAAAAGCACGTGATATTTTATGTAGCCCAATATCCACTAAATGTGCTCAAACGCGTTACAAAGGACCAACAGCAACGGGTAACATATAGAACAAGACACGACGCCTATTAAGCGATATTACAATTTTCAGACAGAGAACGCTGTTACCGGTCAGGTAATCATTTACCCTGGATTACGGTGAGAGAATGTGGGCAATGAGCCTTTTCCAAGGACTCACCTATGCGCCGAGCGAGATTCGAACACAGACCTTCCGATCCAAAAGCGAGTGTTATACCACAAGACAACGGCCTACTTTACAGAAGATACTATCCACTTACATTATAACTATTCTTTTTTAAATATAAAAACTGATTGCTTATACCAGACAGTCAGGAAGCATGGAAAATATACTATTATTACAAGAAAACACTTTGATTTCCAGGAAGACAGTTGATATTCGTTTACAGCTAGAGTAAACATGAATCAGCTTAATATTTACCATTTCCATTATGATAAAACGCTCATGGTTATCTCGAGAAAATACATGCATGTCAAGAAATACTTGACATTTGACATTGTTGACGTCTAGAATGGACTGGAATCGAATAATTCAACTCGACTGTAAATAGGACGGCGTCTGAATGATTCAATTTTTTTCTTACTCTGCAATGTTATTCTGTTTTAACATATAAACCGTCAACTTTACACAGACTGCTAGCGACCAGCAAAATATCACTAATAATATAAATGGAATATTCCGAGAAAAGAGTTGACTTATATGGTTAACAATAGGGTAGCAAGCAATTGTTATTTTCCGTTTCACGCTTCAGAAACCGGGATAAACTCCAGGTCCATGGGCCTGGTGGCCTTGAAGGACTACTTCACTGGTTTTATTCCACGTATGATTTTACATATGACGAGAAAGCACTTCGAACAATAAACTTTTCAGGAGAGAAGTTTAATTCTGTTTCACAACAAATGTAAACATGGGACAAGTCTTTTTTACTATTTCTATTACGATCAGAGGCCCATATTTATCTCCAGAAAATACGTATGTAGTCGAATAATGTATATTTAATCACGAGAAAGAAGTTGAGTTTTGTTTCAACTTAATGTAAACATTCGACACGTCAAAATTTACTATTTCTATTATGATCAGGGGCTCGTGTTTATATCTCGAAAATACGGCTTTAGTCGAATAATCTAACTTGACCCTTTCCTTCATTGCAATGTTATTGTTTTTATATAACACGAGAATGTACCAAGAGAGAGAACTGTATAATTGGAAAGAAGTTGAAATTTGTTTCATAAGCAATATGACTCAAGTCTATGTTTACTATTTCTATTATGATCAGTGGCTCATATTTATCTCTAGAAAATACAGTTGGAGTCGAATAATCTAGCTCGAAACATTCCTACATTGCAATATTATTGTCTTTATATTTGGGATAGAGATAGATAGTAGGATAGATAGATAGATAGATAGATAGATAGATAGAGAGAGAGAGAGAGAGAGAGAGAGAGAGAGAGAGAGAGAGAGAGAGAGAGAGATAACTTTATCAGGAAAGAGGGTGACTTTTGTTTCAAAACTAGACGTCTAATATAAATACGAGACAAGTCTATGTTTACCATTTCCATTATGTCAAAACCTATGTGTTTGTCAAGTAAATACACGAATTCTATAAAATGCTTGATTTTCTTTTAGGTTTATCTTATGAAATAGACGGGCGTTAAATAATTTAACGTTAGTGTTTTTATAGGAAAACTGTGTGCTTCCTCTAAACTTTCAGTGAATAAAATATATTATCAATATCACAAAACTACACTTTGAATAATGTTTGGTTCACGACTAATGTAAACATACACTTCTTGTTTACTGTGTATTTCTATTAGGATAAAGTGCAAATGTCCAGTGTAAATTGATGCTATGCGTTTAGGTAAAATGCCGTAAACTCATGGCCTGCTACTAACCCCCAAATTACGTCAAAAGATAAATCTTTGGCCACAAAAGAAAATAAATCGTGAGTTGTATTCAAATGCTCAACCAATGGGATCATTTGCTTCCTTGGCCAATACTAACAATACTCTAGGCGATCCACAAACCTAAAAACGACGTCAAACTATGGGTCTCAGTGGGGTTTAGCGTGGCCTTCGTAAAGTTATGGCCTGACACTGACCAAAAAATGACGTCAAAATACCAGTCTTTTGCCAGAAAACAAAACAAATCGTGAGTTGTATTCAATAGTTCAACCAATGGGACCACTTGTTTCCATGAGCTCTACTAACGACAACTTACTAGGCGGTGCAAAAACCAAATAATGACGTCAAGATGCCAGTCCTTTTGGATTTAAGTGTCAGGCTATAACTTTAAATACATTGAATTGATCCTTTAAACTCATTTATACAATAGCTCTGGCAACAAATCGTCGTTTTAGAGAAGTTCACCGAATTTAAGTTATCTATATAATTGTCAATTTGGACCCAAAAATTCGTATTTTCTACGAAATTTTCGTTACAGCACGCAGATCTGCTCAGTCTTGTAATGCCAACATTCATTACTTTATCAGAAGTTTCAAATTTCAGTTGTTTGTGATCCTCTTCCCGTCCCTCCCTAATCCCGCCCCCCCCCCCGACAAACCCTTCCTCCCTACCCCCCCTCCCAAATTGCTATCTTTTTCTTGAGTATCCACTTCTCAAGTAATGGTCCAGACAGTCTGGGAGAGACAAGTAAAACAATTCAACACGAGAGACCCATTAATTTATTGAGAGGCAGGAGCTAAAGTTCCACTTCAAAGACGTATCCATTTTTTGGATTATTATTTTTTAAATTCTCTGCCAGACTTTCATTATTGTTATTAACTGTGCCTTGTTTATAGTATTTTAGTTGGAAAAGCTTAAAAAGCTTAAATATAATAATTACTTGTTCTTACAGTAGATATGTCTATCCATCTATCTATCTATCTATCTATCTATCTATCTATCTATCTATCTATCTATCTGTCTATTAATATATCTTTCTATGACGCAGACACAACGTTGTAGGCAAATAAGTAACAGAGGTTGAAGAGTTCTATGCAGCCATACTCTGGAAAACTCCTTATTTTGAAAAAAAAAATGGCCAGAAACTCGTCCTTCAAACATCGATCATTTAAATGACCCTCATCTTGGCAAAAACTCTCAAACATGTGACTTCTCGACAGTATGAACCGTGCCCATTTAATGAACTTCATGTTTAGTCGATTAACTTAAAATCTATGATTCAAGTGTTGAATAGAATTTAAAATCACGTTCTATTGCCTAAATAGACTCCGTAAGAAAACTCCAAGTCGCTTTTTATTTGGCACGTCGAGATAGTTTTCTGTTTTTAATATATTATATATGTCGCTCACTTATCGTAGAAATATTTTCAATGTTAAGAACGAAAATTTGCTCATATATTATCAGTTTTAAAGACATTGATTGTATTCAAAATAGGGAGAGGAACCACTTAACGGTATAGATTCAGTGCAAGTACTCCTATCTCATTGTCATACTTGGTAACGGGAAGGTTGGCACACAGCCCACATGCTGAAATGATGGCGTCTGTTTTCGATAGGCTTTGTGGACGATTTTAACGTAAAACCTGTCGTCAGCATCTTAGTTTCTCATTTATAAGCAGGCCCTCTTTTGTTCTTTGTTTTCCATTTATATCACAATTGACTCCTTTTAGGGAAGTTTAATATTTCATATGCCATAATGGGCATTTAAATAGCGCAATATCCACTAAACATGATCAAACCGCTCTACAGGCGTCTCTAGCCAACAGCAACATTTAAGATGTTGGGAGAAACATGACGTCCGCCAGGATATATATAGGAAACGCTGTCAATAGCCATATTATGCTCATTTTTTTACTCACACGCCCAGAGCGGGAACTCGAACTCGAACTCTCGACCTTCCGCTCCGAAGGTGAGTGTCATATCATTAGACCACACAATTGGATCTTGACATCGAATCAATGATATCATAGATGGAAATGTCAATTGGCAACAAACAAATGATATGTCTACAGATTTAAGTACGTCTCGTGTTTTGACCAAGTAATGGGTATTTCATTAGCAGTCTGTGCGATAGTATTGGCAAATATCCTGTCTAACATTTTACAGTAATTCAGACTCAGCCATCAAATCAATGCCGCAAATGATTTGTTGTTTAATGTTGACTACAGACTTGCTGTCCATAGGGGATTACCGAAGTCCTTAAAGACAATGAAAGAAGTGAGTAGGAGAGTGCTAGAAGACAATAGAGAATTTAAAAAACTTCGTGGCGGCGATGGGGGCTCGAACCCGCAACACTACTGGTAGGACAACTCCGCCTGACCGGGGAGATCTTCTTCTTCTTCTTCTTCTTCTTCTTCTTCTTCTTCTTCTTCTTCTTCTTCTTCTTCTTCTTCTTCTTCTTCTTCTTATTATTATTATTATTATTATTATTATTATTAGTAGTAGTAGTAGTATTAGTAGTAGTAGTAGTAGTAGTAGTAGTAGTAGTAGTAGTAGTAGTAGTAGTAGTAGTAGTAGTAGTAGTAGTAGTAGTAGTAGTAGTAGTAGTAGTAGTATTAGTAGTATTTGTATTATTATTATTATTGTTGTTGGTGTTGACGATGATTTAATATTTCAAAAGAAAAATGATGGTTATTGGCCAGGAAAGGCCTAAAATAAACTCTTGCAATCTCTAAAAATCTCTATAGAAAGTATGTGCTTTGCTAAGAAACTCACAACATTGCCATCCTGAAATATGATCCGGTTAATAGAGCTTAGTAACAATTACTCATAAACGGGGATGGCTAAAATACAATAACAAAGAGCTGAGTGACGTTAACTTCATACTATCTATGATATTAGCCGACCTTATCTCTATTATTTGTGCCATATTTTTTTTTATCAAACTTGACTCAATTTTAGACCTTTTTTCATATTTTCTTTTTCACAAAAGTATAATATTGACATTGGGTCACTGATATGCTGGTTGGAAAGGTCAATTCACATCATCTGATAGGCATTTATCGTTTTAAGTTTGTCTTGCTTTTTTGTTAACCAAGTAATGGGTGTTTGATTAGCACTCAAAGTGATAGTATTGGCAAACAGTCTATCGAACATTCGAGACTCGATGTCCATATCATTGATTTTTAGATCAACATGAGCTACAAACGTCGTCTCACGAGGATTTCCAAAGTCCTTGAATTACTCTTGTTAAACTCCATCCAGACGGTGGTCGATTGTACCCTAAACTAGACCTGCTTACTACTACGACAAATCATTAGAATTACAAATTTTTGGTTCTATCTACACAACAGCATACACATCTTTGACTCAATAAATCTTGTTGAAAAGTTTAGTTTTGCTCTTTAGAATCTACTATATTGAGGACTTTGGAGCATTTTTTGGATAATGATTGAGGACAAATTATTATTTTCCAAAGCTGTCTACAGTGACTTTTTTCTTTATCTTCCATTGGAGCAACGAATTTTGAAATTTCAATCAAACACGATACAAAAGGTAACAAAGCATCAAAATACATGCAACCATTTTCAAAACAAAAACAACCCCACCCCACAAAATAATAACAAAAAACAACAAAACAAAAACAAAAACAAAAACAAAACAAGAAAACAAAAACAAAAACAACAAAAAAAAACAACAACCAACAAACAAAAAATAAAAACAAATACAGAAAAACAGTCACTTTCGGGTCGGACGGTCCTGGGTTCGAGCCTCACTTGGCACATAGTTGGGTCTTTACTAACATTCTCTTACAGTACTCACGTGTAAAATGAGTACCTGGCCGTTAACAGAGTTGTCTCTGTCCGAAAATATTGTAATATCGCCTAACAAACGTCATTTGCCGTCCTATATGATAAGTGTTGCTGTTGGCCAGAGACTCATTGTAAAGCGGTTTGAGCACCTTTAGTAGATATTGCTATATATCAAAGCTCAATTTAAGTCCGACTCACCATCGTTATATTATTCTGTAAAACAAAAACCAGGACTTTCAGTTACCAAGATCACAAATCAAACAAAAACGTTTTGCCGGAAAAGAGTCAATGCGTTATCTTTATCTGCGTCTGGAAGTTGTCACCATCTGTTGTTTGTTTCTCAGGACACCTGACACCGACAACCTTTATACCGCTCATTTTAGTGTCAAGAACAGCTCCTAATAGGATTCAATAGTCTGATGTCGCGTCCGCCCAGCAACGAGTAGCTTGGTTCTAAACAAAGAAAATCGGTACTTGTTATTCTTCTGTATAACTGCGGCACTTGGGCGTTGACAAAATCCGAAGAAGGGTACTGGACATCAAATACCCAAAAAAGATCTCAAATGAATCACTCTATAAGATCACAAAAGAAAGACCAATCTCCCTTGACATGTTACAACAACGATGGCAACTTTTCGGTCACATACTACGCAGGGACAAAAACATACCAGCTAACCAAGCCATGTCGGGATACTTCCAAAAACACGGGAACCTTTTCAGAGGAAGACCGATCACAACACTCCCTGTGATCCTAAACAAAAACCTCACAACACTTGGACAAAGCATTAGTCTCATAACGGCAGGGGACCTTGAAAATCTGAGAACCCTAGCAGAGGACCGGCAATATTGGAGACACCTCACACAGGAAATACTGGAAACAGCCAAGGCGACCCGATCTTTCGGTCGAGACGCGAAAGGCATCTAAGTCAAGCCAAGTCAGTTATTCTTCACGCTGGCTAGAACTTTTCCACATGTCATGTGATCAGAATGTGTAAAAGTCAAAACATGATCAGATTTATAATGATTTTCTCCTCTGGATAAACTTTTATGCTCATAAACTTTTATGCTCGTCGGAGAAGTATTTCATAATGGCGTCCGCCATTGTTCCGATAGTTTAGAATTAGTTACTAAGTTACTATGCGTCATTACAAGGGAAGCGACGTCACAACTGTTGAAGCCTATTACGTCCTCAAAATTGTGCAAATTCTATAAAAGGGACAAGATTAGGTAGGATTTTGGTGGGGCTTTGACAAATCTGATACAAACAAAACTAGAGCTGTCAGAATCTGACAACCGCATATATTTCATATTTTATGACTTAGTGCAACAAAACAAGATATGAGGTCTAGTGCTATGACACTCGCTTTTGGACCAGAACGTCCTGGACTCGAGCCTCGCTCGGCGCATTGTTAAGCACTTGGAAAAGACTCTTCTTAACTGACATTCACCGTACACATGTGTCCTTGGCCGTTAAACATTGTGCAAATTCTATAAAAGGGCTAAGAATTGGAAGCGTTGTGGTTGGCTGTGACAATTCTGATACAAACGAAACCAACACTGTCGTAATCTGGCAAAACGCATATATTTAATTTTGTCTAAAGAACATCCACATAACAAAATATCGATTGATTGCGAATAATTTCAAAATATTGACATTTTAAAGTGCGACTCAACTATAATATATTATGTTCTTGTGATAAAACACTATTCTTATGTTCGGAGGCTCCAGAGTTCGAGTTCCCCCCTCTGCGTGGCGCATAGAGTCCTTGGAAAAGTATATTAACTCTCTCCTTACCAGCCATTTTCAGGATTTTCTCCAAAACTTCAAAGCTAACTAACACAAAAATATATTTTTTATCACTCGAATACAATGGCGGTAAGGCTCTTGCGATAAATAATTTCTTTAGAAAAACATGCTCTACGACACACTTTTCATTTTCTTTAAATTTTATGATGTACAAGAGAAATTTGAATTTTAAAAATGTTGGTTGTATCGTAACGAATGTGACGATTTTCCTATAGTTGGTAAGGAGAGGGTTAATTTAGTCACAATATTTAACCGTACTATTGTGTAAAATGAATACATGGACGCCACACAGTGTTGTCTAGGAGAGAAAAAAGAACTGTAATGTCGCCTAACAGGCGGCATGTCTCGTTGTATATAAAGTCTTACAGTTTGTGCATGTTTAGTGGGTATTGCGCTATATTATTCTCAGTCTTACGTGAGACTTTTATAGCGCAAAATCCACTAAACATGCTCAAACTCTTTACAAGGGGACCCCACAAACAGCAAGACTTTATATACAGGACGAGACATGACTCCTGTTAGGCGAAATTACCTTTCTTTTTTTTTCCAACCGAGACATCGCTGTTTGGCGGCCACGTACTCATTTTACACAAGAGTACGGTGAAAGACTGTCACTAAATATATTTAGAGCAAGTTGAGTGGCTATTGCTCTATAACAGTTTCAAGCTCTTATGGCAAAAATAAATAATTTATTTTCTTCAACTTTTTCATTGATTGTACAAAACAAATCATGAGAAGAGAAATATCCATTGAATCGTAACGAATACGAGAAATTTCCTGTAATTGGTAATGAGAGGGTTAAATCAGCCAGTCACATATAAAAGATAAAGAAAACAACCTTGGGCTTTTATATAGCGCAATATCCACTAAACGTACTTTACAGATGGTCCCTGACCAACAGCAACACGTAACATGTAGAGCGAGACATGACGCCTTGGAGAAATTTCAATTTTTTTACGACAGAGACAACGCTGTTGACGGCCAGGTACTCACTTTACACCTAAGCACGGTGAGTGAGATTTCCGATCTGAAAGCGAGTATCATACCACAAAACCACATAGCCGCATAAAAGACCAAATGCTGACGATGTGTAATCAATATTAGCAATGAATAGTATTCCTGGCAATAATGATAAATCATTGTCTGTAACGAGAACATTTATTCTTAAAAAGTGAGAACAGATTCCCTTCTAGTGTTGACATTTTATTCTCTCTACAAAAATCCCTTTATAGTCGTACGCAAAATCTCAGGTCGTACGTATTGGTAGCATTGGCCGGCAATAATTACATCCCTTTCCGGAACTCGGCGTTGATGTGGTCTTGGCATGCGCAGTCAGGCCTTGACACCGGAACCTATTGAGTCGTTGAAAGAATATTGCCACGGTTATTGGAGGGAATGTTGCAGTGCATGACGGTTAATGCCTTCCCTAGATCGGAGAGCGACATTGTCAGGAAACACGTTATCGATGTTCAAATTAATATCATCTCTACGAATGCAAAGAATGGTCATTCCATAGAAAAAAAAATTCATTCATTTTTGTCTCAAATAATAAAGTTTTTATGTAGCCTATCGTATCATAACAGTATTACGTCAAGATGAATCAAACAGATATTTAAAAATTAACTAGAGCACTTATATAGAACAATGTCCACAAAACGTGCTCTAAGTGTTTTACAAGGGGTCCCTAGCCAAATGCTACACTTAACATAAAGGACAAGGAACGAAGTCTTTTATGCGATAATACAATTTATTTGCTGACAAAGACAACGCTGTATCGGGCAGGTACTAATTTTACACCTGAATACGATGAAAGAATGTGAGTAACGAGCCTTTTTTCAATGACTCAATTATGCGCCGTTAGGAACGGGTTTCGAACCCAGGACCTCCCGGTCCAAAGGTGAAAGTCATACCACTAGACCACGTAGGGCTAGAAAGATGAATTTCTATGGGTTTTTTCTCACTTTAGGTAAATGTATAATTATAATCCTTCTGCTATTTTGGGGACTATGTTCTTTTGGTGGACTTTGGTGGACTTTCTCCTGTAATGTGACGTTTGGGGGGGGGGGGGTTGTGAGGTGTAGTCAGGCTACATTATATTATTACTACATATATTTCTTTTCAGCATAGATGGTAACGATATTGCCCAGACACTCAATTCCAAGGACGTAACTTTTAAGCGAGGCTCGAACCTGGACCTAGACTCACAAGTCAAATGCCATAGCACTAAACCACAAAGTTGTTCAATTATGATATATATTTTTTAATCTCAGGATAATAGACATTTAGATATCTATCTTCCTCTTATGTAGTTATTTATCTGGATACAATAATGATTAACTATTCGTTGCTGCAGGGATAACATGGTATCGTTGATATACCCGTATTATATTACGGCCATTGTCCACTTTTTCCATTTTGATTTATATCATTTTGTTATACATACACGACTGAGCATTCACGATATAGCAATAATGAGAATGGATGTTTTTGACTTTTTAAACAATATTTTTTTTATTAAAATGTTTTTCCATCTGATTTTCCATGATAAACATTTTTTCTCAAATAATATAACATGCAATGAGTAATATAATATTGTTACTTATGTTTTAAAGGTTTTTAACTCACTCAATCCTAGAGATTTTTGCTACTTTTCAAATTAAAAAATGAGCATGTAAATAGATAGTTTTATTCAACTACCATTAACATATAAAAACTAAAAATATCGCTTGGATACTACGCCTATAATTTGTATCAGAAAAAATGAAATAAATTTGATTGCAGAATAATGCAATAACAGTAAAACAATACAGATATTTGCGTTGTCTAGATGTCAAATTGTATACACTATTCCCCCCCCCCCCCCCACCTCTCCCTCAACCCCTACCCCCACCCCAATGAGACGACATGAAACCTTGTTATTATCATATATCACCCATCGCCTCATGTCGGTATTATGTCCGGATAATCGAGGTAATAGAAACAGCATAGTTCTCTCTCTCTCTCTCTCTCTCTCTCTCTCTCTCTCTCTCTCTCTCTCCCTCAAAATTATTTAATAACGCCTCACGGACGTTGCGTCTCTTCCTCTTTCATGATAGATTTGTGTTGGCTTGGGACTTTTGTAATTTCCTTTGATCACATTTAGTTGATATTGTGCTATATAACAGCTAGAGTTCTTTCTTTTTGCGTGTGGTTTTAGCTGATTTTTTGAGCAATCAAAACAATGCATGTAAACATGAGAAGAAAAAAACATAATTATTTGTTTCCGTAAAAAAGACATTGTCTAGATTAAGTGCCTTGTAATTAAGTCTTGTAATGTATGCTATGCAGTGCGCTATGGGGTCCTGTGGTCTGGTATGATACTCGCTTTCGGATCGGAAGGTCCTGGGTCTAGCCTGGCTCGGCGCACAGTTGAGTCATTGGAAAAGGCTTATTACTCACATTCTCTCACTATATTCAGGTGTAAAATGAGTACCTGGCCGTTACAGCGTTGTCTCTTTCGGAAAAAAAATTGTACTATCGCCTAACAGACGATATCATGTCTCGTTCTACATGTTACGTGATACTGTTGGTCACAGATTCCTCTTTAAGCGTTTTGAGCACGTTCAGTGGATATTGCGCTGTATAAAAGCTCACGTCTTTTGTTTTTACAGTGCTATGATCGGCGTTTTTTAAAATAATGAATGTTTCCGATCATAACGATTCGATATCTGACAAGAATCAACATGTGTATTTATGTAACATTCATTATACGACAGTACTCCATGTTATAGATAAGAAAATGACCTGCACGGCTGCACTGTATAAAACGTTATTATGGTTGAGCTTGGCAGTTGGAACGACCTGAAAAACCACTCAGAACCTCCCCCCCCCCCTCCCCTTCTCTCCCGCTCAACCACCAAAAACAAAAAAAAAAAGAAAAAGTTGAGCTTTTATATAGCGTCATGTGCACTCAACGTGCTCGAAGCGCTATAAAAGGGTCTCCGACCAACAGCAACACACCTGAGTACGGTGAGAGAATGTGAGTAAAGAGCATTTTCCAAGGACTCAACTATGCGCCGAGCGTAAGATCCGAAAGCGTTTGTCATACCACAAGACCATAGAGCCGAACCTAGCTACTCGTGCACTAAGTTCTGGAACACTTTCTTTCTCATTGTTGTTTGATTAATAATAATGATAAAATGTTTTGAATTTCTTGAACCCTGTACTTAATTATACCACCAGGAAGTGCTCATAGCACTATACAATCCAACTTGTCAGATAAACAAAAACCCATGTAAAATAAATGTAAAAGTTGCTTTTCCTATCTGAGACGTTTTATCTAAAGGGACCAATTTCTCGACATGTTTTCTTTGTTCAAACGTTTTAAGTTTTGTTTTGTTTAAACGTGGCGAGAAAATTGCTAAATAATGTAGACGACAGCACTGTCGTCCGCTGGAAAAACCTATATTTGAAAATTTAGCCAGAAATCTCGTCCTTCATATATCGATCGATTTAAATGACCCACATCTTGCAAAAAACTCTCAAACCTGGGACTTCATCGAAGTCCCAGGTTTGAGAGTTTTTGCCAAGATGAGGGTCGTTTAAATAGATCGATATTTGAAGGACGAGTT
Organism: Berghia stephanieae; assembly: GCF_034508935.2. Lineage (NCBI taxonomy): Eukaryota > Metazoa > Mollusca > Gastropoda > Nudibranchia > Aeolidiidae > Berghia > Berghia stephanieae. The sequence continues at coordinate 37,558,958 of NC_088363.1, forward strand.
TTCTGGCCAAATTTTTGAATACAGATTTTTCCAGAGTATGCCAGAGCAGATCGTCATTTGCTCACCCTGTCAATGTGTTCCCTGAAGGTGAAAATAAAGATGATTGCGATGGCTGGTTTTTAGACAAGCTGGCTTGAGGCAATTCCTGACAATTGTCAGGCTCTCAACGGGAGAAACATCTAGAGATCTAAAAATCAAAATATTAAAAAAAAAAAAAAAAAAAAAAAAACTTTAGTTGTTGTCTAGTAGTGGTCAATTATTATATGGCTTGGAGACACTAATGGAAACCGACGTGCTCAATTTGCAGGTCTGATAATTGAATACAGTCGGGCTTGTTTGAACATTGTTGTAATGGACAATAATATTTTTGTGTTGGTTTGAGATTAATCAATTCTTTTATATCAATGAGCCCACAACAATAAGGGGGATCAGGCCTGTAAATAAGTGTAAGTTAGTGAAGATCAATCATCAGTAAGGGTTTACTATTACGTCTTAATCGCATTGTTTTATACATTGTTTTGTTAAGATTGTCACATGAACGGCCACGGAGAGAGATAGATAGAGAGAGAGAGAGAGAGAAAGAGAGAGAGAGAGAGAGAGAGAGAGAGAGAGAGAGAGACAGAGGAGGGGGGGGGGGGGGGCGGTGGAAGATAGAAGGAAAAAGTAAATGAAAGAAAGGAACACAAAAATAGAGGGGGTAGAGGGCGTCATAGTGAGAGGGCGTCGAAAAAATTACCCCAATTAAGATGACTGTAAAATCTGTTTTTCTTATCTAAGCCGATGGAATCTAAAGGGACCATTTTCTCGACGATTTTCTTTGTTCAATATTTTAAATTAATAAAGTTTTGTTTTTGTTGATCCATTGTCAAAAGATTTCTTAATAATGTAGATGACAGCAGATCGTCAATCTTTCACCCTGTTAAAGTCCCTGAAGGTACAGGGGAAAATAATTGCTAGTTTTAGACTAGATGTCTTGAGGCAACATCCTGACATGTGTCAGAATCTCACCGAGGGAAACGTCTAGAATTTTTTTTAAAAATCAGAATATAAAAAGGTAGCAGCGTGGCTCAGTGGTAAGGTCTTTGCCTCGTGCCCAATAAGTACCGAGTTCGACTATCCGCCTTGTTGTATGACATTGAGATCGTCACCTCGTCTTAGTTAACTTTGCGGCGCTGCACTGCGGTTGACTCCTGGGTTATTCCAGTCTTCCCTTTGAAACAGACCCTAAAGACAAATTTACCCTTGGGGATGACTAAAAGGAATTTAATATTTATTATTAATTATTTTGCTTCTGATAGTCAATTCTACTTTGGCCTGTTGACATTGTGGCGACCAGTCATCAGTAAGGTTTATTAGTGGTACATCTTCATCATGTTTCTTTATATAGTGCCAACATTTAAAAACGCACCGTTGGATTGTCGTTCTTAATTATTCGAAGGCTTATGCTTTAACCCTCTCCTTACCAACTCCAGGAAAATCTTCACATTCGTTACGTTACGACCAACATTTTCCTTATTCAAATTTCTTTCGTACATCATAACATTTAAAGAACATGAACAATGTGTTGTAGAGCATGTTTTGCCACAGAAATTATGTATCACAATAATTTTACTGCTATTGTGTCTGAGTGATAAATTGTGTGTTAATCGGGTGTGAAGTTTTGGGGGAAATATTGAAAATGGCTGGTAAGGAGAGGGTTAAATCGTTTAATACGTGATTTATCGTTATTTACCAGAAGACGAATAACAAAAAGTATGTATGCAGTCCTCTGGAAGACTGGTTTTACACTTCCAATAACTTGACACGTATCGTCCTTAGTTATTTAGTGATGAATATCGAATCGATAAACATGTCTCGCGTAGTTTAACAATATATGTTCAAAGTTCAAAGTTCAAAGTTTATTCAATCTTATGCTTTCGCTAATAAATCACACAATTTGATGACAACATACATGAAAGTGGGAAAAAAATGGTAACTGGAACGAAAAAATAAACTGATACCACTAATAACGATAAGAAATACAACAATCGTAATGAAACAAATATCTGGTGCATTCAATCATCTATTAAATAAAAAAATAATTCGATTGGAGCATGAGAAAATTAAAATTTGATTGAGTATAGATAGAACGAAGATGACGTCATTCAGGCCTTTGTTATTGTCTTTTGCCATCCATTTGTAAGAGTAATTCTCACTAAACTATATTAACCAGACTATAAACGTTTAAGGTTACATATCTCATTTTGTGTGTTGGTCCGTTATAATTCCTCTGGGAATGTTGTGAGCTTCTTAGTCGAGCGCATACTATCTATAGTGGAGCAAAATGCTCATAGATAGTATGCGCTTTCCTAAACATCTCACAACATTGCCATCTGTAAGTATAAGGACCAACACACAAAATAAATGTGTAACCTTGAACGTGTATAGTCTGGTTAATACAGTATAGTGAGAATTAATCATGAACGCGGATGGCAAAAACCAAAAGCAAAGACCCGAGTGACGTCAACTTCATACTATCTATATGGACTGGTGATAATTATTTCTTTTTTTATTAAAACAAGTTGCAGCGAGATTAACCAATCAAATCTCTTTATTTATATTCTTTAAAAATGACTACCAATACATAGCCTCTTTGATAAGATATTTCAATTCGTTGTTTCCTCTTTTACGCGGCTATGCGGTATGACACTCGCTTTCGGATCCGAAGGTCCTGAGATCGAGCTTCGCTCGGCGGATAGTTGAGTCCTTGGAAAAGGCTCTTTATTCACATATTTTCTCTCACCGTACTCAGGTGTAAAATGAGTAGTTGGTGTTAACAGCTTTGTCTCTGTCGAAAAAAAAAATTGTAATATCGCCTAACAGGCGTCATCTATATATATATATATATATATATATATATATATATATATATATATATATATATATATATATATATATATATTATTTAAAATATTTACCACAATGTTTGGGGCAGTCTACATCGATGTTTCAGGCTTAATTTGCCATCTTGAGGACTGAGTTGTTTTGTTGACTGTTGTTGTTTCTTGAAGTGGTTCCGGTTTGAAGTTAATTAAGAGGAATTTGCGCCGATGGGGACACTTTCCGTAGATCTCATTTTTCATGTTGAGTGTGGCTTCATGAGGTTGTTTGATTATGGTATATTTTTCTTCCAGGCATAAGCTACATTGTTTTGATGTTGGTGTGTATCCTGTTGCTTTAGATAAAATTTTCCATGAAATGTTGTGGTCTATTTTGTTGTCTTTTAATTTCCAAATATGTTCGCTGAGTTTTGTGGATGTTTTTTTGTTAGTGTTTCTAAATGTTGAGGTGTGGAGGTTGTATCTTGTTTTGAAATTATTTTCTGTTAGTCCTACATATTTTTCTTGCTTGTTTGTTTTAGTTTCTGTGACTGTGGCTTGGTAAATTAAACTTGATTCTAAGCATTGTTTGTTTAGCGGGCAATGTTCTTTATTTCTGCAGTTGCATTTTTTAGTGGGTGGGTTTTGCTCTTGTCGGTGGTTTATTAATATTTTTTTGTTGTGGCTTGAAATTATTTGTTCTATGTTGCGCATACACGAGTAACTTATTTTTATGGTATTCCTGTTGATAATTTTATGTAGCTTGTGGTTTTTTGGAAAGTGTGTATCAATTAGTTTCAGGAACTGCTGTCCTATGTTTGTGCTGACGTTTATGTCGAAAGGTGGGTTGAACCAAGTTATGTGTCGTTTTCTTGTTTTATGTTCTTCACTTGTGTGTTGGGGTTTACATGAGAGGGAGGCGTCTGTGTATACAAATGGTGTGTTGTATCCACTTTTTGTGAGTGCTTTTTTGTAGGGGGTGGCTGCGACGTTGAATATCTCTCTGTTTTCCGAAAGTTTGCTCACCCTCAGTGCAATGTTTTTTGGTAGTTTTCAATGACGGGACGGGGGTGGTTGCTGTTTTTATTAATGTAGCTAATGGTGTTGTTTGGTTTTCTGAACGGTTGGAATGAATTGGATTTTATGTCGAATGTGATGTCGAGGAAGTCAACTGTTTTTTTGTTTGCTTCTATCGTGATTTTTAAATTGTTGTTTTGGAATATTTTACAGATTTGTTTTTTGATGTTTTCGTTCGCTCTTGGTCGTCTGTTGGTTATAGCGAGTCCGTCATCTCTATAGAGGCCGATGTATGTGTGTGTATGTTGTAGTTGTGACAGGATGTAGAGTCCGACCAGTCCGCATGTTTCAGCACCGTCGAACGAACCCATTGTTACGTCGAAATCATTGTGTCGCTTTGTCCACGGTGTGTTGTCGTAGTATAGTGTGCTGTGCTTGGTGTGTTTGATGATGTGTTTTTCCTCTTCTGTGATGTTGGTGTATTTTGCTGCGAATTCCAATGCTTTGTTTAGTAAGTCTGGAGTGATGGAGGGGTAAAAATCGCAAATGTCGAAAGAGATGAAGGTGCAGTTTTCTTTGTTTTGGATATTTTTGAACCATTCAATGACTTCATCGGTGTTTTTCCACTGGTTGAATTTAGTTGCTTCTTTGACGTTTTTATTTATTTTTTCTAATATCTTTTTGCTGATTTTTCCAATTTCAGATTTGTATGGATTTATTAGTCTACATTTTGGATTATTTTTGAAGTCAGGCTTGTGATCTTTTAATGTGATGAACGCTTCTCTTCTTGGTGCTATATCGATTCGATCGCTAAGGTCAAGTCTGTTCGCTATATTCTTATCTTCTTTTGTGATCTCTTCGGTTCTATGTGTTCTGTCTTTCTTATAGTCTTTGTTGATTTGTTTGTGTGTCATTTTATCATATTCCTCAGGTGTCATTTTATAATAGTTGTTGGATTTGTCGGCTGGTATCAGAAGTTGTTTTTCTTTGTTTATTTTCTTCACATCGTTAGTCAGTTGGTTTTGGAAGTTGTTATTTTTGTTTTTGAACTGCACACTTTGAATGAGATCTAAAAGTCCGTCTTCTAATTTTTTTAATTCAGGTATTGGGGGGGTGAATTTGTAGAGTTGAAGCCGTACGTTTTTTTGTGGGTGGTTTCTAAATGTGGGTTCAGAAAAAAGAATGTTCTCCATCGTAGATTCTTGACAAATGTTTCTGTTCTTGCTATTAGTGATTTAATGTAAGATTTTCTGTTGCAGGTAAGGATATTCTTTGTAGAATATGGGAAAGTAGTAGGTCTAAGTTGTGGCGTAGTAGGAGGGTGGAGGTGAGTTGTTTTTTATTTATTTGTTTTTTAGTTTTTGTAAACGTTATTATTGAAAACTAGTAAATGACAGTATACAGGCAAATAAAACTTGTACTTTATACTTGCATAATATAGGGTTATGGGCCCACATTGTTTGGTGTAGGAATATAACAAAATATTTTGAAGCTAAGAAAGCATGAAGAGTCCTTGGATCCATGCAAGATGGGATTGTGTGAAATATGTGGTTTTGTGGGATGATACTAGCCTTCGTAATAGTATGGAAATGTTTTGGGTTCGAATCCCGCCCTGAGTGGCGCATAGTTGATTTTCCATTTTAGATGCTTTTTACTCACATCCTCAGAACTCTTACCGCAGGTGTTAAAAATAAGAAACTGACCATTAACAACGTTGTTTCCATCGAAAAATTGTAATATCGCATAATAGGCGTCATGCCTCATCCTACATGTTAAATGTTTCTGTTGATTAAGGACGCTTGTAAAGCGCTTTGAGCACTTTTAGTGTTATCGCTGTATATAAATTCTCGAATATATAAATTTGCATTTGATTTGTTTATCTTACTTAGTGACATTAGGTTTTATATAAGGCAATAGACACAAAATGTGCTCAAATTGCTTTACTAGATGTCACCGGCTAACAACACTATTGAAAATTGAGAAATAGATATTAACCCCTGTAGGATCCATAATATTTTATTCGACATAGATCTACGCTGTTATCGGTAAAAAAAAAATGAAGTGAGCTTTTATATAGCGCAATATCCACGAAATGTGCTCAAAACGCTTTACAATGGGTCCCTGACCAACAGCAACGCGTAACATGTAGAACGAAACATGACGCCTGTTAGGCGATATTACATTTTTTTTCTGACAGAGACAACGCTGTAATGGCCAGGTACTCATTTTGCACCTGGGTACGGTGAGAGAATGTGAGTAAAGAGCCTTTTCCACGGACTCAACTATGCGCCGAGCAAGAGGCTCAAACCCAGGACCTTCCGATCCGAAAGCGAGTGTCATATCTCAAGATCACATAGTAATGGAAGTCTCAAATGGAGGCCACTTAAAATCCGACGCAAAGAGTACCCCATTAAGATATTTCACAAATCCATCAACGACACATCAGGAGCCATTGATCCCAGACAACGTGAAAAGACCATTTAATAGATACAATACCAGAGGAAACACAACATCAAAGTACTTCCATTTTGAAAATAGCAAAACAAATTAAATAGATTCATTGGGTTGTTTTGTTTTTGTCTTAGATAAATATTAGCGATATAATATCTAGAAGATAGAGAATAAGAATGATTCAACAAAGCACTTAACACGATTGAAGAGTGTGTTCCAAAACTCCCTAACTCCGTTATTCCCAGTTTGAGATATTGAGGATTATTTCCCTTAAAATTTATCATTGACACTGTTATTTTATCATATTTAAAATTCAAATTCAAACAATTTTATGGAAATTCTTATGCCAATTCATGCTAAAAAATAAAGTTTACGTTTCAATTTATTTCATGGATGGAAAATACCAAAAAGTAGAAAAATCGACTTAATGAGTTTGGGAAAAACCGCCTTCAATATAATTACTTACTCCTCTTGGGTGATTCATAAATATTTAAGTCCGACAGTTAGGAGCGGATTAGACCTCACCCCAGGCCCAACCGAAAGATGTCATCTCTCTTTCCAGCGATCTTCTCCGAGTTTCCATTGGTCTTCCCCTATTGCGATTACCATGCGGAGTCCATCTAAGCGCTGTTTTTGTGATTGACGAAAATTACTTTGCGATAGACTAGAGTCCTATCCAAAGGGATAGCAAGCAATTGCTATTGCCGTTTCACGCTGAAGAATCCGGAATAAACTCCGGCTCCACGGGCTCAATAACTCTGAAGGACTACTTTTTTAACGTTGATGTAATGAACTATATTTTGCGTTGGTTTGGCCATATTTCCATTACAACCATGAGCACATATAACGATTTTGAGTTACCAGACATGCAAATAAATACACGACGAACCCAATATTTTATTGATACACAACAGTTATTTGTTTTATTTTTGTTTCTTTTATTTTATGTGCGGCTATGTGGTCTTGAGGTATGACACTCGCTTTCGGATTGGAATTTGCTGGGTTCGAGCCTCGCTCGACGCATAATTGAGTCCTTGGAAAGGACTCTTTACTCACATTCTCTCACCATTCTCAGGTGTAAAATGAGTAAATGACCGTTACCAGAGTTGTCTCTGTCGGGAAAAAAAAATGTAATATCGCCTAACAGGCATCATGTTTCGTTCTACATGTTACTTATTGCTGTTGGTCAGTGACCCCTTGTAAAGCGCTTTGAGCACATTTAGTGGGTATTGCGCTATATAAAAGCTCATTTTAAATAATGTTTTCTTACCGATAACAGCGTAGATCTGTGTCGAATAAAATATTATGGCTTCCTACAGGGGTTCTATATGTTACGTGTTGCTGCTGGTCAGGGAGTCCGTGCTTCGAGCACGTTTACTGGATATTCCGCTCTATAAAATGCTCTAGTTTATTTAATCTTTTTTAAAAAATAATATGGGATTCTTTGTAAGGTCAAAGTACACTATCCGATACCACTAGGATCGTTATAATGATATAATAAGGAGCTACTTACACCGAATACCACTTGCTGCTCGAAGCTATACGCAAACAAATTAGAGAGTAGGTACTCGTGTAAACATATAACTCTGAAAAGGTGTCTTGGAGGCAGAGCCACTTTAAGCAAATTTAAACATACAAGAGAAAACATCATCTCAAAAAGAAAAAAAAGAGAGACAAAAAAAAAATAAAAAAAAAACAAAACAAACAACCTAGATGCCTTGAGAAGGGAAACCAGTCCAAGCAAGATGACTTCTTGGAATTGTTGTTTTCTTGTATTGTTATTATTATTATTATTATTATTATTATTATTATTATTATTATTATTATTATTATTATCATCATCATCATCATTATTATATATTATTATATTATTATTATATATTATTATCATATCTACTATATACATTACTACTACTACTACTACTACTACTACTACTACTACTACTACTACATACTACTACTACTACTACTCACTACTACTATAACTTATTATTATGGGACATATCTATGAGTTCACATTTATTGCACAGCAACATTTGTCTGGTAAGAATCCAAAACATCTGAGAATTTATCAAACAATCTCTGAAGAAGAGGAGTCAGATAGCTCAGTTGGTAGAGCAGTCGCTTCACAAGCAAAGGGGCAGAACTGAAGTCGATCCCGATGTAGCCAAAATATTTTTTTTCTGATTCCTTGGCCACCCAGAGGCGATTGGGTAGTTGGGTCTGTTAGATACGTTGGAAAGTACTTTGTGAGACACTAGCGTCCTATCATAGAGATAGGAATTTCTGTTATCAGTTTCACGCTATATATAGAATGAAGATGACATCAGACAAGCCTTTGTTATTGTTTTTTTGACATCCGCGATTGTGAGTGATTCTCACTAAACTGTATTAACCAGATTCTAAAAGTTAATGGTTACACATAGTTTTGTGTGTTGGTCCGTTATACTTCCGGATGGCAATGTTTTGAGGTTCTTAGCCAAGGGCATACCATCTATAGAAACCGAAATAAATCCGACTCTACGCGTCTATTAGCTCTGAAGGACTATTTAGCATATGTCTTCATTACTCAATAAGCAATAAAAACAGCTGACCAAACACGGTTATATATTCATAGGATTGCGATGAAACATCATATATTTAATAGGGTTAGGGAAAGATGCAACTTTTTATTTATGTTTTTCCTTCTTTCACGAGGTAGGGACTAGGTTGCCTTTGTTTCCTGAAAAAGCACATATTTAAAATTTTGGCCAGAAAAGTTGTCCATTAAATATTGATCAGTTAAAATGATCCACCCTTTTCCAAAAAACACTCAAATTTGTGATTTAGAAAAGACTTCACTAGTCCCAGGTTTGAGAGTTTTTGCCAAAAAGAAGGTTATTTTACTTGATCGATATTTCAAGAATACGTTTTTTCTGGCCAAAATTCTAAATATACTTGTTTTTTTTTTCATCGTCCACCAGTCTGTATGACACTGATGTCAGTTTCTGTGATCAATTCATAATCTCAATATTCATAGGATATCTCATGATTTCACGCAGATACAAAACAACATCTATCTGGAACACAGCCAAAAGAAAATCTGATATTTAGTAAACCAGTTTCTGAAGACAGAGATCCTTACAGCTAAGTTGGTAGAGCATTCGCTTCGCTCGCAAAGGAACCAACATCAACCCCGGATGAAATCGAGATTCTCTTCCCCCCCCCCCCTTCTCCGTCCCACTCATCGCTGTCTACTGCAGCAAATGATTGGATAGCTTGGTCTATTAGATCTGACGGAAAGTACTTTACGATAGACCAACCTACGATCCAAAAGGGTAGCAACTGATTGATATTGTATGCTTTACAGTATAGAAATTGTGATAAACTCTGGCTCCATGGACCTAAGGCTCTGAGATGAAGGACAACCTCCCCCACCCCCCCCCCTCCCAACCCACCCCGTGAAAACTACTCGTAGATTAGCAAGTATTTTGTGGATTTAGGAATATGGCGGATATTATAACATTCCATGCTTTATTTAAAATTATTTTCATGGTCTCAGGATTACACAACTCTTTCTTGGTATTTGGGATATTTTGAGATATCGTATGCATTGCAATCATAATAGTTTCAATGCCTTCACCTGAAAACCATATTGTCCGATTAATATAATACTATAAAATAATGAATTTATATAGCGCCTAGTTCCAATCAAGATTGGTCACTGGCGCGTTACATCAACACATCATATACCATGCAAATATATAAAAATAACAAGTTAAAAACCACATTGCTATGATAATAAAATATAGTATAATAAAATACACACTAAGACCAGACCCCACAGAAAAATTTCTGTTTTTAATCGCTTTCTAAAAGTAAGTGAATTTTCACTATTGCGAATTGACCTGGCCTGGTCTGATAACAATTATTTCAGGAAAATTCATGTTAAAATGATCACAATTAGGAAAATAAATCGTTCGAAATAATATAAGAACAAGTTTCAGGAAAGGTCACAACAGACTTAAAATGCATAATATTCACAAACATGGAACTGACACAGTCACCGGTCTGGTCATGTGGTGAGGAGGAAGATGCAGAGCGTATACTGCCATCATGCCACGATGCAGAAAATACACAACCCATAGAGAACAAACATGGCCCTCTGCAACTTCTCTACATGAAAAATAACTCAACTTTTTCGGCCAGCTAGAAGAACTCAAAAAGACGAGTACTTTCATCTTCGAAACGGGACTCCAGATATAAAGAAGAAGAAAAAAGACATATATAGAATGACGTTGACGTCACTTTAGTCTTTGTTATTGTTTTTTACCATCCGCGTTTATGAGTGATACTCACTAAACGGTATTTTCCAGACTATAAAAGTTCATGATTACACATAGTTTTGTGTGTTGGTCTGTTCTATTTCCGGATGACAATGTTATGAACTTCTTAGCCAAGCACGTACTATCTATAAGAAACAAAATGTATTCTTCACATTGAAGACACTTATCACTGGTGTTAACTCTGATATGTAGGTTAAATCAACATTCAGTTTTAAGCGTCATGTTTATCACATCATAGTACAGTTAGGAAAATGTTAGTCACATTTTGACATGGTTGATTGTCTTCTAAGCCTTGTTAACAACATGCTTTTTATTCTTTCAACGATTAAAAATTTGTTATTGACAAAATTGACGTTTATTGTTGTTCAAAACAGTCCTCAGTGAGTTCTTTGCAACAAACATCGAAATGCACAGTTCATCTATTCTGATCAAGTATACCAAAGTATCTAAAGTCGTCTAGTGTTTAAATTGCAGCCGTATCCTCGTTGATATATTTTCTACACTGCAGCAAACGGCCATCTCATCCCGAGTCATTATCTTCACTTGAGCTATTTTATAAAGCGCAATATCCACTAAACGTGTTCAAAGCTACAAAGTGGTCCCTGGTCAACAGCAACACTTAACATGTAGAACTTGACATGACACCTGTTAGGTGATGTTACAATTTTTTTCGGACACCTGAGTATGGTGAGAGAATGTGAGAAAAGAGCATTTTTCAAGGACTTAACAATGCGCCGAGCGAGGCTCGAACCCAGGACCTTCCGATCCGAAAGTGAGTGTCATTGCACAAGACCACCATAGCCTCACTATCAGATCTTTATCTGATTCTGGTAGAATTGTCTATTCCCACCTTTCAACCGTTTTTTTTTTTTTGTATGTTCGAACTAAGCTGTGAGCACTCTAAGGTAATTTAATCAAAGAGAGGTCACCATGTCGGACGGGTCAAGATGACATGCTAATATCGTATGTACTTCATTTATTTTTCGTACTTAGTATTCTCCCCGTAGCACTGTTGAAATAGTTTCACTGAAAATTGCAACACTGCCCTGCCTGCCTAACACACCCACTCACCTCCAGATAAAGTCATGTCTATTCATGTTGTCTACAGGAAGTTCATGACGCCTAACAAGATAGACTTTAGCCAATTTGTCCGAACCCTCATTTGGGTTGCAAATTGTCTGTTGCAAAACAACTTTGTTATTATCCTTGAAACGACGAATTTTACCATTCTCCTCGGGGAGGTTATTTGAACGGCGTAAATATTTACATACAGATAACTAAAGACATAGCATATTATAGTCTTGGCGGTTAACGGAGTCTGAAATCCCGTGCTGAAATATGTTGGGTTGAGGATCAAATAGTTTTAATATCTTTACTTTCCAAATATTTTTGAGATAATATTATTCTATGCACAGCAATCAAATTTGAAAACGTTTTATCCGTTGTCGTGTGGTAAGACATAGTATCAAGTTAAAACAAAAATTTATTATTATTTAATGAAAGTTAATAAGGACGTATAAACCAACACAAAAAATAGTCCATTACAACAACATTAAGCCAAGCCTATAGATAGTATGCGCTTGGCTAAGAAGCTCATAACATTGCCATCCGGAAGTATAACGGACCAACACACAAAACTGTGTGTATCCATGAACGTTTATAGTCAGGTTAATGCAGTTCAGTGAGCATTACTCATAAACGCGGATTGCAAAAAACAATAACAAAGACCTGAGTGACGTCATCTTTGAACTATCTATAATTACATTCGGTTATCAGGCTTGCAAAACATATGTACACGCGAGTTGGGTCGAATCAGACAAAAGTGATTAAAATTCAAATGATCGGAGATAGAAGTTGTTTTCCTTGTAATCTAAGAAATTATATGAAGCATACGTGTGGCTAGGTGGTCTTGTGGTGTGATGCGTGATGCGTAGTTAAGTCCTTGGAAAAGGCTCTTTACTCATATTTTTTCACCGTACTCAGATGCAAAATGAGTAGCTGGCCGTTAAAAGCTTTGTCTCTTACCGACAACAATTGCATCATCGCCTAACAGGCGTTCTGCCCAGTCCTACATGTTAAGTGTTCCTGTAGGAATTATTATTATTATTTATTATTATTATTATTATTATTATTATTATTATTATTACTATTACTATATTATTATCATTATTATTATTATTATTATTATTATTATTATTATTATTATTATTATTATTATTATTATTATTATTATTATCATTATTATTATTATTAATATTATAATTATTAATACTATTATTATTATCATTATTATTATTACGAGTAGTAGCAGTAGTAGTAGTAGTAGTAGTAGTAGTAGTAGTAGTAGTAGTAGTAGTAGTAGTGTAGTAGTAGTAGTAGTAGGTAGTAGTAGTAGTAGGTAGTTAGTAGTAGTAGTAGGTAGTAGTTGTAGTAGTAGTAGTAGTAGTAGTAGTAGTAGTAGTAGTAGTATAGTAGTAGTAGTAGTAGTAGTAGTAGTAGTAGTAGTAGTAGTAGTAGTAGTAGTAGTAGTAGTAGTAGTATAGTAGTAGTTAGTTGTAGAGAAGTAGTAGTTAGTAGTATATTGAGTAGAGTACATAAATATTTTTTCATTGGTTTTTCCTGTAAATAGAAAAGGACTGCTTAAACTCATGATTTGAGTTAGAGACGGAAAGAAATAATTTCTCCATCTGGTCGTAGATCATCAAATATGAGACAGATCATACTTTGATTTCGATCCAGATTAGAAGTTAGTTATGTTTCTGTTATGACGTGTATTGTCCAAAAATCATTAATTCAGAAAAGTGAGTGGAGCAGGCACTATGTTGTAACAACAAGATATGAAGTGTAGAAAAGTGCCAGAAGACATAGAGAATAAAAATTTTCGCGGGGTGGTGGGGTTGAAACCTGCGACTTATTAGTACGACAACTCCCCCTGGAGGTGAGAGCGTGCTCTAACCGTGTGAGCTATCCCGAACACAAAAATATTCGTTTCAACCCAAAGTCATTTCTAGATCCTCTCTCACCATTCTGAGATCGCCGATTCGTTCGCCACCATCGCGAAGTAATTTTGACCAGCAGTTAAGCTTAATAGCCAATATTCTCATCACAAACATATAACATAGAAACGATTGAGACATTGAGTATGCTCCGGTGTATGGGGTGAATTTTTAATTCAGAAAAGTGAGTGGAGCAGGCACTTATGTTGGTAACAACAAGATATGAAGTGAGTAGAAAAGTGCCAGAAGACAATAGAAAATAAAAAAAATTTTCGCGGCGGTGGTGGGGTTTGAACCTGCGACCTTATTGGTACGACAACTCCGCCTGGCAGGTGAGAGCGTGGCTCTACCGTGTGAGCTATCCTCGAACACAAAAATATTCGTTTCAAACCCAAAGTCATTTCTAGATCCCTCTCTCACCCACTTCTTGAGATCGCCGATTCGTTCGCCACCATCGCGAAGTAATTTTGACCAGCAGTTAAGCTTAATAGCCAATATTCTCATCACAAACATATAACATAGAAACGATTGAGACATTGAGTATGCTCCGGTGTATGGGGTGAATTTTTAATTCAGAAAAGTGAGTGGAGCAGGCACTTATGTTGGTAACAACAAGATATTAAGTGAGTAGAAAAGTGCCAGAAGACAATAGAGAATAAAAATTTTTTTCGCGGCGGTGGTGGGGTTTGAACATGCGACCTTATTGGTACGACAACTCCGCCTGGCAGGTGAGAGCGTGGCTCTACCGTGTGAGCTATCCAAGAACACAAAAATATTCGTTTCAAACCCAAAGTCATTTCTAGATCCCTTTCTCACCCACTTCTTGAGATCGTCGATTCGTTCGCCACCATCGCGAAGTAATTTTGACCAGCAGTTAAGCTTAATAGTCAATATTCTCATCACAAACATATAACATAGAAACGATTGAGACATTGAGTATGCTCCGGTGTATGGGGTGAATTTTTAATTCAGAAAAGTGAGTGGAGCAGGCACTTATGTTGGTAACAACAAGATATTAAGTGAGTAGAAAAGTGCCAAAAATCATTGCGCCTCAATGCCCATCTCTCTCTCTCTCTCTCTCTCTCTCTCTCTTTCTCTCTCTCTCTTCTCTCTCTCACTGTGTGTGTGTGTGTGTGTGTGTCTGAGTATGTCTCTCCCCCTCTCTCCCTCACTCTCTCTCTCTCTCTCTCAATACATATAAAGAATATATATATATATATATATATATATATATATATATATATATATATATATATATATATATATATATATATTGAATCGTGTTTGATACAAATATGGTACGAAAAGTGCTCGACATGTAGTAATGGAGCGAATTATTATTTAAAATATTTACCACAATGTTTGGGGCAGTCTACATCGATGTTTCAGGCTTAATTTGCCATCTTCAGGACTGAGTTGTTTTGTTGACTGTTGTTGTTTCTTGAAGTGGTTCCGGTTTGAAGTTAATTAAGAGGAATTTGCGCCGATGGGGACACTTTCCGTAGATCTCATTTTTCATGTTGAGTGTGGCTTCATGAGGTTGTTTGATTATGGTATATTTTTCTTCCAGGCATAAGCTACATTGTTTTGATGTTGGTGTGTATCCTGTTGCTTTAGATAAAATTTTCCATGAAATGTTGTGGTCTATTTTGTTGTCTTTTAATTTCCAAATATGTTCGCTGAGTTTTGTGGATGTTTTTTTGTTAGTGTTTCTAAATGTTGAGGTGTGGAGGTTGTATCTTGTTTTGAAATTATTTTCTGTTAGTCCTACATATTTTTCTTGCTTGTTTGTTTTAGTTTCTGTGACTGTGGCTTGGTAAATTAAACTTGATTCTAAGCATTGTTTGTTTAGCGGGCAATGTTCTTTATTTCTGCAGTTGCATTTTCTAGTGGGTGGGTTTTGCTCTTGTCGGTGGTTTATTAATATTTTTTTGTTGTGGCTTGAAATTATTTGTTCTATGTTGCGCATACACGAGTAACTTATTTTTATGGTATTCCTGTTGATAATTTTATGGAGCTTGTGGTTTTTTGGAAAGTGTGTATCAATTAGTTTCAGAAACTGCTGTCCTATGTTTGTGCTGACGTTTATGTCGAAACGTGGGTTGAACCAAGTTATGTGTCGTTTTCTTGTTTTATGTTCTTCACTTGTGTGTTGGGGTTTACATGAGAGGGAGGCGTCTGTGTATACAAATGGTGTGTTGTATCCACTTTTTGTGAGTGCTTCTTTGTAGGGGGTGGCTGCGACGTTGAATATCTCTCTGTTTTCCGAAAGTTTGCTCACCCTCAGTGCAATGTTTTTTGGTATGTTTTCAATGACGGGACGGGGGTGGTTGCTGTTTTTATTAATGTAGCTAATGGTGTTGTTTGGTTTTCTGAACGGTTGGAATGAATTGAATTTTATGTCGAATGTGATGTCGAGGAAGTCAACTGTTTTTTTGTTTGCTTCTATCGTGATTTTTAAATTGTTGTTTTGGAATATTTTACAGATTTGTTTTTTGATGTTTTCGTTCGCTCTTGGTCGTCTGTTGGTTATAGCGAGTCCGTCATCTCTATAGAGGCCGATGTATGTGTGTGTATGTTGTAGTTGTGACAGGATGTAGAGTCCGACCAGTTCGCATGTTTCAGCACCGTCGAACGAACCCATTGTTACGTCGAAATCATTGTGTCGCTTTGTCCACGGTGTGTTGTCGTAGTATAGTGTGCTGTGCTTGGTGTGTTTGATGATGTGTTTTTCCTCTTCTGTGATGTTGGTGTATTTTGCTGCGAATTCCAATGCTTTGTTTAGTAAGTCTGGAGTGATGGAGGGGTAAAAATCGCAAATGTCGAAAGAGATGAAGGTGCAGTTTTCTTTGTTTTGGATATTTTTGAACCATTCAATGACTTCATCGGTGTTTTTCCACTGGTTGAATTTAGTTGCTTCTTTGACGTTTTTATTTATTTTTTCTAATATCTTTTTGCTGATTTTTCCAATTTCAGATTTGTATGGATTTATTAGTCTACATTTTGGATTATTTTTGAAGTCAGGCTTGTGATTTTTTAATGTGATGAACGCTTCTCTTCTTGGTGCTATATCGATTCGATCGCTAAGGTCAAGTCTGTTCGCTATATTATTATCTTCTTTTGTGATCTCTTCGGTTCTATGTGTTCTGTCTTTCTTATAGTCTTTGTTGATTTGTTTGTGTGTCATTTTATCATATTCCTCAGGTGTCATTTTATAATAGTTGTTGGATTTGTCGGCTGGTATCAGAAGTTGTTTTTCTTTGTTTATTTTCTTCACATCGTTAGTCAGTTGGTTTTGGAAGTTGTTATTTTTGTTTTTGAACTGCACACTTTGAATGAGATCTAAAAGTCCGTCTTCTAATTTTTTTAATTCAGGTATTGGGGGGGGGGGGTGAATTTGTAGAGTTGAAGCCGTACGTTTTTTTGTGGGTGGTTTCTAAATGTGGGTTCAGAAAAAAGAATGTTCTCCATCGTAGATTCTTGACAAATGTTTCTGTTCTTGCTATTAGTGATTTAATGTAAGATTTTCTGTTGCAGGTAGGGATATTCTTTGTAGAATATGGGAAAGTAGTAGGTCTAAGTTGTGGCGTAGAACATTGCCCGCTAAACAAACAATGCTTAGAATCAAGTTTAATTTACCAAGCCACAGTCACAGAAACTAAAACAAACAAGCAAGAAAAATATGTAGGACTAACAGAAAATAATTTCAAAACAAGATACAACCTCCACACCTCAACATTTAGAAACACTAACAAAAAAACATCCACAAAACTCAGCGAACATATTTGGAAATTAAAAGACAACAAAATAGACCACAACATTTCATGGAAAATTTTATCTAAAGCAACAGGATACACACCAACATCAAAACAATGTAGCTTATGCCTGGAAGAAAAATATACCATAATCAAACAACCTCATGAAGCCACACTCAACATGAAAAATGAGATCTACGGAAAGTGTCCCATCGGCGCAAATTCCTCTTAATTAACTTCAAACCGGAACCACTTCAAGAAACAACAACAGTCAACAAAACAACTCAGTCCTGAAGATGGCAAATTAAGCCTGAAACATCGATGTAGACTGCCCCAAACATTGTGGTAAATATTTTAAATAATAATTCGCTCCATTACTACATGTCGAGCACTTTTCGTACCATATTTGTATCAAACACGATTCAATATATATATATATATATATATATATATATATATATATATATATATATCTTTATATGTATTGAGAGAGAGAGAGAGAGTGAGGGAGAGAGGGGGAGAGACATACTCAGACACACACACACAGTGAGAGAGAGAAGAGAGAGAGAGAAAGAGAGAGAGAGAGAGAGAGAGAGAGAGAGAGAGAGAGAGAGAGAGAGAGAGAGAGAGAGAGAGAGAGAGAGAGAGAGAGAGATGGGCATTGAGGCGCAATGATTTTTGGCACTTTTCTACTCACTTAATATCTTGTTGTTACCAACATAAGTGCCTGCTCCACTTACTTTTCTGAATTAAAAATTCACCCCATACACCGGAGCATACTCAATGTCTCAATCGTTTCTATGTTATATGTTTGTGATGAGAATATTGGCTATTAAGCTTAACTGCTGGTCAAAATTACTTCGCGATGGTGGCGAACGAATCGACGATCTCAAGAAGTGGGTGAGAAAGGGATCTAGAAATGACTTTGGGTTTGAAACGAATATTTTTGTGTTCTTGGATAGCTCACACGGTAGAGCCACGCTCTCACCTGCCAGGCGGAGTTGTCGTACCAATAAGGTCGCATGTTCAAACCCACCACCGCCGCGAAAAAAATTTTTATTCTCTATTGTCTTCTGGCACTTTTCTACTCACTTAATATCTTGTTGTTACCAACATAAGTGCCTGCTCCACTCACTTTTCTCAATTAAAAATTCACCCATACACCGGAGCATACTCAATGTCTCAATCGTTTCTATGTTATATGTTTGGGATGAGAATATTGGCTATTAAGCTTAACTGCTGGTCAAAATTACTTCGCGATGGTGGCGAACGAATCGGCGATCTCAAGAAGTGGGTGAGAGAGGGATCTAGAAATGACTTTGGGTTTGAAACGAATATTTTTGTGTTCGTGGATAGCTCACACGGTAGAGCCACGCTCTCACCTGCCAGGCGGAGTTGTCGTACCAATAAGGTCGCAGGTTCAAACCCCACCACCGCCGCGAAAAATTGTTTTATTCTCTATTGTCTTCTGGCACTTTTCTACTCACTTCATATCTTGTTGTTACCAACATAAGTGCCTGCTCCACTCACTTTTCTCAATTAAAATTCACCCATACACCGGAGCATACTCAATGTCTCAATCGTTTCTATGTTATATGTTTGGGATGAGAATATTGGCTATTAAGCTTAACTGCTGGTCAAAATTACTTCGCGATGGTGGCGAACGAATCGGCGATCTCAAGAAGTGGGTGAGAGAGGGATCTAGAAATGACTTTGGGTTTGAAACGAATATTTTTGTGTTCGTGGATAGCTCACACGGTAGAGCCACGCTCTCACCTGCCAGGCGGAGTTGTCGTACCAATAAGGTCGCAGGTTCAAACCCCACCACCGCCGCGAAAATTTTTTTATTTTCTATTGTCTTCTGGCACTTTTCTACTCACTTCATATCTTGTTGTTACCAACATAAGTGCCTGCTCCACTCACTTTTCTGAATTAAAAATTCACCCATACACCGGAGCATACTCAATGTCTCAATCGTTTCTATGTTATATGTTTGTGATGAGAATATTGGCTATTAAGCTTAACTGCTGGTCAAAATTACTTCGCGATGGTGGCGAACGAATCGGCGATCTCAAGAAGTGGGTGAGAGAGGGATCTAGAAATGACTTTGGGTTTGAAACGAATATTTTTGTGTTCGTGGATAGCTCACACGGTAGAGCCACGCTCTCACCTGCCAGGCGGAGTTGTCGTACCAATAAGGTCGCAGGTTCAAACCCCACCACCACCGCGAAAAAATTTTTTATTCTCTATTGTCTTCTGGCACTTTTCTACTCACTTCATATCTTGTTGTTACCAACATAAGTGCCTGCTCCACTCACTTTTCTGAATTAATGATTTTTGGACCAATACACGTCATAACAGAAACATAACTAACTTCTAATCTGGATCGAAATCAAAGTTATGATCTTGGTCTCAGATTTGATGATCTACGACCAGATGGAAAATTATTTCTTTCCGTCTCTAACTCAAATCATGCGTTTAAGCAGTCCTTTTCATTTACAGGAAAAACATGAAAAAATATTAATAATGATACTACTACTACTACTACTTCTGCTACTACTACTACTACTACTACTACTACTACTACTACTACTACTACTACTACTACTACTACTACTACTACTACTACTACTACTACTACTACTACTACTACTACTACTACTACTACTACTACTACTACTACTACTATACTACTACTACTACTACTACTACTACTACTACTACTACTACTACTACTACTACTACTACTACTACTACTACTACTACTACTACTCGTAATAATAATATATAATATATAATAATTATATATTATATAATAATAATGATAATAATAATATATATAATAATTAATAATAATATAATAATAATATAATAATAATAATAATAATAATAATAATAATAATAATAATAATAATAATAATAATAATAATAATAATAAATGATAATAATAATAGTAATAGTAATAATAATAATAATAATAATAATAATAATAATAATAATAATAATAATAATATATAATAATAATAATAATAATAATAATAATAATAATTCCTACAGGAACACTTAACATGTAGGACTGGGCAGAACGCCTGTTAGGCGATGATGCAATTGTTGTCGGTAAGAGACAAAGCTTTTAACGGCCAGCTACTCATTTTGCATCTGAGTACGGTGAAAAAATATGAGTAAAGAGCCTTTTCCAAGGACTTAACTACGCATCACGCATCACACCACAAGACCACCTAGCCACACGTATGCTTCATATAATTTCTTAGATTACAAGGAAAACAACTTCTATCTCCGATCATTTGAATTTTAATCACTTTTGTCTGATTCGACCCAACTCGCGTGTACATATGTTTTGCAAGCCTGATAACCGAATGTAATTATAGATAGTTCAAAGATGACGTCACTCAGGTCTTTGTTATTGTTTTTTGCAATCCGCGTTTATGAGTAATGCTCACTGAACTGCATTAACCTGACTATAAACGTTCATGGATACACACAGTTTTGTGTGTTGGTCCGTTATACTTCCGGAGGGCAATGCTATGAGCTTCTTAGCCAAGCGCATACTATCTATAGGTTTGGCTTAATGTTGTTGTAATGGACTATTTTTTGTGTTGGTTTATACGTCCTTATTAACTTTCATTAATAATAATAAATTTTTGTTTTAACTTGATACTATGTCTTACCACACGACAACGGATAAAACGTTTTCAAATTTGATTGCTGTGCATAGAATAATATTATCTCAAAAATATTTGGAAAGTAAAGATATTAAAACTATTTGATCCTCAACCCAACATATTTCAGCACGGGATTTCAGACTCCGTTAACCGCCAAGACTATAATATGCTATGTCTTTAGTTATCTGTATGTAAATATTTACGCCGTTCAAATAACCTCCCCGAGGAGAATGGTAAAATTCGTCGTTTCAAGGATAATAACAAAGTTGTTTTGCAACAGACAATTTGCAACCCAAATGAGGGTTCGGACAAATTGGCTAAAGTCTATCTTGTTAGGCGTCATGAACTTCCTGTAGACAACATGAATAGACATGACTTTATCTGGAGGTGAGTGGGTGTGTTAGGCAGGCAGGGCAGTGTTGCAATTTTCAGTGAAACTATTTCAACAGTGCTACGGGGAGAATACTAAGTACGAAAAATAAATGAAGTACATACGATATTAGCATGTCATCTCGACCCGTCCGACATGGTGACCTCTCTTTGATTAAATTACCTTAGAGTGCTCACAGCTTAGTTCGAACATACAAAAAAAAAAAAAACGGTTGAAAGGTGGGAATAGACAATTCTACCAGAATCAGATAAAGATCTGATAGTGAGGCTATGGTGGTCTTGTGCAATGACACTCACTTTCGGATCGGAAGGTCCTGGGTTCGAGCCTCGCTCGGCGCATTGTTAAGTCCTTGAAAAATGCTCTTTTCTCACATTCTCTCACCATACTCAGGTGTCCGAAAAAAAATTGTAACATCACCTAACAGGTGTCATGTCAAGTTCTACATGTTAAGTGTTGCTGTTGACCAGGGACCACTTTGTAGCTTTGAACAGTTTAGTGGATATTGCGCTTTATAAAATAGCTCAAGTGAAGATAATGACTCGGGATGAGATGGCCGTTTGCTGCAGTGTAGAAAATATATCAACGAGGATACGGCTGCAATTTAAACACTAGACGACTTTAGATACTTTGGTATACTTGATCAGAATAGATGAACTGTGCATTTCGATGTTTGTTGCAAAGAACTCACTGAGGACTGTTTTGAACAACAATAAACGTCAATTTTGTCAATAACAAATTTTTAATCGTTGAAAGAATAAAAAGCATGTTGTTAACAAGGCTTAGAAGACAATCAACCATGTCAAAATGTGACTAACATTTTCCTAACTGTACTATGATGTGATAAACATGACGCTTAAAACTGAATGTTGATTTAACCTACATATCAGAGTTAACACCAGTGATAAGTGTCTTCAATGTGAAGAATACATTTTGTTTCTTATAGATAGTACGTGCTTGGCTAAGAAGTTCATAACATTGTCATCCGGAAATAGAACAGACCAACACACAAAACTATGTGTAATCATGAACTTTTATAGTCTGGAAAATACCGTTTAGTGAGTATCACTCATAAACGCGGATGGTAAAAAACAATAACAAAGACTAAAGTGACGTCAACGTCATTCTATATATGTCTTTTTTCTTCTTCTTTATATCTGGAGTCCCGTTTCGAAGATGAAAGTACTCGTCTTTTTGAGTTCTTCTAGCTGGCCGAAAAAGTTGAGTTATTTTTCATGTAGAGAAGTTGCAGAGGGCCATGTTTGTTCTCTATCGGTTGTGTATTTTCTGCATCGTGGCATGATGGCAGTATACGCTCTGCATCTTCCTCCTCACCACATGACCAGACCGGTGACTGTGTCAGTTCCATGTTTGTGAATATTATGCATTTTAAGTCTGTTGTGACCTTTCCTGAAACTTGTTCTTATTATTTCGAACGATTTATTTTCCTAATTGTGATCATTTTAACATGAATTTTCCTGAAATAATTGTTATCAGACCAGGCCAGGTCAATTCGCAATAGTGAAAATTCACTTACTTTTAGAAAGCGATTAAAAACAGAAATTTTTCTGTGGGGTCTGGTCTTAGTGTGTATTTTATTATACTATATTTTATTATCATAGCAATGTGGTTTTTAACTTGTTATTTTTATATATTTGCATGGTATATGATGTGTTGATGTAACGCGCCAGTGACCAATCTTGATTGGAACTAGGCGCTATATAAATTCATTATTTTATAGTATTATATTAATCGGACAATATGGTTTTCAGGTGAAGGCATTGAAAATATTATGATTGCAATGCATACGATATCTCAAAATATCCCAAATACCAAGAAAGAGTTGTGTAATCCTGAGACCATGAAAATAATTTTAAATAAAGCATGGAATCCGCCATATTCCTAAATCCACAAAATACTTGCTAATCTACGAGTAGTTTTCACGGGTGGGTTGGGAGGGGGGGGGGGGAGGTTGTCCTTCATCTCAGAGCCTTAGGTCCATGGAGCCAGAGTTTATCACAATTTCTATACTGTAAAGCATACAATATCAATCAGTTGCTACCTTTTGGATCGTAGGTTGGTCTATCGTAAAGTACTTTCCGTCAGATCTAATAGACCAAGCTATCCAATCATTTGCTGCAGTAGACAGCGATGAGTGGGACGGAGAAGAGGGGGGGGGGGGAAGAGAATCTCGATTTCATCCGGGGTTGATGTTGGTTCCTTTGCGAGCGAAGCGAATGCTCTACCAACTTAGCTGTAAGGATCTCTGTCTTCAGAAACTGGTTTACTAAATATCAGATTTTCTTTTGGCTGTGTTCCAGATAGATGTTGTTTTGTATCTGCGTGAAATCATGAGATATCCTATGAATATTGAGATTATGAATTGATCACAGAAACTGACATCAGTGTCATACAGACTGGTGGACGATGAAAAAAAAAACAAGTATATTTAGAATTTTGGCCAGAAAAACGTATTCTTGAAATATCGATCAAGTAAAATAACCTTCTTTTTGGCAAAAACTCTCAAACCTGGGACTAGTGAAGTCTTTTCTAAATCACAAATTTGAGTGTTTTTTGGAAAAGGGTGGATCATTTTAACTGATCAATATTTAATGGACAACTTTTCTGGCCAAAATTTTAAATATGTGCTTTTTCAGGAAACAAAGGCAACCTAGTCCCTACCTCGTGAAAGAAGGAAAAACATAAATAAAAAGTTGCATCTTTCCCTAACCCTATTAAATATATGATGTTTCATCGCAATCCTATGAATATATAACCGTGTTTGGTCAGCTGTTTTTATTGCTTATTGAGTAATGAAGACATATGCTAAATAGTCCTTCAGAGCTAATAGACGCGTAGAGTCGGATTTATTTCGGTTTCTATAGATGGTATGCCCTTGGCTAAGAACCTCAAAACATTGCCATCCGAGAAGTATAACGGACCAACACACAAAACTATGTGTAACCATTAACTTTTAGAATCTGGTTAATACAGTTTAGTGAGAATCACTCACAATCGCGGATGTCAAAAAAACAATAACAAAGGCTTGTCTGATGTCATCTTCATTCTATATATAGCGTGAAACTGATAACAGAAATTCCTATCTCTATGATAGGACGCTAGTGTCTCACAAAGTACTTTCCAACGTATCTAACAGACCCAACTACCCAATCGCCTCTGGGTGGCCAAGGAATCAGAAAAAAAAATATTTTGGCTACATCGGGATCGACTTCAGTTCTGCCCCTTTGCTTGTGAAGCGACTGCTCTACCAACTGAGCTATCTGACTCCTCTTCTTCAGAGATTGTTTGATAAATTCTCAGATGTTTTGGATTCTTACCAGACAAATGTTGCTGTGCAATAAATGTGAACTCATAGATATGTCCCATAATAATAAGTATAGTAGTAGTAGTAGTAGTAGTAGTAGTAGTAGTAGTAGTAGTAGTAGTAGTATTAATAATAATGATAATAATAATGATAATAATGATGATAATAATAATATAATAATAATAATAATAATAATAATAATAATAATAATAATAATATATAATAATAATAATATAACAATACAAGAAAACAACAATTCCAAGAAGTCATCTTGCTTGGACTGGTTTCCCTTCTCAAGGCATCAGGTTGTTTGTTTTGTTTTTTTTTTCTATTTTTTTTTGTCTCTCTTTTTTTTCTTTTTGAGATGATGTTTTCTCTTGTATGTTTAAATTTGCTTAAAGTGGCTCTGCCTCCAAGACACCTTTTCAGAGTTATATGTTTACACGAGTACCTACTCTCTAATTTGTTGCGTATAGCTTCGAGCAGCAAGTGGTATTCGGTGTAAGTAGCTCCTTATTATATCATTATAACGATCCTAGTGGTATCGGATAGTGTACTTTGACCTTACAAAGAATCCCATATTATTTTTAAAAAAAGATTAAATAAACTAGAGCATTTTATAGAGCGGAATATCCAGTAAACGTGCTCGAAGCACGGACTCCCTGACCAGCAGCAACACGTAACATATAGAACCCCTGTAGGAAGCCATAATATTTTATTCGACACAGATCTACGCTGTTATCGGTAAGAAAACATTATTAAAAATGAGCTTTTATATAGCGCAATACCCACTAAATGTGCTCAAAGCGCTTTACAAGGGGTCACTGACCAACAGCAATAAGTAACATGTAGAACGAAACATGACGCCTGTTAGGCGATATTACATTTTTTTTCCCGACAGAGACAACTCTGGTAACGGTCATTTACTCATTTTACACCTGAGAATGGTGAGAGAATGTGAGTAAAGAGTCCTTTCCAAGGACTCAATTATGCGTCGAGCGAGGCTCGAACCCAGCAAATTCCAATCCGAAAGCGAGTGTCATACCTCAAGACCACATAGCCGCACATAAAATAAAAGAAACAAAAATAAAACAAATAACTGTTGTGTATCAATAAAATATTGGGTTCGTCGTGTATTTATTTGCATGTCTGGTAACTCAAAATCGTTATATGTGCTCATGGTTGTAATGGAAATATGGCCAAACCAACGCAAAATATAGTTCATTACATCAACGTTAAAAAAGTAGTCCTTCAGAGTTATTGAGCCCGTGGAGCCGGAGTTTATTCCGGATTCTTCAGCGTGAAACGGCAATAGCAATTGCTTGCTATCCCTTTGGATAGGACTCTAGTCTATCGCAAAGTAATTTTCGTCAATCACAAAAACAGCGCTTAGATGGACTCCGCATGGTAATCGCAATAGGGGAAGACCAATGGAAACTCGGAGAAGATCGCTGGAAAGAGAGATGACATCTTTCGGTTGGGCCTGGGGTGAGGTCTAATCCGCTCCTAACTGTCGGACTTAAATATTTATGAATCACCCAAGAGGAGTAAGTAATTATATTGAAGGCGGTTTTTCCCAAACTCATTAAGTCGATTTTTCTACTTTTTGGTATTTTCCATCCATGAAATAAATTGAAACGTAAACTTTATTTTTTAGCATGAATTGGCATAAGAATTTCCATAAAATTGTTTGAATTTGAATTTTAAATATGATAAAATAACAGTGTCAATGATAAATTTTAAGGGAAATAATCCTCAATATCTCAAACTGGGAATAACGGAGTTAGGGAGTTTTGGAACACCACTCTTCAATCGTGTTAAGTGCTTTGTTGAATCATTCTTATTCTCTATCTTCTAGATATTATATCGCTAATATTTATCTAAGACAAAAACAAAACAACCAATGAATCTATTTAATTTGTTTTGCTATTTTCAAAATGGAAGTACTTTGATGTTGTGTTTCCTCTGGTATTGTATCTATTAAATGGTCTTTTCACGTTGTCTGGGATCAATGGCTCCTGATGTGTCGTTGATGGATTTGTGAAATATCTTAATGGGGTACTCTTTGCGTCGGATTTTAAGTGGCCTCCATTTGAGACTTCCATTACTATGTGATCTTGAGATATGACACTCGCTTTCGGATCGGAAGGTCCTGGGTTTGAGCCTCTTGCTCGGCGCATAGTTGAGTCCGTGGAAAAGGCTCTTTACTCACATTCTCTCACCGTACCCAGGTGCAAAATGAGTACCTGGCCATTACAGCGTTGTCTCTGTCAGAAAAAAAATGTAATATCGCCTAACAGGCGTCATGTTTCGTTCTACATGTTACGCGTTGCTGTTGGTCAGGGACCCATTGTAAAGCGTTTTGAGCACATTTCGTGGATATTGCGCTATATAAAAGCTCACTTCATTTTTTTTTTTACCGATAACAGCGTAGATCTATGTCGAATAAAATATTATGGATCCTACAGGGGTTAATATCTATTTCTCAATTTTCAATAGTGTTGTTAGCCGGTGACATCTAGTAAAGCAATTTGAGCACATTTTGTGTCTATTGCCTTATATAAAACCTAATGTCACTAAGTAAGATAAACAAAACAAATGCAAATTTATATATTCGAGTATTTATATACAGCGATAACACTAAAAGTGCTCAAAGCGCTTTACAAGCGTCCTTAATCAACAGAAACATTTAACATGTAGGATGAGGCATGACGCCTATTATGCGATATTACAATTTTTCGATGGAAACAACGTTGTTAATGGTCAGTTTCTTATTTTTAACACCTGCGGTAAGAGTTCTGAGGATGTGAGTAAAAAGCATCTAAAATGGAAAATCAACTATGCGCCACTCAGGGCGGGATTCGAACCCAAAACATTTCCATACTATTACGAAGGCTAGTATCATCCCACAAAACCACATATTTCACACAATCCCATCTTGCATGGATCCAAGGACTCTTCATGCTCTCTTAGCTTCACAATATTTTGTTATATTCCTACACCAAACAATGTGGGCCCATAACCCTATATTATGCAAGTATAAAGTACAAGTTTTATTTGCCTGTATACTGTCATTTACTAGTTTTCAATAATAACGTTTACAAAAACTAAAAAACAAATAAATAAAAAACAACTCACCTCCACCCTCCTACCCAAAAACGAACAAACAAAGAAACAAATAAACAAAAAGCAAAGAGCATATTTTTATAATATATATATATATATATATATATATTATTTAAAATATTTACCACAATGTTTGGGGCAGTCTACATCGATGTTTCAGGCTTAATTTGCCATCTTCAGGACTGAGTTGTTTTGTTGACTGTTGTTGTTTCTTGAAGTGGTTCCGGTTTGAAGTTAATTAAGAGGAATTTGCGCCGATGGGGACACTTTCCGTAGATCTCATTTTTCATGTTGAGTGTGGCTTCATGAGGTTGTTTGATTATGGTATATTTTTCTTCCAGGCATAAGCTACATTGTTTTGATGTTGGTGTGTATCCTGTTGCTTTAGATAAAATTTTCCATGAAATGTTGTGGTCTATTTTGTTGTCTTTTAATTTCCAAATATGTTCGCTGAGTTTTGTGGATGTTTTTTTGTTAGTGTTTATAAATGTTGAGGTGTGGAGGTTGTATCTTGTTTTGAAATTATTTTCTGTTAGTCCTACATATTTTTCTTGCTTGTTTGTTTTAGTTTCTGTGACTGTGGCTTGGTAAATTAAACTTGATTCTAAGCATTGTTTGTTTAGCGGGCAATGTTCTTTATTTCTGCAGTTGCATTTTCTAGTGGGTGGGTTTTGCCAACATTATAGCGATTTACAAGGGACGCCTAGGCACCAGCAACACTTAAAATATAGGCCGAGACATAATGTCCGTTAGGCGATATTACACAATTATTTTCTGTCAGAGGTTACAGTAAACCGCCAGGTTCTCATTTTACACTTGGTTGCGAGTGTGTTGGGGATACAAGTCTTAGTCATATTATGTTAGTTGCAATTTACCATCAAACTAGCGCAGAGCTGCCAACTTGAAATTTTCAAAAATTCTTAGGTTCCATGGGAAAAAATGAAAAAGTCACTATGAATAATAGCTTTACAAAATAATAATTTGCCATCACCATGATCCACAAATGCACCAAAGTCCTGAATATAGAATCTAAGGAACTAAATTTTACTTTTCAAAAAGATTTATTTATGAGTCAAAGAGGCGAATGCAGCTCTGTAGCTGAAGTCCAGAATTCGTAATTCTACGAATTTTTCGTAGTACTAAGCAGGTCTCTAGAGTTCCTAAAATTACTATATTATAGACCTCTAATTTCGTCTCCTTGGGGTAAACGCAAAGTATCCATAATTGTTGCGCTTGCTGTTTGTTGAAAAACCGATAAATATAGATTGATTGATCAGATGTGTGACACTTTCTACACAATTTTTTAAAACAACAAAAATCTAATAATTTCACCCTACGTATATATGCAGGTCTGACATCCGAACCCACTTATGGGCGTAGTTTAACACTGTTGTAATGGACAATATTTTACGTCTTTTTTGTGTGATTTCCATTACAACAATGAGCCCATGAGGAATTGGGTTATCAGACTTGCAATTAAGTACACGTCGCTTTCACAAGGTACCCTGATAATTTTGTAAATTATCCTATTTATTAAGACGTAACTTTTTAGTGAACATTACCTTAGTCTCTAGAGATAATTGTCTTTGACATAATTATCAGTAAAGTGTTCATTTAGCTTGCGACGGCATAGAGAATTAAGGAAAAAACAAACTGCCCCTATCTGGTAAAAAAGTATAATTGATCTAATTGTTTGTGATATATTTGGCAGAAGTAGGCAATGCATAATTAAGATCACAGTCTCACAACCGACACTGCAGTAGTCTGAAATTAAAAAAAAGCCTAGTTTAAAAAAAAAAAAGAATTCGACAGAAAATTGATCCTTCAAATATCGATCGATTAAAAGTACCCTCGCCCTGTCAAAAAATCTCAAAACTGGAACTTCAATGAAGCTTTACATTGCGAATTTTTGACAAGATGTGGGTCATTATACTCCATAGAATTTTGAATAATAATTTATCTGGCCAAAATATATTTAATATATTTTTCTGAGTACCCACTGCAGTGCATAATATATCTGTACCTACTCTAATAAATCACAGATTTTTCATTTTGGCCAGAGAAAAAATCTACTACAATGTCGATCAATAATTAAACTGAACTTCAACTTGTAACTATGTTTAAAACCTTATGCTGAAAATAATTTTCAAGTTTGATATTTTTTGACAAGTTGAAAGGATCATTCTTAAAGCCTGATATTTGGTTAAAAAATTGCTGGCCGAAAATTAGAGGAAGAAAAATATGAGTTGTGTCAGAGTACATCAATGTAATCAAAGGATGAGGCATAGCCCCGATATGAGGTAAGAATCCTCGGTTAATCAACACAATCAGTGCAGGACATACACCAGCACACCTGGGTGCCACCACTCATGACTTGATAATTGGCTTGCCAATTGAATCCAATTACTCAGAGGAGTTAAACGTGGCATATTGACCGTATAGGATGGCTGCGGTTTTTTCTTCTGTACCTTTCTCAGAGCTCCCTACTTGAAATTTCCAATATTCTTAGTTTCCGAGGGAAAATGAAAAGAAAAGTCCCTTTAAATAGCTTTAGAAATAAATAATTTGCCCTCAGCATGATCAAAGATGGTTCAAAGTGCTGAATATAGGTTACAATAATGTTACACTGTGGGTTCGGATGTCAGACCTGCATATATATGTACACGTCTGCAGAAAGCAAAACGTCTGTCTTTACATGTGCACTTCTTTATTAAGCATTCAACAATTCTGTTTCCAATTTGCTATATTCTGTATCGTATCGTATCATTTAGCTTTTAAAATAGGTTCTAAAAATCTTTAAATGCTCTGTGTAACTTTTATGCATAGATACAATTTATCAATTATTTAAACAGCATTCAATGTTAATTGAAAATATTAAGTATTAAATATCTGATACATAAATAAGTGTCATTGTCAATATTCGTAGTATTCTTAACTCTCTTTACTTTCTTTTGGACGTCCAATTTTGTACATTCGAGAGTTTCAAATATTGATATACAATTTGCAATAATATCCAATGTCATGTTTCATTACTCATCCAAGTCAAATATTATGTTGGTACATTCTTTATCAATTCCATTATTTATTGAAGGCTGGTTTTCCAAAACTCATTAGTCAATTTTTCTACAATTTGAGATTTTCCCTCCATGAGATAAATTGACATGTAAATTTTATTTTAAGCATCAAATAGCTCAAGACTTTTCTTAGATTCGTGCGAATTTGAAGTTTAAATAAGATAAACTGATAGTCCGAATGAAAAATTTTAGGGGAAATAATCCTCATTACCTCAAAATGGGAAAAAAAAGGAGTTATGGAGTTATCGAAAACCACTCTTCAAATTTAGTGCGGTTATTTTCTATTGTAATTTCCCTTTGGATTGAAGCAGTTCCCTACGTAAATGTGTCAGTGCATGACATAATCAGTTCGAAGGTGAAAATTTTGCATTTGCATTTTTTGAATTTTCTGAAAGCATTTGCTCCCCAGAGTATTTAAACTTTATTTGAAATAAATCGGGTGAATTTTCATGAATTAATGGTCAGATGTATCCAGCAACTTTTCTCCAATTTCATACTTTTTCAACTTGACTAGCTGTAAAAATTATTTAAAATTGAAATTAAGCTTTGAAATGTCCCGATGATGTACAAAAGGGTTGAATTAATCATTTATGACAAGAACTCATTTTTGATAAAAATTGACCTTCTAACTATACTTGGCAATATCTCATTTCAAACCGTTTCACCACTCGACTGAATATGTCATTCACTGTAACAAATATTTATCATTAATTTATCAAAAGAAGGTTTTTTTCGATGAAACCACTCCTTTAATTGAGTATAGTGCGACATGTACTTATTAACAGGTCTGTTCACCCAAATTATTCTTGGCCTATGTTGTAATGGAAATACTCTCAAACCAATGCATAATTTCGTTCGGTTATCAGACCCGCTAATAATTGGACCTAGCTATAATGTCAATATATGCCTAAAAATGAATTGATTTATGTAAAGTCCATGTTATGAAATTATTTCCAATTAATGTGATTTTATTCAATGAAATGGGTGTAGGTTTTCCAAACTGCAGAAAAGCCATTAACTTATTATTTGACGGGAAATTTGGTTATCGGCGTACAATCTCATTGAGTTGGAATATCCCTAAAACCAAGTGTGAGTTTGTGTATGTGTTTTATAATAATATGAGGTTGTTTACACCCGCGGGTGTGTGCGTGTGTGTGTAATTTGCAAGTAATATGCAATTGAATAAGCCCTAAGAAATGGGGAGCAAAAACTTTCATCTCGATCAAATTTGACGTATATTACTGATTTAATTGTTTGTTTGTTTTTTTTTTCTATATTGACTGAAGACGGGGTTTAAACACAAAACGTTACTTTGTCATTGGCATTATCTGTCTTTAATAATCGATAGCAATTTAATATTCACTTTGAAAGGAACAATATGTACTTTGGAGAAGAAGAGCTTTTCTTTTTTAAGTCTAAAAATGAAGAGTGGTTTTCCAAAATTCCCTAACTCTGTTTTTTCTCATTTTGAGATATTGAGGATTATTTCCCCTAAAATTTCTATTCGGTTTGTTATTTTAATCACATTTAAACTTCAAATTCACACAAATCTAGGGATATTCTTGTGCCAATTGATGCTTAAAATAAAATTTACATTTCAATTTATTTCACGGATGGACAATCTCAAAAAGTAGCAAAATCAACTTAACAAGTTTTGGAAAACCAGTTTTCAAATATATTATTATGCCTCGTTGTTTTTCCATTTTTAGAATAATTGGTCCTACTTTCAATATCTGTCGATGACGGAGATGCTCACACGCGCTAAATTGCGCATAATTTATGTAGACTGTTATGGTAGAAATTGAAGCTGGAAGTCTTTTAAATTGACAACACTTTGGGGGTTATTTATATATATATATATATATATATATATATATATATAATATATATTATATATATATTGTTAGGTTGGAGAATACGAGAAAAGTTAAAAAGACAATATTAAGAAAATAATATATGCTACTGATTAATCACAACTTTTAACTTTCGAAATACTGGATGTAATCTAGTTTAACAATATTATTAGCTTCTTACATCCAATTTCTTTTTGTTCCCTGTCAAAGCGAAATTTATTTTATTTTGTAACTGTCATTGTTGTGTGTGAGATATTGACAGTGGTGTTGAAAGGGAGACATCATTTCTGAAATGTATCTATTTTTACTTTTTTACATGCATATCTTTGTTAAGTTCATTTTTGCTTGCGTTACGACAAAACCGTATAGCGGTTCTCAATCTAACATTTAAATACCAAATATGAATGTATTGATTGTTGCTATGCGTTCAAGTAAAATAATGCGTATGGTTATCAGACCTGCAAATTAAATATTATGTTCACCAAGGGTAAAATTAACCAGGACCAAATACCGAGGCAGTTGGTCTAGCATTGTGCAGGGTTAAAAAACCCAGACAACCTCTCTCATCCCCCCCCCCAAACAAAAACCCCCAACAAACAGACCAACCTCCTTCTCCACCCCCGGCTTTAATAAAAACCCAAAACAACAGCTATACCAAAAAATAGAAATAGAATAAATAAAAAAAGACACCAAAACAACACACAATGAGGCAATCTGATTTCGACTGCCAACGGGAATGTGACATTCTGTCTGTATTCATTTTTATTACTTCTAACTCAATTACTTTTAATGATGAAATGTAAACTCCACCTTTCTGTTTTAAAACCCCGAGGTTGGAGAGCAGGACAATAAAACTTGCGCCTTTAAGGACACAATCATATCACATGGTGAACAAAATATCCTTTTTGTCTGAGTGAACTGAGGATCTGTTAACTACCTGAGGCTCTATAACTGCTCATTTTCATTGGAAGATCGATAAAAAGCTAATGAGCGTTTTCCTGGAATGAGTCAAGTAAAATTGTCTCCCCTGATCTTATAGATATCAAATACGATCATATTATTTACAAATCTAATGGCTTTTAAACGGGGAATTCCAATTATCTTTTCTCGTAATGTTTGTTAAAATTTATTTTAGGGGTACACCTGATAACAATTTAACTGCTGTAATCTGGAAAAAAACACGTATTTAAAAATTTGGCCAGAAAACTCGTCCTTCAAATATCGACTTAAATGACCCTCATCTTGGCAAAAACTTTCAAACCTCAGATCTCGAGAGTTCTTCCGTAAGTCCCAGTTTTAAGAGTTTTCATTTTAGGGTCATTTAAATATATCGATATTTGAAGGAATTGTTTTCTGTCCAAATGTTTAAATACGTTTTCTTCGACTTTAAACTGGTTAAATCGGGACTTAAACACAACAATGAAAATCATCCAAACTTACGTTCTCTCGTCTCTCCTCTACGCATGTGAAACCTGAACTCTAGACAAGGAATGTCAAAAAAGGCTAGAGGCTTTCGTATTGTGGTTGTACATGAGATTACTAAACATCAAATGGTCAGATAGAATAAGATACTGTAGAAGTTTTGCATAGAACAAGATTGTGAAAACCATCAGTAAATGGGCTTTCTTGGCTATAATGTGTGGCGACGAGGGCACATTGAAAGCCGAACACACAGTGGCGACATAGAGGGGAAAAGGAGCTCGTGGTCTTCAGAAGTTGATGTTATTGACCAGTTTGAAGCAATCAACAAGCAACAACCCTACAAACTCCGTATAGAGGTTATATGATTGCACAGGTCATATTTTCTGTACATGTCAACGCTTTTTGGTATATTGGCGAAAATTTTTTATTTAAATTGTGCCGATTTTGTTTAATGATATGTCAGGATTCTGTAATGGTCATTAAGATTTTTGATGGAGGCTATTTTGGATATATTTTAAGGAGAGACAGAAATATTCCGCTAATAAGCCATGGCGCAATTCTTTACACAAAGCGGACATGAAAAGGCAAACCCACAACAAGCATATACACTAAGATTAATAAATACCTCAAGCGCCTCGATCCAAGCAAGAACTGAGTCGAGACAGCGATATACAGAGACGCGAAAATTCATAATTGGATTCAATAGGCTGATGTCACGTTGCCCAGCACCGGCAAGCAGCGTGGTTCTGAACAAAGAAAATCGGTACTTTTTGTTCGTCATGCTGTTTAGAACTTTTCATACGTCATGTGACCAGAATGTATAAAAGTCAAAACATGATCACATTTATAATGTTTTTCTCCTCTGGATACACTTTTATGGTCGTCGGAGAAATATTCCATAAGGGCGTCCGCTATTGTTCCGATAGTTTAGAGCCAGTTACTAAGTTACTATGCGTCAATGCGAGGGAAGTGACGTCATGACCGTTGAAGCCAATTGGCAATAGGGTTTTAACAACAGACAATGCGTATCGATGTCAGGTCGTGTCAAGTCGGTAAACATCCTCTCGCTCGTACTGTTTATAATATGTAATACAATTGATATTTGGCACGGGTTTTCGCAGCTTTCTATAGATAGAATGCGCTTGGCCAAGGAGTTCACAACATTGCCATCCGGAAGTATAACGGACCAACACACAAACTCTGTGTAACCATGAACTTTTATAGTCTGGTTAATACAGTTTAGTGAGAACAACTCACAAACGCGGATGGCAAAAACAATAACAAAGGCCTGAGTGACGTCATCTGCATACTATCTATATCCAGATGTGATTTCTTCTCACTAAATTCCATCAGACTATATATATTGTGTATTTGTATGATTGACACAGAGGGAAGAAATGGTGTGTGTTTTATTTAAACAACTACCATCAATACATAAATGCCATGTTCACCGACTTGACTTCGACTTAACCCACATACCAAAGGAGTCTCAAGGTTTCATGTCTCCATATTTTCATTTTAGTCTCCGCTTGAGTGCTGTCACGACACAACTGAGGGACAGAATCTGTAATAGACGCATTAACCTATTAATAGAATGGAACAATTTGCCAGCATTAAATTGTCACAAAAATATCTAGTATTTTAAGCCGATTAATGTCAAACTTGATCATTTTTCATGTCAAAAGTGTCGTGGGTTTTGTCAAAACCTTCACTCTGAGAACAATTTAGCTGAATAAGATTAGGACATAATGTCTTATCCCATTGAAACAGTTCAATGTTTTTTTCCCCTTAGCATAATGATTGTAGTTGATGGATTCAGATTTACAACAACGACGAAAAAATCTAAGATTTTAAAAAAATATATCCTTATCTGAATCCATCGAATACAGTCATTATTGCCGGGTATATTCCTGTCTTCCCTTAGAATATACTCTAAATACAAAATTTCAATTGGAAATGAATAAAATACTTTTTATTTTATTTCATCCTCTTATATAATTTTGGTTTAATATTCCCATAATAATATATCTCTCTAAGACGCTCTATTCTCACCAATGGGTATAGAAAGAACGACACCTATGTCACTCAGCTCTTTGTAATTGATTTCAGAGAGCCATTTTGATGATAAGATCATACTAATTTATATCAATTAGACTTTTAAAAAAAAGGTTAAACATAGTTTTGTGTGTTGGTATGCTTGCGGATGTTGTGAGTATGTATCTATCTTCAATAACAACCATTGTTTATTACTAGGAATCAAACTCATAACCTGCGCGTGGATCACACATAGGTACATCATAAACCACTTCACACTAAAGTGATGATATCAAAGTAGATTTTAAAAGTCTGTTATTCACATAATAACATGTCTCGGAACTAATCAATGTGTGAAGACTGACGTGTACTTATTTGCAGGTCTGATGACCCAATTCCTTATGGGCTCATTGTTGTTATGGAAATCTCAAAATAAATGACCCAAAATATTGTTCATAACAACAATAATAAATCAGGCCCATCATCGGATTGGAATGTTAGACCTGCCTACATGTTCACGTCCGTAAACACCCTTCACGTGTAATTTGTAATCAATACTCGTGAGTAACGTGTCCAATCATAAATTAATCCGAATATATGAATTAGCGTGAATATCCATTGTTTTATAATAAAGAATGATATGTCATACGTCTACTGATATAAGTCGTGTTTAATAACAAAGTGGATAGGTAGAATGGAGAGGAAGATGAAGGGAGTAAGTGTCATTCATATGTGACCCATCGTCTCAAAACGGTATTATGTCGGAACGAACCAGATGCTTGAAAGCCGACTTTAATGTTAAAACTGGTCAAAAATATAAATTGTTGGCATTAGCACCCTAAAATATGATATCGATTCTCCTCAATAAGATCGTATAAACTCAACACAAGTCTGAAGATGCAAGTTCTAATAGTAGTCATAATAAATTTGATTTTGGATAAATGGACTCTGAACCTCTATCATGTATCACATCCTCCACATTTCAATATCTCTGAATGACTTCAGTCATGTTTTCATTCAAAACTGAGTTAAGCGGAGTAATGTATATGAATAGGCTTCAACAGTCATGACGTCACTTCCCTCGTAATGGTGCATAGTGACTTAGTAACTGGCTCTAAACTGTCGGAACAATGGCGGACGCCCTTATAAAATAATATTTCTCCGACGAACATAAACATGTATCCAGAGTAGAAAAACATTTGATCATGTTTTGACTTTTTATAAATTCTGATCACATGACATATGAAATGTTCTAGCCAGCATGAAGAAAAAACGTACAGATTTTCTTTGTTTAGAACCACGTGCTCGTCGTTACTGGGCGACGTGACATAAGACTATTGAATCTAATTGCGGCTATGCGGTCATGTAGTATGACACTAGCTTTCGGAAGAAGGTCCTGGGTTTCTGCGCCTTGCTTGGCGCATAGTTGAGTCATTGGAAAAGACTCTTTACTCACATTCTCTAATCGTATTCAGGTGTAAAATGGGTACTTGGCCGTTAACTGCATTGTCTCTGTCGTAAAAATAATAATACTAATAATACTGCTAACAGCAGGCGTCATATCTCGCCCTCCATGTTAAGTGTTGCTGTCGGCCAGGAACCCCTTGTAAAGCGATTTGAGCACTTTTAGTGGATATTTGCCTATATAAAAGCTCAACTTTTTTAAAACACAAAAACAACATGTAAGAATTTTGTAAAAATCATAACCACTATCAGCCACTCCATATGATTTTTTTTACAAGAGAAATCATAACATTTCATCTACTCACGCCATATGTGACCCATCGTCTCAAAACGGTATTATGTCTGCATGAACCAGATTCTTAAAAGTCAAGAACAAATAAATAAATAAATAAAATTCCCTTTATTCATCCCATAGGGGAAATTGTCTCCAGGATCTATTCCAAGGGAAGACTGGAATAACCCAGACGGCAGCCGCAGTGCAGTGCTGCAAATTTAGCTAGGGCGAGGTGACTTGCTCAAGGCGACTCAGCGCAGCACGATCGAACGCGGTACCTTTCGGGTACGTAGCAAAGACCGTGCCGCTGAGCCACGCTGCCCCAATGAAATCTTGTTTTTTGCACTCTACAACAATATATCGATGGTCGGAGGATCAAACCTCAGAAGTCTACGTGATATGACGCCTTTTTCGAACAGAGACATGTTAACGACCTGGTACTCACTTTACACCTGAGTACGGTGAGAGAATGTGAGTTAAGAGCCTTCTCCAAGGACAGAGCAGAGCGAGGCTCGAACCCAGGACCTTCCGATCCGAATTTGTCATACCACGAGACCACATAGCCGCACAAAACTTTACTTTACTTACTCTTTATAAGCTTTCTCAAGTCAACAATAGCAGTTATATAGGACGCAATATGTTGCCATGTAATGGTGTTTCAATTTTTCTCTTGATATAGGTAACGCTTTTATCATCAAGGCATTACTTATGATTTAATGTGAGTTAAGACTATTTGTCAACAAACACATCTTTGAGACGCTTAAGCCCAGTGCCAGGCGGTAGGCCACATAGCCGCACTAATATATATGTGAGTTATATATTGGTCTTTGTTATTGTAATAGATATTTATATGATTTTTTAAAATCATGACAATCTGTATTGGATGTCACAATGTATGGTAAACAGTCCATCTATCAGAACATCAGTGACGAATGATATAATGTTGTGATATGATAATTTTCCACAATCTTGTGTCTATGTTATAATAATATTGTGACTCCTAATTTGTGGGTTCAATGACTGATCAGCATTGTGTCTCGCGACATGAACATATACGCAGATCATTCAACCGGCCGCACTTTAGGCCTTATTTTAACATTGTTTTAATGGGGAATATTTTGCGTTGGTTTGTGAGTATTTTTATTACAACAAGGAGATAATAACAATTTGGGTCATCAGACCTTTAAATACGTACACGTCAATCTACTTGGATATCATCAATTAATTTAGTGATATCGGTGGGATCCACTCGTCTCAGAGAGTCCATTTTATAAAATTCGTGAGTCGTCGTGGAGCAAGGAACGGGAGTCTCATTCCTTTTTTCATCTTATCCATAAAAAAAATATAAAACGTGTTCGAACGTGTTCATTTGCAGATGAGTAAAAAACAAAACAATAGCCTTGACCCAGTGTCTTTTAAGCGTTGTGGTCTTGTCACATGAAACTTGGTCTCTGAGGAACCGGCCATAATATTATACAAGACATAGGTTAGGCGATGAAGAGCAAGGTCTCGGGGTTAGGATAAAGTAGAGAACGATGGGTGTTGCCTGAAGCATAGGATCGTGAAAATACTAAAGAAAGAGTGAGAATGGAGAGGCTTTGGATGGGAACAATACAGACAATGGACGTTTCGGGTACTCATTCTGACATCCGAACCCACTTATGGGCTTAGTTTAACATTGTAAAGGACACTATTTTGGGTTATTTTTAGAGATTTACATTACAACTAAAGCCCGTAAGGAATTGGGTTATCAGACCTGCAAATAAGTGCACGTCGGCCTTGATCTTTTGTACTTGAAGCTTTGTGGTTTTGTCGAGTGAAACAGTTTCTGGGCAACTAATGAATAACGGCGAGGCAATGAAGAGTATGTTATCGGGGCACTGGTAACTAAATGCAGAACTATCCATGATGGAAACAATTAGCCTCTTCTTATTCCTAACTGATGAACTGAACTCCCCAGGAATGAATGGGTAACACTGAACAGAGCAAGGGCAAAAATTGGGAGAACAACTGGAACCATGAAAAAGTGGGGGCTGGCTGAGACTAGCTTCTGTATATGTGGATGCCCAGAGCAGACGATGGAGCACGAAAGAGTGAACATGGAGAGGCTTTGGATGGGAACAATACAGACAATGCATGGACGTTTCGGGTAGTTATTCTGACATCCGAACCCACTTATGGGCCTAGTTTAACATTCCTTAGAGAATGCCTGGATGGGCCCAGCTCCACTGACCATGGACTAAGAGTCTACTCCACAGATGCTGTGGAGTGGGTACGGTGTTGGACCGACAAGCTATGATGATGAACTGATGCACTATGTATGATCCATCTTCTCAAATTGTTATTATGTCGGGAGAAACAAGATACTGAAAGGTCAATTTTAAGCTTAACTGGTCAAGAAAACGAAATTTCAGTTTCAGCACTTTAAAATTCTATATCTTTTCTTCAATAATTCATACATGCCAAGTCTGACGTTTGTGCTCATAGATTCTATTCTCAGTACTTTGATCATCCCGACTAAATACCGTTTTGAAGCGACGGGTCACACAAACACACACACACACACACACACACACGCACACATACATATATATATATATATATATATATATATATATATATATATATATATGTATATAAATGATATGGTAATTCTTCATAATGTTGTTGATATAATATATCAATACATATCTGCTAGTTTTAGGGTTCAATGAACAAGCAATATGGTGCCTCGTATTATCAAAACAAATATTCTTTAAAAAATTGATCACGGTCATTGACCAGATGGATGACAAAACAGTGGGATTGACCTTGTGTCCTTGAGACTTTGTTGTCCTGTTGTGTGAAACTCGGCTTCTGAGCAACGCATCTTAATAAAACGGTTATACAATAAAGGGCAACCCCCCCCCCCTAAAAAAAAAGATTTTATATAGCGGAGTATCCACTAAAGGTGCTCAAAGCGCTTTATGACGGGTCCCTGACAAGCAGCACAGGTAACATGTAGAACGAGACCTAACGCCTGTTAGGCGATCTTACATTTTTTTTTCCAAGAGAGACAACGCAGTTAATGACTTTGTACTCATACTACACTGCGGTCCAGTGAGTGAATTTGAGTAAAGAACCTTTTCCAAGGACTCAACAATGAGCCGAGCGAGGCTTGAACCCAGGACCTTCTGATCCGAAAGCGAGTGTCATACCACTAGACCGCATAGCCGCACATATCAAATCATAGTAAGGGTTGCTTTGATTAAAAGCTTTTTAAATAACATGTTAAAAATAGAAAGGTTCGGGTAAAACATTCTCAAATATAATCATAATTTTGATCATCATCTATGCCACCAACAATCAAATATGTGTCATGAATTAAATGCATTTTCATAAAATTAATATATATTCCATGTTTAATTTTTGTTTCACATTTTTGATTCCAATATCATTTTTATACTTGTCCTCGTATTGAAGAATCTGTTAGACTGAGTCATCAAGATGTAATTAGGTTTTGAATGACCTCTCAATACGCTTTTTTCCAAAAATCTCCAATCGATTCATTTAATCCTTTACTGCCGGTGTTCAATTTTAGTCTAACTTGATATTAGTTTGTGTTTTTTTCATTAAAAAACAAGTAATGAGAGCGATATTATAGCTTTAGCATCCGTGACGTGCATCGTTCTTACCACTGATCTTGTGAATAAGACAGGTTTTGCAGTTCTAATCAGGTACTGAACAAGGGCGTTTATAGAGGCGATAGTCTCTAAATGTGCTCAAATAGCTTTACAAGGAGTCCCAAACCAACAGCAAAACTTACGATGTAGAACGAAACATGACGCCTGTAAGGCAATTTTACATTTTTATCGGACAGAGATAACTCTGTTAACGGCCAGGTACTCATATTACACCTGAGTACGTAAAAGAATGAAAGTAAAGAGGCTTATCTCCCAAGGTCTGAACTAGGCGCCGAACAAGGCTCGAACTCAAGACCTTCCGATCCGAAAGTGAGTGTCATGCCAATAAAGACCACATGACCTTTTTCCTGTTTTTCAAGATGTGCGTGATGGAGCGTTTTGATGGTGATATGAAAGATAACATTCCATTAAAATTGCGGAAGACACTTCAAA
The DNA here is from genome assembly GCF_034508935.2 of Berghia stephanieae. Lineage (NCBI taxonomy): Eukaryota > Metazoa > Mollusca > Gastropoda > Nudibranchia > Aeolidiidae > Berghia > Berghia stephanieae. The sequence continues at coordinate 37,601,118 of NC_088363.1, forward strand.
ATATTTTTATTGTCAATCAATTCCAAGAGATCCTTCTTTTGAAGAATCCCCGAGACGAGGAGAACTCGAAATTTAATCAGTTTGTACATGACATCTCAATGCTGTTAATTCCAGAATTCCCAATGGGAGCGATCTATAATTATGTTTTCGTCCAATCTTGTCATCAATTACATGATTTGTTGCTGTACAACGATTGAGCATTTCTCAAAATATATAAACGCGCTGCTTTGTTTATGAAAGTTGCAAACATACCCATGAGTCATGCCGAGCAAATGACCAATAATGACGTTAAATATTTCTAAAACTGTGAACACTCTCCACGACGTGCGTTTCTTGAACACACTTTGCAATGTGACCAATGACCTCGAGCACATGAAAAAGTAATAATGATCATCCCCATTGATCTGATTAACCTTTCACTGGCCGCGTTCAATTTTAGTATAACTTTAGAATCGTTCTGTCTTTTTAACCATCACCTTATCAACTATGGTGTACCTATGTAGTCTTGTGGTATGACCCTCCCTTTCGGATCGGAAGTTCCTAGGTTCAAGCTATGCTCGGCGCACAGTTGAGTTCTTGGAAAAGGCTCTTTACTCACATTTTTTACCGTTCTTAGATGCAAAATGAGTACCTGGTCTTTAACAGCGTTGTCTATGTCGGAAAAAAATGTAATATCGCATAACAGGCGTCATGTCTCGTTTTATATGTTACGTGTTGCTGTTGGTCAGGGACCTCATGTAAAGGGCTTTGAGCACGTTTATAGGATATTGTAGAAAACGGTAAGGGCTGCCTGAAGCCGGTGATCGTAAAATACTAACGAAAGAGTGAAAATGGAAAGGCTTTGTATGGGAACAAAACAGACAATGGACGTTTCGGGTACAAACCCTTCGTCAGCACAACAATACACAAATAAACGTGGAAAACAAATAAAATATAATGAAAAATAACTTGTATCGTCTGTACTCAATGGTGGTTGCAGTATGAATGAAATGTTAGCGTGGCGTGGGTAGAGGATAGGGTGCCCCAGGGGGGTGATCTAATTGATAAGCAAAGGTCAGCGTCAGGGAACAGAACTTTCCAGACTATAATGGAAGATAAAAGACATATTGGTAGTAGTAGTAGTAGTAGTAGTAGTAGTAGTAGTAGTAGTAGTAGTAGTAGTAGTAAAGTAGTAGTAGTAGAAGTTGTAGTAGTAGTAGTTGTAGTAGTATTAGTCGTAGTAGTAGTAGTAGTAGTAGTAGTAGTAGTAGTAGTAGTAGTAGTAGTAGTAGTAGTAGTAGTAGTAGTATATTAGAAGAACGCTGTAGTGGAACAGTAGGGGGCGGTGGAGGGGGCGAGGTGAAAGGGTCACGGCGGAGGTGGGGGGGGGGGGGGGGTTGTTGGATGAGCGAAGGTCGAATCTTCGCGAAGGAACGATGCGATAGTAAAGTGGATGGAATACACCGATAAATAGATAGATGGATAGACAGATAGATAGGTAGATAGACAGAAAAGAGGGGAGAGAAGGGAGAGAGAGAGAGAGAGAGAGAGAGAGAGAGAGAGAGAGAGAGAGAGAGAGAGAGAGAGAAAATAAAAAAATAAAAAAAATAAATAAAAAAACAAATTAAAAAAAAAAGGGGGGGACAGGGAGAGGGGGGGGGGGTTGGTTTGAGGCGGACCGGTAGAGAGGGGGAATTAGAGAGAGAGAGGGGGTACAAAGAAAGAAAGAAAGAAAGAAAGAGAGAGAGAGAGAGAGAGAGAGAGAGGAAACAGAGAGAGAGAGAGAGAAGAGAAGAGAGAGAGAGAGAACAGAGAGAAAGAGAGAGAGAGAGAGAGAAGGGGGGGGAGGGGAGGTGAGAGAGGGCGAGTAAACAGCCGAGTGATAGCTGGGTCTATATGTATATTAATGGATAAAAAAGTGGATGATTGGACACAATGAGAGATAGCTAGGAAGGTAGATGACTATGAATCGGTGGATAATTAGTAGATAGATAGCTAGATAGATAGATAGATATATATATAGATAGATAGATAGATAGATAGATAGATAGATAGATAGGTAGGTAGGTAGGTAGGTAGAGTTGTAATTTTAGTAGTATGAACAGTAGTAGTAGTAGTAGTAGTAGTAGTAGTAGTAGTAGTAGTAGTGGTAGTAGTAGTAGTAGTAGTAGTAGTAGTAGTAGTAGTAGTAGTAGTAGTAGTAGCAGCAGCAACAGTAGTAGTAGTAGTAGTAGTAGTAGTAGTAGTAGTAGTAGTAGTAGTAGTAGTAGTAGTAGTAGAAGTAGTAGTAGTAGTATAAGTAGTAGAAGTAGTAGTAGCAGCAGCAGCAGTAGCTGTAGTGGCAGAAGTGAGAGCAGCAGTGGTTTTCAACGTATAGTTCCCACCCTGCCATCGTACATCAAGGACACTAACCATGCTCTTGGTGTCATTGACGAAATTCGATTCCAGGATGAACGTCCACGGCTGATTTTCACTATGGATGTGAAGGCACTGTACACATCCATACCGCATCCTGACGGACTGCGTGCCATCAGGCATTTCGTCGACCGTCATCCATTACCAGGGATTTCCAGCAACAGCATTGTGAGGCTCACCGAACTTGTGCTCACACTCAACACTTTTGAGTTCAATGATGTATTTTTCCATCAGATCTCAGGTGTTGCGATGGGCACCAAGATGGGTCCCTCATATGCTAACCTCTTCATGGGCTACCATCAGTACAGTGGACCTGCCCCCGAGCTGTTCAAAAGGTACATTGACGACTGTTTCGGCATTACGTCATTGACCCACAGCCAGTTGAAGGGGTTCATCCTAGCGATGGACTCCTTCCACCCGTCCATAGAGTACACTTATGAGATTTCAACCTCTGAGGTGAACTTTTTGGACATCAAGGCTGTATTGACCAGCACGGGAGTACGGACCACTGTACACTACAAGGAAACGGACAGTCACAGCTACCTGCTCTATCGGTCATCCCATCCGGTGAAGTGCAAAGACTCCATCCCATTCAGTCAGATACTCCGCTTGCGGAGACTCTGTCTGGAAGATGATGAATTTGCGCTTCAACGTGATCGCATGCTCGATTTTTTTAGGGCACGGGAATATCCCGAAAGGGTTTTGCTTAAGGCTGTCCGGAAAGCCAGCCTCGTGTCGAGAGAAGCAGCAATGAGGCCTCGCAATGCCAGGAAGCAGGAGACACAGCGTCCCATTTTAGTCCTCACGCATCACCCCCATGCCGATCAAGTGAGGAACATCCTATTGCAGAACTATGGGATCCTCCAGGCGGGCGAAGACACCCACAGAGTTTTCTCAGAACCCCCGTTGGTAGCATATCGACGGGATCGTAACCTGAGGGATCTCCTTGTCAGAAGCCGCCTGGAACCCATACCTAGGGATGGACCTAAAGCCAGATCGTGTATGCGACCCCGATGCAAGACTTGTGGGCACCTGGGGAGTATGACAGAGTCAGCTTTCCAGACAAGATTTGGGACATCAGGCGGCCGTTTACTTGCACTGACCGTAATCTAGTCTATGCGATTACGTGCTCCCTGTGTGGGATTGCTTACGTTGGTGAGACCGGAAAGAGGCTGGGTGACAGATTCGTGCAGCACTTGCGTGACATATCGAACTGTGCAGACACAGCAGTGGCCAGACACTTCAATCTGCCAGACCACTGCGATGTACAGTGTGTGCGTGTGTGTGTGCTCAGTTTTTGCCATTCGGACACTTCCGCCCGTCGACGTAGGGAAACTCACCTGATCAAGTTGTTGGGAACGCTGACTCCACGCGGACTCAACACCAGGATTGACCACCACTAGATGTCAACGTCACCCATATTCATCACCACTGCTGCTCTCACTTCTGCCACTACAGCTACTGCTGCTGCTACTACTACTACTTTACTACTTATACTACTACTACTACTCTACTACTACTACTACTACTACTACTACTACTACTACTACTACTACTACTACTACTACTACTGCTGCTGCTGCTACTACTACTACTACTACTACTACTACTACTACTACTACTACTACTACTACTACTACTACTACTACTACTACTACTACTACTACTACTACCTACTGTTCATACTACTAAAATTACAACTCTACCTACCTACCTACCTACCTATCTATCTATCTATCTATCTATCTATCTATCTATCTATCTATCTATCTATCTATATATATATCTATCTATCTATCTAGCTATCTATCTATCTACTAATTATCCACCGATTCATAGTCATCTACCTTCCTAGCTATCTCTCATTGTGTCCAATCATCCACTTTTTTATCCATTAATATACATATAGACCCAGCTATCACTCGGCTGTTTACTCGCCCTCTCTCCCCTCCCCTCCCCCTCTCTCTTCTCTCTCTTTCTCTTCTTCGTTCTCTCTCTCTCTCTCTCTCTCTTTCTTTCTTTCTTTCTTTCTTTGTACCCCCTCTCTCTCTCTAATTCCCCCTCTCTACCGGTCCGCCTCAAACCAACCCCCGCGGCGGTGGTGGGGTTTGAACCTGCGACCTTATTGGTACGACAACTCCGCCTGGCAGGTGAGAGCGTGGCTCTACCGTGTGAGCTATCCACGAACACTAAAATATTCGTTTCAAACCCAAAGTCATTTCTAGATCCCTCTCCACCCACTTCTTGAGATCGCCGATTCGTTCACCACCATCGCGAAGTAATTTTGACCAGCAGTTAAGCTTAATAGCCAATATTCTCATCACAAACATATAACATAGAAACGATTGAGACATTGAGTATGCTCCGGTGTATGGGGTGAATTTTTAATTCAGAAAAGTGAGTGGAGCAGGCACTTATGTTGGTAATAACAAGATATGAAGTGAGTAGAAAAGTGCCAGAAGACAATAGAGAATAAAAATTTTTTTCGCGGCGGTGGTGGGGTTTGAACCTGCGACCTTATTGGTACGACAACTCCGCCTGGCAGGTGAGAGCGTGGCTCTACCGTGTGAGCTATCCACGAACACAAAATATTCGTTTCAAACTCAAAGTCATTACTAGATCCCTCTCTCACCCACTTCTTGAGACCGCCGATTCGTTCGTACACCACCATCGCGAATAATTTTGACCAGCAGTTAAGCTTAATAGCCAATATTCTCAACACAAACATATAACATAGAAACGATTGAGACATTGAGTATGCTCCGGTGTATGGGGTGAATTTTTAATTCAGAAAAGTGAGTGGAGCAGGCACTTATGTTGGTAACAACAAGATATGAAGTGAATAGAAAAGTGCCAGAAGACAATAGAGAATAAAAATTTTTTTATTCTCTATTGTCTTCTGGCACTTTTCTATTCACATCCTACTGTTCCACTACAGCGTTCTTCTACTACTACTACTACTACTACTACTACTACTACTACTACTACTACTACTACTACTACTACTACTACTACTACGACTAATACTACTACAACTACTACTACTACAACTTCTACTACTACTACTTTACTACTACTACTACTACTACATACTACTACTACTACTACTACTACTACTACCAATATGTCTTTTATCTTCCATTATAGTCTGGAAAGTTCTGTTCCCTGACGCTGACCTTTGCTTATCAATTAGATCACCCCCCTGGGGCACCCTATCCTCTACCCACGCCACGCTAACATTTCATTCATACTGCAACCACCATTGAGTACAGACGATACAAGTTATTTTTCATTATATTTTATTTGTTTTCCACGTTTATTTGTGTATTGTTGTGCTGACGAAGGGTTTGTACCCGAAACGTCCATTGTCTGTTTTGTTCCCATACGAAGCCTTTCCATTTTCACACTTTCGTTAGTGTTTATAGGATATTGTGATATAAAAAAGCTCCATTTTTTTCTTCTTTACGCAAAACAACATACAAAATGTTTCATTTTTAAATGGGAGAAATTCTGAAGGAACACGTAATTTTAACGGCTTATTAACAATCTGCATTTTTTGATGGTCACTTTTTATTACAAAATCAAGAAATACATTTTCATTGTAAGATGGCGCAACCACCCAGTATGTCAGTCATTGCTATCAGCGTATTGGAGACCTGGCATCATCAGATCGATTAAATTGATACGACTGCCGGGTAGATGAAATCAAACTGGCTCTATCGAGAGGGAATGACGAGCACCGAAGAATGGCACAGAATATCATATCATCGTATGTCGACTGAAGACGTGGGTGGAAGCCACAGAAACATGTGTTTCGGCAATATAAGTGAGTGAATCCATTTATATTTTTATATTAGCTCTAACCAACGTCATCGAGCACTCTCGTACCTACAAGTACCCATCAACACTCATATATATATATATATATATATATATATATATATATATATATATATATACATATATATATATATATATATATATATATATATATATATATATATATTTCTTTTTTATCCCATAAGAACTTAGATATAATCAAGTGACCTTGGTTAAGTTATCCCGTAGTGAGTTATGTGATGAAATGCTATCCAAAAGAACCCAGTAAAGACATAGGTTATTTCCTTTTTGATGAAAATATGGAAAGACAGGAAAACACTGCTCTACTCTTACAATTTTTCCCTTCGACCTGAAAACTTTCACTTCAGATTGATGCTTTGCGTCTAGATGAAATTCTAACAAAATCCGCCAGCCGGGTATAACTTACCAACACACAAAACTATGTGAAGCTTTAAACGTTTACAGTCTGATTGATGATTAAAATCATTAAAATGGCTGTTTAAAAACAATATCAAAGAGCTGGGTGATTTCAATCTCGTTTCATCCACAGTTTGTATTATCAGGTTGCGCTTTCTGGTTCTATTAAGCTGGTGGAATGTACTTTGCGATATCCCGGAAGTTAACAAAACCTGGACAAAGTCCGGTTCTGTTCTTCTGTCAACGAATGGCGACTCCGGCAAAACGTCTATCGAATGCTATATAAATAAATGGATGAAATCGCGACACAGCACGTAATCTTAACGGTTTGTTGATCCATGTTCGCATTAGCCATCAACATGTTGGAGGCCAGGAATCATCAGATCAATAGAATTGATAAGAGTGGTCGTGTAGATGATATCAAATCAGACAGATTAAGATGGACGGATGGGCACAAGGCAATGGCACAGAATATCTCCATCGAGATTGGCTGATATTTTTAGGATGATCTATTTGTTGTAAAATATAGATTTTAAAAAGTGTGTATGAAACAGGGTCTGGGAATCAAACTTCCGACCTCTTTATTACCGTCGAGGAAAACTTAAGTTTTGGGATGATTTTTTTCTCTTTTGTTTAAAAAAAAGTTTCTTGTTTGCCTGACACTCTTTCCTACACTATTTCTTTAGATCTTTATCTTACACCAGTACCTGCTCCTTAATTTCTAAATTTGACTTTTTCTTGTCTCTTACTTTCTGCTGTCTTGCATTGTGTTTACTAACCCCTTTTGCAGATTGTTATCTTACACACCAGTGCCCCTCGCCTAATTTGTCACTTTGATATGCATTTTCAAAATAAAAATAGCGTATATTCCATTGTCTTTGTCTTCATCCACTTGTGTCTAATAATTTGTTTATTTTGATTCGGGCTAGGGTCTACACTGGCGGAATCGCGTAACCTTGTGAAGAACGTAAGCATTACATCCTCTCAACTATCAGGTAATATATGTCGTGTACGTCTGGCTGGCAATTAGGAGGTCTCAGGTTTGATCCCCAGTCGAGGCAGGCTGATTTTGTTTTGGAATGGCTTTTATTTTTATTTCATTTGGCACAAAATATCAAAAAATATTTTAGTTTATTTTAGCAATGCTTTAATTGACCTGAAATAATTACATTGGTTAATATAAGGGGCAAAATATTACAATCTATATTAGAAATTTTTGGGTCAAAACATAAAACCACTGAAATGTCAGGTTTTCTAAGTTTTTATTAAAGTATACGACAATTGAGTTAATTTTCAAAAGTGTATGCAGTGTATGTTAATGTAATACCCCGTGATTTTTACTATGAAATAATCATTAAAAAAGCACCCATTCCAATCGCTTGCCAGGCATAGCAACAAGAGATCGTGAAGCAATAATTAATTCTCAACGTGCAAAAAAAACCCCCAAAAAACCCCCCCAAAAAATAACTAAAAGGTAACATAAATTGTTCCTCAATTCTCATCGCAAACGATTTTTGCTCATGTAGATTTACGCAATAAAGGGTCTATAAAATGGGAGTGAGATCCTTCCTTGTCAGCCATTTCATTGCTGTCAGCGTGTTGGAGGCCGGGGATCATCAGATCAATTGCATTGATAAGCGTGCCTTGCAAATAATATCAAACCAGCCATATCAAGATGGATTGACTGAAACAGAAAAATGAAACAATATATCATTTGCCCTTGCCATTGCTTGCTTTGGCCTAGAAATGTTTACGTCACATCACGGCCTATCTGGATGACTCCCATGCCTAATGTGTCAATGTCGTGGGTCCTGATAGTTCAATTGATAGAGTACTGAATTAATACACAAAGTCACCGAGATCAAGTCTGGGTGAATTGGAGGATATTTTTCTGACCCTCCGTTCACTCAATTGTGATTAACGAAATGATTCTGTTTGATTTGAGGGAAAGTGTTTTGCGATAGACTAGCGTCATATCCAAAGGGTAGCATTCAATCGTCAATTGTTTGTTTCATGCCATATAAACCGGGATACATCCAACTCCAATGGCCTTATATCTCTGAAAGACTAAATATTTGTAAATTTTATTTATTGTCCAAAACATGAGACTTGAACGACGTTTTCTGGCTGTATTGTGGAGGATGAGAATATGTCTTTGTAGAGCATAAAGCTAGAACATTGTCTTATTACTAACCGCTCGTAAATTCTCGTAGTAAAACATCTCAAATAATACAGATTGAAGAAATAAAGTGTCATTGAAACATTATAAAATGGCACTGACATCGGCCCATTTCCACCGTCGCTGTCAAAGAGTTGGAGGCCACGCACCATTAGATCAATTGATTTGATAAGACAGGGAGGGTGTTTGTAGAAGATATCAAACCATCTGTATGACGATGGACTGATGGACTCTAAGGAATAGCACAAAAATATCAATTATTTGTAGCATTGCTGAAATTAGATATGTTTGTAATAAAATGAATGTTGATCATTGTTATGCTATCGTGAATCTTAAAATGTCTTATTTCAAATTGCTTATTACATTGGTTCACATCTGCGCATTGAGGCGATTGGTTTCGAGTTATCTCTATAACGCTACAACGTTAAAGCTCACACATAAAATGCATAGCAAAATAAAGCGAGTAAAAATTACTCTTATAAAAAATACAAACCAAAGTAAACGTTTTTTCGGCCTTTGGCCTTTTTCAGGTAAGAAGGTTTACTTGAAGAAGGCCAAATGTCGAAACGCTGTTAACTTTGTTTTGTATCTTTTATTAGAGTCATAAGATTCCCTTTATTTTACTATACATTTTATTGACTCAATTTAGGCACCTCTAGATGTTGCTATAGCTTACACATCATTTTGTGCGTTAATAACCATGTGTGTTCTCTAAGCTGAAAAAATACTGTGACTCCAGTGATAGAAGAAATGTTAATTGTTGCTAAAAGTGTACCTCAGACGAAACCATCATGACTGTACCGATCAATTCTGAAATATCACGCTTTTAATTGCCTTCGATATAACGTTGCGTTTATTGTATGTGTTTAAATTATTGCATTTAATCACTCTTTCACCATTATATCCTTGGTAAAAAGGAATAATACTCCAGCGGAGGAGTTTGAGTGAACACTGAATAACAAGTAGGGCAGTTACCATTCACTTTGTACTGTACAGAAAGGATGTAACGTTTTATAAGACCTGCTAAGAGTTTTTAAATTCTGCAATATACCGATTCATCTTTTTTAAAATCGTTTTTTGTTGTTGTTGAGGAATTGAGAGTATAGATAGTTCTTTAGTCTCGTGCGAAATATGTTGATGCTTAAAAGGAAACAATATGCATACACATATGCCAAAAAAATGAATACGGAGACATAAACGATGCATTAGTGTGTGCCAATTAAAAACATTTAAAAAAAGGATATACGATTTATTCCACTTGGTCTTTCATGTCCAGACTCCTTATCTCGTAATATTATATGTTTTTACTCCATCTTCCCATAGTTATGCCATTTATTATATTTTCAATAAGTTAATCCAACCCATTGACGTCTTCCAACTAAATAGCACAGTATGAAGTGTCTGAAGTAATAATTACCATCTCGTCATGGGTTATTTTGATGGAATTACTATCTGATTATAACTTGTTCTAGACAAGGGAAATGTTTACCACTTACTTCTCATCCTTGTTAACTTTTTCACTTCTCATGATTTGTTTTGTGTTTTGTAAAGATGGTATAATAATAAAAATACATATTGTTTGTTTTGTATCATAGACAATCCACAACACCATTTTCACCAATGAAATCTATTACTCTGAAGCCGATGAACAAATAAACCCTTAGATATTTGTTACACATATAAAAAATCTAATTTATTTTCATGTTGCAGTATCTTTTTTTCGATAAAACCACCTACCAAAGATTTGCTCACACCATTAATCAATGCCAATAGGAATCACCCATATGAGCAAAATGGTGGTTAGTATTCTTGCCCAAGGGAAAAAAAGGAAGGGCCTGAAGTGGGGCTCGAACCTGGAACCTTCCTGATGACGATGAAATGCCTTAACCACTCGGCCATTTCGCCCTCCTAACTATTGAAGATAAATCTAAAACAAGAAGACATCCGCAGCAGATATTTTATTCTATAATCTTTAGATAGATAAATTCTTTTTTTTTAAGATTAATAAACAAATTCATGTTGGCTCAAAAAACAGTATTGAGATTTGACTTAATATAAAGATTCATTTGAACTTCACTACGGGGTAAAGTTGGCTACGTAAACTCAGTGCTTTGGAAGCTCATACATAAACAAGTTTAATTTCGTATTTAACCCTCTCGTCAAATTCGTTACGATGCAGCCAAGATTTTTCTCATTCTATTTTCTTTTGTACATCATAATATTTGATCAAAAATGTTTGTTATAGTTAAAGTATATTAACACTGTGTTGAAGAGCTCGTTTAGCAGAAAAACTATGTGTAGCAAGAACTAACAGCTTTTGTGTTTGTGTGAAATAAATCTATTTTTGTTGGGTGTGAGGTTTTGGGGAAAATCCGGAAAATGGCTGGTAAGGAGAGGGTTAAAGTATTCCAGTGTTAGGTCATGACAACATATGATTTAAAATTAAAACGTTAAATAATATCATTTCATATACGGATTTATATTTACTTGATATTGAATATCTTTCAATGAATGTCAGCATTAATTAAAGTTTCGAAACGTGACTAATACTCGTCACATTATCAACACCATGGACTTTATCACCACCAATGGCAACGCCATTGTAATCCCCACCAACATCATCATCATTTGCTATAACTATCTATGCAATCATAATCAATCTTCCTTATCTAGACAGATGTTTTTGTTCCATATTTTGACAGTTTTTTTGATCACTTGCTTTTGTCTGCGTCAAGATTGTCAATGGTCAAATAGCCATCTTATTGTCCTAATGCCAGGGCAATCGGGGATTATCTTTGACTTGAAATTGCCACAATCTGGCTAATCCTGCGTTATTTTTGTCAAAATCCCTGACTTCCAGAGCAACAAGGTATTCATTGTGTAATCATTTGACGGTAGTTCTAAATCTGAATGTTACACGAAGTCGACTCAATTCCGGGTATTTGTATTCGAGGGGCGGAGAGAGTTGCTGAATGTGGCAGCCATTGTTGTGTTAGTGTAAAGGGTGTAGTTTGATAAACTTCGCTTGATGGTGTCTAAACCTGCTGTGTAGACACCTGATTTGGGAAGAGCGTTCCAGTGTTTGATAGTGCGGGATGCAAATGAAAGAGAAGGAACCCAGATTATGTTACAGTTCGTTTTACGATTATGGAAACCAGTATATACTCCGGTCAAGAGGCCTTATCACTTGAGACAATTACGAACTATCCGAACCAATCTACCACCGAAATGTTGAGATGGTTCATAAAAGAAATATGTGGCCCAATGTCTCAAAGCTGTATAATGTTAGTAACGAATGTTAAAGCAGTCCTGTTCTATGGGTCAGAGACTTGGCGAACAACATTGACTACAACAACCAAGATACAAACTTTTGTCATTCGTTCTTTTCGACAAATCCCCAAATTAAAATGTTAGGACAATGTGCCAGATGCTGACCTTTGGACAAGAACAAACCAAGAGCAAATGGATGTCTAAGTCAGATGAAGAAAGTGGCGATGGATTGGCCATACCCTACGGAAAAAGCTTACGTAATACTGTAATGTAATCAAGCAGGCTCTCGAATGGAACCCACAGAGGAAACGGGGTCGTCCAAAACAGACTTGGAGAGAAGCTTTCACCAAGGTTTGTGCGTCTCCAATCTTACCTGGAGTGAGGCAAAGATATGTGCCAAGGACAAAAGAAGATGGGAGAGTGCTGTTGAAGCCCTATTCGTCGCCATGAGCCAAGAGGCATAAGTCAACTAATTCATTGAAATTGGTGCTGGAAATCAAATTTATAGCCACAACCATGAAACATGGAGTTAATTTCAATTCGTTATGGTGGATTATGAATATAATTGATTATATTGCAAAAACTCAAAAAATTAATATGTTTTAAAAATGTTAGTTCTAAATTTAAATTTAAGGTCCGGTCTAGGTGCATCTATTAACAAGTGTGATAACCGAACCCAATTGTGGGCTTGATTTAACATTTTTGTAATGGATACTACGTTGCGTTGGTTTGAGACAACAATGAGAAAAAAATACGTCAGGTCTGATCGTGCACGAGATACTACCATTTGAGATACTGTGTTATATGGGGCTATGCAGTCTTGTGGTATGACACTCGCTTTCGGATCGGAAGATCATGGGTTCTAGCCTCTTTACTCACATTCTCTCATAGTACTCAGGTGTAAAATGAGTACCTGGCCGTTAACAGCGTTGTCTCTGTCGGAAAAAAATGTAACATCGCCTAACAGGCGTCATGTCCCATCCTATATGATAAATGTTGCTGTTGGTCAGCGACTTTTGTAATGCGCTTTGAGCACGTTTATGGGATATTGCGCTATATAAAAGCTCAATTAAAAACAAAACAAAAAAGCAAGATACAAGGCACTATAAACACTCTAGATCTGTTCACAGTCCCACACAAACATTAATCCAAAAAAATTATTATTTCCCCCCCCCCCCCCCCCGTCACTATTCACAAAGCTTTTTACAGAACACAGAGAGATTAAATTTTTATTTTTCTATTATTTAATATCGAGACTTCAGAGGTTTGATCCGCCGATCGTGAATATCGAGACTTCAGAGGTTTGATCCGCCGACCATCGATATCAATCATTTCTTCCACTGATTTTCTTTTACATTATGAAATTGGTAATTTTGGACAAACAGTTAACAAAACAATACTACTCTAGAACCAAAACAAGACACAAAACACTATAAGAGAACATCTTTCCACAGTCTCGCACAAAATTAATCACAAAAAGTAATTATTTTGCCCCCCCCCCCCCACCCAATCCGCCTGTCACTATTCACATGGATATTTACAGATCACAGAGAGAACAAACCACTCGCTGTGTGCAAGGTTCTTCCCTCGAAAATGAGATTTTTGTTTTGTTTTGTTGTGAAAGGAGATATAGGAATTGGTTTTTCTATTATTTATATATTTATACAGTAGTATGTTTCTCCCTAGGGAAAATTACTTTTTGGAATGAGGCTATAATTTAACGCCAAAAACGGTATTATGTCGGTTAAACCTATTTCCCTTTTAAGATAAAATAATAGAGGGGGTGGGGTGGGGGGGGGCAGCGTGGCTTAGTGGTACGGTCTTTGCTTCGTACCCGAAAAGGTACCGAATTCGATCACTCGCTGCCGGCTGTGTGACCTTGATCAAGTCACCTCGTCCTAGCTCAATTTACGGCCCTGCACTGCGGCGGACGTCTGAGCTATTCCAGTCTTCCCTTGCTATAGACGCTAGAGACAAATTTCCTGTATGGGATGATAAAAGGGGAGGGGACTTTCTTTTTTAAAATGTATTTATTATTTATAACCAGAGTTTAGTTGATGTTTTTTGCTCTTCCTCTGATTTTATTTCAACCCCCCCCCCCCCACCGCCCAATAAAACATAAAGGTTTAACCCATGTGTAATATTCTATTCATAATTATGCGGCTATGTGGTGCTGTGGTATGACTCTCGCCTCGGATCTAAAGATCCTGAGTTTAAGCCCTGCTCTGAGCGGTGCATTGCTGGGTGGTCCTTGGGAAAGACTCCTTACTCCCATCCTCACACCTTAATCAGATGTGAAATCAGTACCTGGCCGTTACCAGCCTTGTCTTTGTCGGAAAACAAATGAAGAATACAAGGGAAAAACCACAGTTGTCCATTTTTCAAATTTTTGTGACTGCCCTCTTTAAGTGATATCAGGGCATTAACTATAAACTTTCCCTTTATAAATAGAAACTACAACCATAACTCTTTAATTTTGTTTTTAGGTGTTATTGCTGTAGGAAATTTAGACGCCTAACATCACTCAAGGGGGCAGTCACGAAAATTTTTAAAACTTGACATCTGTAGTTTTCCCCTTGCACTCTTCAAATGTAATATCGCCTAACAGGCGTCCCATTTGTAAAGCGCTTTGAGCACGTTTTGTGGATATTGCACTCTATAAAAGCTCAAGCTTTTTTTAAAATATAAAAGCTCAAGTATTTTTGATTTTTGTTTATATTATGCTTTATCCCGTTGCTTGATCAATGTCAATACGCTTCAATTGCTTAATTTATTTATCTGTCCTAGCCGACTCTGCTCGTTCCCTTTTGAAAGCAGCATTGCTGTTGGAATCGTGCATCATTCCAAACATGCCTTGAAACGGACTCTAATGACAAGTGTCCCCTTGGGGATGAATGGGATTCTAATCACCACTCTACAGATAGTTCGAAGATGACGTCACTCAGGTCTTTGTTATTGTTTTTTGCCATCCGCGTTTATGAGTAATGCTCACTGAACTGTATAGATAGTTCGAAGATGACGTCACTCAGGTCTTTGTTATTTTTTCTTGCCATCCGAGTTTATGAGTAATGCTCACTGAACTGTATAGATAGTTCGAAGATGACGTCACTCAGGTCTTTGTTATTTTTTCTTGCCATCCGCGTTTATGAGTAATGCTCACTGAACTGTATAAACCTGACTACAAAGGTTCATGGATACACACAGTTTTATGTGTTGGTCCGTTATACTTCCGGATGGCAATGTTATGAGCTTCTTAGACAAGTGCAACTATCTATACGATGAATCCAAATACAAACAGTCCCATCAATCTATTCGGCTATGTGGACCAGTGAGTGGTATGGCACTCGCATTCGGATCGGAAGGTCCTGAGCTCGAGCTCCTCTCCAAGCTGAGCATAGTTGAGTCCTAGGAAAAGTCGCTTTACTCCCATTCTCACACCGGACTCAGGTGTAAAATGAGTACCTGACGATCGAAAGCATTGTCATTGTCGGAAAAAAATGTAATATCGCCTAACAGGGGTCATGTCTCGTCCTGTACGTTACGTGTTGCTGTTGGCAAGGGAACCCTTTGTAAACCCCTTTGAGCATGTTTGGTGGATATTATGCTATATAAAAGATCAGGTTTAGCATTTTGCATCAGGATATCTGGTAGTAAGAGGTTTATAATTCCAAAAACATCTGCCTTGGACACAATGACAAAGACAGATTTGATCATGTTTGGTCTTATTCCTTTATCAACTGTCGTACTCTAGAAAAACTCATGTTTAAAAATTTGGCCAGAAAACTCGTCCTTCAAATATCGATCGTTTTAAATGAATCGTATCTTGGCCAAAAGTCTCAAACATGGGATTTCACCGCGAAGTCCCAGGTTTGAGAGTTTTTGCCAAGATAAGGGTCATTTAAATCGATCGATATTTGAAGGACGAGTTTACTGACCAAATTTGTAAATATGTTTTTTTTTCTTCCTAGAGTAAGGCAGAAATGGTATCCCAATTATTGGATCAGAGACGACTACAACCTTCAGAAATAGCAACTATGTTTATTTAGGCAAAGCCTGTTGACATAGATTAACCTTTCTACAGTCATTTCGCAATCGACCATGACCTGACCTTTTCTGAACCTACAATTTTCAAATAATAATTAATGAAAATTGTATATATACGAATTTCATGATTTGCCATCATGATAAAGAAAATTAAATTAAATACTCTCTATTTATCTATCTACCTACCTATCAATCTACCTATCTATATATGCATATCTATACACACACACACACACACACACACATATATATATATATATATATATATATATATATATATATAGTATATATATATATATATATATATATATATATATATATGTCTATTTATCTGTCACTTTTTATCTTTCTCTGATTATCTTATAAATGTCAAATGTGGGCACATACATATGATTTAAAATGTCTTAAAATACTCTCTCTCTCTTTCTCTCTCTCTCTCTCTCTCTCTCTCTCTCTCTCTCTCTCTCTCTCTCTAGTAGCTGATAGACTCAAACTCACTTGGTTGCAGGTCAGATAACCCAATTCATTATAGGCTCATTGTTGTAATGGAAATCTCAAAAAAAAAAAAATGACGCAAAATTGTCCATTACAACGATGTTATTCTAAGCTCATAATAGGTGTTCGGATGTCAGACCTGCATATATGTACAAGTTGACTTGGCTACATTCTTAGATTAATTTTTTCTACATTAATGTACGCAAACGGACTAGGACTGACCTATATGGTACAATAATTCAATATTATTGCAAAATATAAATAATAATTTTGAACACATTTATATAGAGGAAAATATAGTATTACCATCATGATAAAGACACTTTATTACTCTCCCCTCCTTCTCTCTCTATCTATTTCTATATTTCTCTCACTCTCGCTCTCTCTATCTCTCTCGATCTCTCTCTCTCTCTCTCTCTCTATATATATATATATATATATATATATATATATATATATATACTGTCATTCTCTCTCCTTTCTCTCTCTCTCTCTCTCTCTCTCCCTCTCTCTCTCTCTCTCTCTCTCTCTCCGTAAGTGTGTATGTGTGTGTGTGTGTGTGCGTGTGTGTGTGTGTCTACTTTTCTTCTCGTCAATCCTTTAACTTTAAAAGAAAGAAATAATAGAAGCTCTCACTCAGTCTTATCAAATTCATTTAGAATGAATTTCATCCTCCCAACGTTCTCTTTACCTTATATGATCTGTCCAAACAAGACCACTTACCATTTATCTCATTTTTCCATTAGACGTTATAGTCATAAGACGCTTATGAGTCCAGATCATGGGCCCTGGACACAACGAACAGCAAGGGCGAAGCCGATCATTTTGATGCTGTTCCTACATCAATGGTGTCTCAATCATCTACTTAGAGACGACATCAACACTCCAAAAAATAAAAGCTGGTTATAGCCAAAGGCAAGAGTTTCGTTTCGCTTTACAGATTTACTTTTTTTACACTCACATAACAAACGGCCATGCACTGACTGATTAGAATTAGATGAGTAGGAAGTCGCAGGTTTAAAAGTTTTTGACAAGATGAGTGTCGTTTTAATCATCGAGAGTTGAAGGATAACTTTTATGGCCAAATTGATGAATGCTACTTGGTGGACGTGATGTCAATGTTATTCTCGCTCTATTTCTATCCACCCCTCCCCTCTCTCTTTCTTTCTTCTTCTCTCTCTCTCTATCTTTCCCTCTCTATCTCTCACTCACTCTCTCACTCTCCCTCTCTCTCACTCACTCTCTCTCTATATCTCTCACTCACTCACTCTCTCTCTATCTCTCTCACACACCCACTCTCTCTCTCTCTCTCTCTTTTTTTTTTTTTCTTCTTCTTCTTCTCCGTACCCATGTGTAAAATGAGTACCTGTACATTGGCAGCGTTGTCTCTGTCCGAAAAAATTGTAATATCGCCTAATAGGCGGCATGTCCCGTCCTAAATGTTAAAGTTTGTTGTTGACCAGAGATCCATGTAAAGTCCTTTGAGCACGTTTCGTGAAATATTGCTCTATATAAAAGCGCATTAAAATTCGTCTTCTTCTTCTTCTGCTTCTTCTTCTTCTTCTTCTTCTTATCCGCCCACTCCTCTCTCCATATTATTCGCACTTTGAACTCATTAATTTCGACTTTTAAAAATTTAACCTTGAATTCCTCTGAAAAAAACCCCCCCAAAAAGCAATTAACAATTGATAAAAATACATCTATATCCAAATTCATATATCTAACTATTAAAACTTTATTATTGATTCTTAATAATGAAACAATGACGATGATGTTTCTGTTCATAATATATTTTGTCTCGAGTCAATCCCATGACAAAGGAATTCCATCATCTTTGCCTCACTGGGTAAATCAGTGGGGGTTGAAATTAAGGATTGTTGGTCCATCCATGTAACAGGGGTAATAAAATTACATTTTTTCAGCCTTTTCTAGCGTTTTCCATATTCCGACAAAACGGGAATGTCTTTCATTTTGGCCAACACAATTTTTGTTTCAAATGTCTCAAAACGGAATTATATCGGGATGACTGGGAATCCCAGAAAATAAAACAATTGCCTGTTTGTAATAGCTTGTAGTATATTCCAGGAAATATTGGGGGTTCTCCGATAGTCACATTAATAATAATAATAGTAATAATAATAATAATATATAATAATAATAATAATATAATAATAATGATAATAATAATAATAATTATAATAATAATAATAATAATAAAAATAATAATCATAATAATAATCATAATAATAATAATATTATTGATAGTATTATTATTATTATTATTATTATTATTATTATTATTATTATTATTATTTATTATTATTATTATTATTATTATTATTATTATTATTATTATTATTATTATGATTATGATTATGATTATGATTATTATTATTATTATTATTATTATTATTATTATTATTATTATTATTATTATTATTTATTATTTGTTATTTTAAAAAAGAATATACAATAAACCAAAAGTAGACAAATACATAATTCATTAAGCAAAGGGATGGATAATTTGATAAATTAAATGAATTATGGACTTAACTTTCTTCTCCTACAATGGAAATGTGTAATCAGGGTCATGTTATACTTGAAGACTTAGATAACCCCGATTCATCCGTAATGTCGGATAAAAAGAAGTCAGTAAGGCCGTCTTTAATTGCTCACCAAAGGCCACTAAAGGGGGCGGAAAGGTGTGGTGGTGGGGGGGGGGGGGGGGGGGTTGATCTTGGTACCCTCGAGGTAAGAGGGAATGGTCTTTAAGTAAAACAATGAATATATTATTTATATGTTTATTTCTTACATCCATTGGCTCAGGGTTGACCTAGCTTTTTTAACTTTGCTTCGACCAAAACTCTTACCCCGTGCGGGTATATGGTCTTGTGGTATGACACTAGCTTTTGGATCGGAAATTTCTGGGTTCGAGCCTTGCTCGGCGCATTGTTGAGTACTTTGAAAAGAATCTTTACTCACACTTTCTCACTGTACTCAGGTTTAAAATGATTACCTGGTCGTTAACAGCGTTGTCTCTGTCCTAGGGGCATCGTGACTCAGCGGTACGGTCTTTGCTTCCTACCCGAAAGGTACCGGGTCGATCACCCGCCGCTGCGTTGTGTGGCCTTGAGCAAGTCACCTCGCCCTAGCTCACTTTGCGGCGCTGCTCTGCGGCTGACGCCTGGGTTTTTCCAGTCTTCCCTTGGACTAGACCCTAAAGACAAATTTCCCCTTGGGAATGAATAAAGGGAATTTTATTTATTTATTTTTTTTTTATTTAAAAGTTTGTAATATCGCCTAACAGGCCTCTTGTCTCGCTTTGCACGTCACGTTTTGCTGTTGGTCAGGGACCCTTTGTAAAGCGCTTTGAGCATGTATAGAAGATATTGTGCTATGTAAAAGCTCAAGTTTTATTTATTTATTTATTTATTTAAACATTAATTAATTATTTTTTTACCCTTGAAAGTTAAAAGCGTTAATTTTATTAAAATCTTTCTTAACATAACAGAAGAAATAAATAAGATTACTGAGGTCAATTAACCATTGCTAGACTGATATCCACGAATAGATCGTACTGGGTACTCAATGGAAATCAACTCGAGTCTTACGGCGGAAATGACGAAACAAGTCCATTTCCGAAAGCAATTTAAAATTTCGGATTTTCTTCACCCATTAAATCGAACTCAATGACCTCACGCAATTGTAATTTGAAAACAAAAACAAAGAAGAAAAACAAAACAATGAAAAGATATGAAAAACACGAATAAATAAAAAACCAAAATAATTTTTTAAAACACCAAAACGAAAGGAAAAATAAAACAAAACAAAACAAACAAACAAAAACTGAAAAACATAAAAAGAAAACAACTCAAAATTACGTAAATAAGTTAGGAAAGTCACAATGAATCTGTGAATTTAAATAAATAACCACTTAAAAGATATTTTGGCCAAAAAAGTCGTCTTTTGAATATCGATTAAAATTATATTTATCTTGTCAAAAATGGTCAAAACTGGGACTTCAAGGAAAACGTTCTTTGAGAACAAGACAAGCAATATTTGAACGAGTTATTTGGCCAAAAGTACACCAGAGTACGGTGAGAGACTGTGAGTAAAGACCCTTTTCCAAGGACTCAAATATGCACCGAACGAGGCTCGAACCTTCCGATCAGAAAGCGAGTGTCATACCATTAGACCACAAAGCGCACAAAGGTGGGGACTTGATCTCATCTACTGTAGTCGAGATAATCTCCAGCTCCGTGGGCCGAATGGCTCTGACGGAACTTTTCTATATATTGAGAAGAATGATGGTTACATTACACTTCTTTCCTTTTTTTCCTGATGTGTCTCTGTTAACTTTGGCATTTATTAACAGTCAACACTCTCATTGAAGGGAAAGGCAGAGAACAGCAATTTTGAACGAGTTCGCAAACCCGCCCGGAAGCTTCGTCATAACGCGCCGTTCAACTGGATGATCTTGACCACAAGGGTACATGTTGGACAGGTGGCAAGTTCCTATTGATGCGTGCTGAGTGGCGACAACTTCCGACGGGCAGTCAGTGAACGCCTGGACACTTCACTCAACGAGGACTACGGAACACAATCTCTTGGAATGTAATTTGGCAGCGAAGTGCGCCGCTTAGTGAGTTGTCGTTAGTAGTCCTCAAGGAAACTAATGGTTTCATTCTATTGGTTGAGCCATTGAACTCACGATTTGATGTCTTATGCTGGTCGTCGCCGTGGATTTTAACGTAAGCTTTTGGTCAGTGTCAGACTATGAAATGGGAGACGAAAGATTTGACGTCGCACCTTTAACTCTTCCTTGACAGTGTGTAATCAATCCTCCGGAGGACAAACAATAAATAGATTAAATATTGAATCACAATGTGGCATGCATATTATAGTATGCAGATACGTATAATTAAGGGGCGTAAAGAGTGAAAATAGATGATCATCATTGATGACCAATATTTATTTAATCTAGAACATACGATGCCATCACTCTAAAACCAGAAGATCAGTTGCACAAGCTATGTATACAGTCCTAGGGAAAACTGTTTTTCAGACTTCCAAGGAGATGCGAACCAGTATTTTGACATCACCCGTTTGTTCCTTATTACAAAAGCTATGGTTTAGTGGAAAAAAAGAGAGTGAGAGTGAGAGAGATAGAGATAGGTAGATAGATAGATGAATAGGTAGATAGATAGATGGATAGAGAGAGAGAGAGAGAGAGAGAGAGAGAGAGAGAGAGAGAGAGAGAGAGAGGAAGAGATTTGACGGGTGTAGCATGAGAGAAAATCTATTTATTGTCACCATTATCGTCACCTGACAGATGAATCAATTCACAGTGACATTTAAAGATAATGGAATAATGACACGAGGACTATATGGATAAGGTTTAGTCACGATATTGCCACTCCAATGCAATGGTCAAATCTATCTTCTAATGCTTGATATCCATGAGGCCCTAAATGACAGAATTATATACCCACTTGATGGATTCAATTTTGTTTACCAATTCTATGATTTATGCCTATTACTTTATTTACGCTCATTCGCAACGCCACTATAAGATCCCGTCGCCTAGGCATTCCATGAAGGAATATAGATATTCCATCAAACAGGATGTCTGATGTCTACAGGAAGCAGCTATGTTCTCCAAGTATATGCCTTACATACCGGTATAATTGATGTGTTCATTCTAACTAATGTTTCTCCATTGTTTCTTCTTCTCAATTCCCCCCCCCCCCCCTTGCAAGGATCGTTATTATCGAAATCTTGGTTAATGTTCATTATCTTTCTTCTTCTTCTTCTTCTTCTTCTTCTTCTTCTTCTTCTTCTTCTTCTTCTTCTTCTTCTTCTTCTTTCTCTACCAATTCTGCACCCATGACCTGTTCCTAATTCGGAAACCACCAGGCGATCGTCTGCCGCAGACTTAGTTATTACCTTCATTAGGGACACGAAGTCACCAACATTAGTCTTATTATGGGAGGACAAATCAATACGACATCAAAGAATGCCTACATTGAAAACTCTTTTTATCCTGTATTATTGTCTGTAAACCCGAGGCCTTCAAACGCCAGCTCTTTGGTTCAATCCCATGAACAGATAATAAACGAAAGTCCCCGCGTTGTGCTATCTGTAGAGATGTATGTTGAGTTTCTATCCTGGAGCGTCTTATGTTTCTGTTCTTATTTGCTGGTCTGATGATCCTAGTTATTATAAGCTCATTGTTGTATGGAATCAGTAAAAAATAACAATAATGATAATAATAATAATTTAATGATAATAATAATAATAATAATAATAATAATAATAATAATAATAATAATAATAATAATAATAATAATAATAATAATAATAATAATAATAATAACGTTTATAATAATAATAATAATAATAATAATAATAATAATAATAATAATGATAATAATAATAATAATAATAATAATCATCTCATCATCATCATCATCATCATATAATAATAATAATAATAATAATAATAATAATAATAATAATAATAATAAAATAATAATGATAATAGTAATGAAATAATAGTAATAAAATATAATAATAGTATAGTAATAAAATAATAATAATAATAATAATATAATAATAATAATAATAATAATAATAATAATAATAATAATAATAATATAATAGTAATAATAATAATAATAATAATAATAATAATAATATAATAATAATAATATAATATATATAGTAAATAATAATAATAATAATAAATAATAATAATAATAATAATAATAATAATAATAATAATAATAATAATAATAATAATAATAATAATAATAATAATAATAATAATAATAATAATAATAATAATATAATAATAATAATAATAATAATAATAATAATATATAATAATAATAATAATAATAATAATAATAATAATAATAATATATAATAATAATAATAATAATAATAATAATAATAATAATAATATAATAATAATAATTATATAATAATAATAATATATAATAATAATAATAATAATAATAAAATAATATTATAATATAATAATAATAATAATATATGATAATAATAATGATATAAATAATGAATATATGATGATGAGATGATGATGATGAGTGATGACAATAGATGATGATGACGACGACGATGATGATGGTGATGAGATGATGATGATGATGATGATGATGAGACGATGATGATGATGATGATGATGATGATGATGATGATGATGATGATGATGATGATGATGATGAGACGATGACGAGATGTGATGATGATGATGATGATGACGACGACGACGACTTCGATTGATGATGATGATGATGATGATGATGATGATGATATGATGATGATGATGACGACGACGACGATGATGATGGTGATGATGATGATGATGAATGATGATGATGATGATGATGATGATGATGATGTGATGATGATGATGATGAAATGATGATGATGATGAGATGATGATTGATGATGATGAGATGATATGATGATCACCATATTTAGCCAATACATCATGTTCGCCAATTTTCAAATGTATGACACTTATGTTTGTTTATGACAACATATACCAAACACATGAAGGAATTAAATCTTTAAAGACTTAACAAAAAAAAAAATTAAAATCAAAAATCAAAAGCTTAAAGTGGATTTTTACAGTGAAGTGACGCCAATCCCAGGGCGACTTGCCTAAGGCTGAATTATTCATCACTTTGCTTCAAATAACATTTAACCTGTCATCTGGTGATGAAAAGATTTATACATTGGTAGTACTGTTTTAACATGGTATAACATGATGGGCGGTTTTCAACTTTGTGTTTTTTCTTCAGTTGGTCGTGCGCTTGACATTTGATCTGACAGATTTTTAGGCTGTTGTTCCAAGTCCCTTGCGCACAAGATATCGCTAATTCCTCCAAAGTTACCAAATTTGGTGCCAAATCATCATCATAAAAAATAATATAAACATCACCCTCATTATCATCATCATCATCATCATTATCATCATCATCATCATCATCGTCATCGTCATCGTGATGATTATTGCCTTCTTCGCCATTGTAGATTTATAATCTTCAACATATTTAATTACCAACGTCTGTTTGTTTTATTTCTCCTTCTCTTCATTAGACATTTTGTTGATTAGCACATTAACATACTTCAGTCATTTAACAGAATCTTAACTCAAATTCTCTCACCGTACTCAAGTTTAAATGAGTATTTTGCCGTACATTGAGTTGTTTGTTTAAAAAATTGAAATGTCGCCTAAATCGCTCTCCTGACTGGATGGTGTCCTTTGACCTCTCATGGAGACCAGGAGGTCACTTGCTGTGTCTTCTATCTCATTATGTCTTGTTTTGCGAATTGCCATGTGTCTTATTTTTGGAATGAGTTTGCTTGGTTTTGTCTTGGACCTTGCTGGAGTCCTTAGCCGAAAGGGAAACAGTCAAATGTTCAGCATTCATTTCGGGAGATGATGTTTTTCCCCTCTTGTAAACCATCTCTCTGTTATGGATGGATTGTAAGTTATGTTTTGTGTTTTGGATGGATTCTGTAGATATATGAATGCTGGTGTCTGGATGAGACTTTTACGTAATCTCAAACTGAGTATGCACACTGATAATGTGATCTTAGAATCTACATTTGACGGCTGGTTTTCCAAAACTCGTGAAGTCGATTTTTCTGTTCTTTTCAGATTTCCCATTCATGAAATAAATAGAATCATAAACTTTATTTTCAAGCATCAGCTGGCACAAGACTTTCCCTAGATTTGTGTGAATTTAGAGTTTAAATAAGCTAACTTTTTAGACCGAATGAGAAATTATAGGGGAAATAATCCTCAATATCTCAAAATGGGAAAAACGGAATTTTGGAAAACCACTCTTCATTTGTTGCCTATTTGAACCAGACTTCTTTGTCTTTCTTTTCCTTGGATACCTTTACTTATAATTCTATAATGTTTCTCTTTTTCTTCCTTTTTTACTGGCGCTAAAACGACTTAATTGTGACGCAAGCGCTGTAAAAACCTTCAAAATGAAAAACATTTAATGAGCACTACTGTAAAGCCGGTGGTCCCGATAGCTCAGTTGGTAGAGCACTCGTTTCACACGTAAAGGGATCGAATCGATTCCGGGTGCAAACGAGATTTTTCAGCCTCCCTACCTGTCCAACCAGCAGTGATTAGTTATTTGGAGCTGTTAGATCTGGTGGAAAGTACTTTGCGACAGACTAGCGTCCTATTAAATCAATTGCTATTGTCCGTTTACGCTATAGGTAGTTCTTAGTTGACGTCACTCAGATCTTTGTTATTGTTTTTTGCCATCCGCGTTTATGAGTAATGCTCATTACACTGTATTAACCTGACTATAAATGTTCATGGATACACACGGTTTTGTGTGTTGGTCCGTTATACTTCCGGATGGCAATGTTTTGAGCTTCTTAGCCAAGCGCATACTATCTATAGATACCGGGATAAACTCCGGCTCCTTTGGCCTCATGGCTCTGAATGAGTACTTTATTTTTCCTATAAAGCTTATTGATTTTAGTAGATTATAAGAATAAATATAAAAGCTCGAATTGTTTTAAGACAAGTCTAATATGTTTATGCCCTTTATACTAATGCATTTGATTTTATGGGGCAACGTGGCTCAGCGGTACGGTCTTTGCTTCATTCCCGGAAGGTACCGAGTTCGATCACCTGTCGCTGTTCTGTGTAGCCTTGAGCAAGTCACCTAGCTCAATTTGCGGCGCTGCACTGCGGCTGACGCCTGGGTTATTCGAGTCTTCCCTTAGAATAGGCCCTAGAGGAATAATGTCCCACTATGAGATGAATGAAGGGAATTTAATTTAGTTAAATAATTGATGATATATTATCTTCACATTTTGGACCAAATATTAGGATTGTCTAATAAAATCATTATAAGTTGCCTATTATTTCACACAAACGTCAAAATCTAACACATTGCGTTGATGTTTAAATAAAATATCTTGGACTATCTTAGACAGAAAACTATTGAATATTCAAAGACTCGTTCCTTAATATTTAAAGAAGGAGCGAAATTGACGTCACTCAGCTATGTTATTGTTTTTACACAGCCATTTTGGTGATTAGTTCTCACTAAATTATATCAATTAGATTAAATAACGTTTAAGTACCAAGGTACGATATATCAAGCCGGCGGATGTTGTGAGTAATTTATCTAAACGCATAGCATCAATAACATAGCTTTTTCCAAACCCCATGCAAATTATGGGATGTAGACAAAAATAAATCCAGAATCCAGTGTGAAAGATTTCGCATCAATATTATTTTTATCTGCTGACAGTAGTTGTATTTGGTAAAGAAAACAAAAAATGCACACAAGTACATATAAAGGGTGTCCATAAAGTCTGGGTACATGGTAAGAGTACAAATTCCTCTTTTAAAAAGTCGAATCTTATTCAATTGGGATGTAAATGAATCGTACTTTAACAACACGTGACCTCTGATAGTATTTTTCAGTTAAATCTCCACAATCTATAGCATAAATGAAAAATTAAAAATATATAGTGAAATACTACATGTACCCAGACTTTATGGACACCCTGTACATCCGATCTGATTAATCGATCATGACCTTCTACCAGATTTCAATCTAAACTCGACCTTGAGAGTGCTGGCATGGTGGAAGTAAATCAAAATTCTGCAACAAAGGTGATTTAAAAAAAAAATCTAAACATATCAGTCAAACAAATGTAATGTTATATGATTCTTTTATTTCTTTGCATTTATTGAACGAGTTATTTTTATCGTGCCAAATAAGACTACCAGCTTGCGAGTATGTGTTCTTGCAAAACAATAAAAGAATACATTATTCCACCCCTCCAAGTAAGATTCTTAGGTATTCCGTGACCAATTGTATGTTAGTAGTATTTCGATTTGCCATTATTAATTTGTGTTTTTCCCCATCTACTTCAATGACAATTTGACCTAAAAAGAAAGTTTCCACATTTTGGGATTGGAACTTTGTTCCCAAGGCCCAATCGTAAGCTTGTGTAGCGATTGATAACACGTCTGGAATTCCCAAAAGCAAGAATAAGTATCATACTTATAATCTTGCCCCTTAAATCTGATAACTGTTGTTTGTAAACGTGCCGTGCTTAGCAATGCAAATTGGGTGCAGACAACAATACATTGAGAGGTCTCCGTCAACCAACCGATATCATTTCTATGTGTAGAAAACTGCACTTGAACAAAGAACACAAGTATGCATAAAAAGGGTACCGTTATCAGATTTGAATAATAGATCATGGCATTCTTTTTTTCTGGAACACAAACCAGCGTCCAAATTGCAACGCGATCGAGAGGAGTGTAAGCCTATGCATTATTGGAAATAATCTTTACCTTATTCTGAAATCAGGGGTAATTTTTTTCTTTTTTACCATACATCCTTTAACGAGAATTTCTACACCTCCCCATAAATTGTATGTAACGCGTAATGACATAGGATTTATGATAATAATCTGTGACGTCAGATTATCCAACAATTACATCTCACTAAAATTAGACTCTTTAAAAATATCAATTATGCATCTTTTGAAAATTTCTTTTATTCAGAGATGACGTAATTGGAATCAGTAGTGGGGTACAGGATATCTTATAGTCTCGCGGTTTGGAATTCAAATTTTGGTCCCAATGCGCACTCACATACTCTTTTTTTATACAGCGGAATGTCCAATATACGTTCTCAAAGCTTTAAAATTGTCCCTGACCAACAGCAACAGGTTACGTGTGGAACGAGACATGACGCCTGTTAGGCGATATCATATTTTTTCTCAGACAGGGATAACGCTGTTAACGGTCAGGTACTCATTTTACATCTGGGTACGGTCAGGTCAGAGAAATTTAGTAAAAGACTTTTCCAAGGACTCAACTATGCCCTGGATGGGACTCGAACCCAGAACCTTCCGATCCAAAAGCGGGTGTCATACCACCCGATCATATAGCAGCACGATTGGGAAGACGTCCAGAATTTCAAAAAAGCAAGAATGTAAGAATCCTATAATATCTGATCAAAAAATGTTTTGTTTTTTTGAAACCGTGCCTTGTAATGCAAATTGGATGCAGACAAAAATAACTGCATCGGGCAAGGCTACATAATATACACACATAGAATTGTTATTCGTCCTAAATGCTGCGCTTGGCAAAGCAAATCGGGATGCATAAAAGGCGTCCACTTATCCGATTTGAATAATAAATCCTGGCACTCTATTCTTTGAATCACGTACGATCTTCCGATCGCAATATGACCTTGAGTGTGCAGGCATTGGGAAATAATTCCTAACGCAATGTTCAAAATTATTTTCAGCATAACCCTTAAATAAATGTTATTTAAATCAAAATATTTTTAAAGAAGTGTGGCTGTGTGGTCTTGTGGTATGACACTCGCTTTCGGGTCGGAAGGTTCTGGGTTCGAGCCTCGCTCGGCGCATAGTTGAGTCCTTGGAAATTACTTTTCACTCACTTTCTCTCACCGTACTCATGTGTAAAATGAGTACCTGGCCGTTAAAAGCGTTGTCTCTGAGTGTTAAAAAATATAATAACAGGCTACATGTTAAGTGTTGCTGATGACCAGGGACCCTTTGTAAAGCGATCTGAGCACGTTTAGTGTATATTGCGCTGTATCATTTTAAAGCTAAATTTTAAAAGTTTGTTTTCCTATTTTTCTAATTGTTAGTTTAATAGGGCCAAAAAAGTCGTGAAGTCACACCTTCTACTTTTCCGGTTCCAGAATCTTTGGAAGTGTGCATTCAACCAGCCTTCGGAGGACTAGTAATGAATAGGTTACATTTTTATACATACATAAGATGGCATAACTATTTATTTAGTCGCTATATGTATAAGCATATTCTTATGTCAATGTTGCTGCTCGAGGCTCGAAGCGAAGAAATAAATAACAATGTGAAATTGAATGTGAGCTTCAATTTGATATGCGTAAACAAATAAAATGGACGTTTCAGGTTTCCCTCCCCTTTATCAACAAAACAGGATGATTGAAATACTACAGACGGATGAGATAATGTGGTAGTGGCGTTGTTAAGATGATTAAACAAAAACATTGATAGGGCAGGAAATGGTATGCTCCTTTGGAAGCAAGCACTAATTAAAATAGAACAAAATATATTTATAAAAGGTGCTTAATTAATTAAGTCAATAGAGGGGAGCTGGGGAGAAACTGTGTAATGCAGTATAGAAAGTGAAATAAATAAAGTGTAGACTATTGTTAGAAAATAAATACTGGAATTGGAAATAAATACCAAATATAAGGGATGTGAGTATTAGTATAATCATTAGTGGCGGCAGAAGCAGCAGAAGCAACATTAGTACTTTTAGTATTAGTAGTAGTAGTAGTAGTAGTAGTAGTAGTAGTAGTAGTAGTAGTAGTAGTAGTAGTAGCAGTAGTAGTAGTAGCAGTAGTAGTAGCAGTAGTAGTATTGGTAATGATACTGGGTTGTAATTTGAGGAAAAGACAATGGATAGCCGGGAAGTCGGAGGCGCAAGAGAAAAAGATAGTATACTATTTAAATGAGGTCCAGTCTAGAGTTTTCATAATATATCAAATTGAAGCTTCCATTCAATTTCACATTGCTATTTATAAGCATATTGTTGGAATTTCGGGTTATCAAATAGAGAAAATGGACAACCTTTCTTGGCGATAAGTATATATTTAGACTAAAAAATAAGAGGACATCGCTCCGAAACCAGGAGATCAATAACACGAGGTATGTATCCAGTCCTTCGGGAGTCTGGTTTTACACTTGCTATTCGAACTGATATTGCTCGCTTTAAATAAAGTAGTCCATTAGAGCCATCAGGTCCATGGAGTCGAAGTTTATCTCTGTTTCTATAGCGTGAAAAGGACAATAGCATTTGCTTGCTACCCTCTGGATAGGACGCTAGTCTATCGCAAAGCACTTCCACCAGATCTAACAGACCCAGCTACCCAATCACTGCTGTGCGGACAGGGGGGGGGGGGTGTCAAAAAAAAATATCGACTTCACTCGGGATCTATTCGGTCCCTTTGTTTTTTTAAGCCAACTGAGCTATCGGGACCCCGGTTAAAAAGAGGCCGTGCCATTCTATGACTTGTTTTCAGTGTAATATTGATAATATTTGCGCTCGAAAGCTATTTTTGTTCACCACGAACGTTTTGTTGTTTATTTTTCTTTGGCCATTTAACCGACCGAATATATTATGCCAGATATTTACTGATGCACTAAAGTAACACACCACTCCTTTCAATGAATATTCAACATGTTTATTGAAATCCGGTGTCAAACTTTATTTCAATGTTGAAAGATAAATCATATTGCTTTCAGGTGAATCCAAATTCATAATGCAAGGAAACAAATGAAATCACAGTACTCACAAATTTATAGGTATCTAGGGTCGATTTTAAAAATTCACAAAATTCAAGGAGAAACAGTGTTCCGCTACAACTCACTTTAGCACCGTATATGGCCATAGCCATTGTTTTCTTATAGCCTGACACGAGAATCCACAAGAACTTATAGTTTGACATCATTTTAGGTTTGTGCACCGTCTAGTGAGTTGTCGTTAGTGGTGCTCAAGGAAACAAGTGATCCCATCGGTTGACCTATTGAATACAACTCGCGATTTGTTTTCTTTTGAGACGAAAGGCGCTATAGATAGAACGAAGACGACGTCACTCTGGTCTTTGATTTTTTGTTTTTTTGCCATTCGCGTTTATGAGTAATTCTCTGTATTAACCAGACTATAGATAGTATGCAGATGACGTCACTCAGGCCTTTGTTATTGTTTTTGCCATCCGCGTTTGTGAGTGGTTCTCACTAAACTGTATTAACCAGACTATAAAAGTTCATGGTTACACAGAGTTTGTGTGTTGGTCCGTTATACTTCCGGATAGCAATGTTGTGAACTCCTTGGCCAACCGCATTCTATCTATAAAAGATCATGGTTACACATAGTTTTGTGTTTTGGTCCGTTATACTTCCGGATGACAATGTTGTGAGCTTCTTAGCCAGGCGCATGCTATTCATAGAAATATGCTTATTATTCTTTTGACGTCATTTTTTGGTCAGATAACGATGGCTATGGTATGACCTCCGCGGGATGGAATTATGGCTTAACACCGTCTGCACATGGATAAGGCAAGTTTGAATCATTATTTGCGGTATACTGTTCTATTCGTGATGCAAAAAAATCTTCCAGTTCTTGAATTTTGTTGGAGAATGGTTCCTGTAAACCCGACGGGAGAGCTCATCCCAAAGATGCTCTATTGGAGCTATATCAGGTGAAAACGCTGGCCAGTCCATTGTTCCAATCTCTTTATCCCTTATGTATTATTGGGTGATACTTGCATTCTCTCGTTGTAACACTTTGGCCTCCACCATGCATAGGCCCGAAAACGTTGTTGTTTGCTTAACATAGGCATCTTGTATAGATAGTTCGAAGATGACGTCACTCCGGTCTTTGTTATTGCTTTTTTGCCATCCGCGTTTATGAGTAATGCTCACTGAACTGTATTAACCCGACTATAAACGTTCATGGATACACACAGTTTTGTGTGTTGGTCCGTTATACTTCCGGATGGCAATGTTATGAGCTTCTTAGCCAAGCGCATACTATCTATACTTGAATGTGAATGAAAAAGAGTCTCATTTTTGTGGCCTTTTTATAGATAGAACGAACTTGACGTCACTCGGGTCTTTGTTATCGATTTTTGTCATCCGCGTTTATGAGTAATTCTTGTATTAACCAGACTAAAAACGTTCAAGTTTATAGATAATATGCGCATAATCTAAAAAAAAGGCATGTGGCACGTGCAACTTGATCAGTTGCTGTGAAATTAACAAAAACTTGTTGGTCAGTAGTCTTCACCGTGGTAAAGATTAGTGCGGGGCGGTCCTTGGCAAGCTTAAGGACCACGGTCCTACGGTCCTTGGGAAATGAAGACCGCAAGGACCGGTCCTAAGGACCGGTCCTTTTCGACATTGAACATTCCTGAGAGACTGTTGGAAATTCGAACCGGTTTGACCTTTGAGAGCGTGGGATCGTTCATTCTTGAACCGTTAAAGACCGCTACACGATGAAAACCGTGGCCTACAGGAGTAAAACACACGGAGTAGTCACACTCATTTCAAATTGTAACCTAATTAGAGAAGAGGGGTGATGCCTTCTTTATTTGCTCACCGTACTTCATTGTTACTTCGATAATTTAATAAAATTTGAAATTTATCCCCATTAACGGAGATAATGGCATCGCCCAAGGCGTTGATCGAGTTGTTCGTGGCGTTGATACACACACGCAACTCCTACCCCCCCTCCCCCCCCCCCACACACACACACACATTAGAGGGCAGCGAGCATTGAAGAGTAAGAGAGAGACGTGAAGTTATAATAAGAGGGGGTGGATGAGGTGATAAGAGGGGTCGATGGTGACTTTTCACCAGATCTAACAAACTCAGCTACCCATTCATTGCTGAGTAGACAGGGATTCAGAAAAATATCGACTGCACCCGGGATCGATCTCTGGCCCTTTGCGTATAAAGAGAGTGCTCTATCAACTGAGCTATCGGGGTCCCCAAATATTCTATTGGACTTTTTTAAAATTCAGACGTTATAACTGGGTTTTTTGGAAGGAAGAAACTAATGAAACTCATATTATTTGATTAGTAAAAACACCAAACGAAATTTTAATATTATTGTATTATTTTAAATGACAACACTGCGATAGAAAGGAGTGGTGACAAGAGATGGACAAAAGAAAACAAAAAATCGGATTTGCAACTTGCTAGGTTCGACACACACACACACACACACACACAAACACACACATCTTTTGTAGTCACATACATTTCAAACAATAACACATTAGAGAAGAGGGGTCATGCCTTCACCGTAGATCATTGTCATTGCGATCATTATGGTGTAGTAAATTTTGAAATTTACCCCGTATAATGGAATCGTCCAAGGCGTGCGCCTCCTGTTCCCCCCATCTCACACACGAAAGGGCGGTTTGCGGAGTGGAGGTTGGTGGTCGTCTGCCTGTATGGTCGTCTGTGTCGTTTAGTGTATGGCAAAGGGGGGTGGGTGCGATTAATTAAGTGGGATGGGTGGTGATTGGTGGAAGATAGGCAACCGAAGCAACGAATCGCTGGGGAAGTAGTAGGCTATGGCGCGAGACCGTAGGACCGTGGTCCTTGCAAGGACCGCCCCGCACTAGTTGAAAGGTCATAAGAAGTGAGGACCGGCGCCGGTCTTCCCCTCTGGGACCGGTCTTCGGTTCACAGCTAAAAGACCGTCGGACCGCGGTCCAGACCGGTCTTCAGCGCGGCACTAGTAAAGATAGTATGCACTTGTCTGAGAAGCTCATAACATTGCCATCCGGAAGTATAACGGACCAACGCACAAAACTCTTTAGAACAATGAACGTTAAAAGTCGGATTAATACGTCAACTTCATTCTATCTATAGATATGTGAGCTTGGCTAAGAAACTCACAACATTGCCAAACGGAAATATAACTGATCAACACGCAAAACTGTGTGTAACCATGCCATTTATAGACTGGTTAATACAGTTTAGTTAGAATTACTCATAAACGCGGATGGCAAAAAAAAACAATAACATAGACCTGACTGACGTCAACTTCGAACTATCTATCCATAGTTTTCTGTGTTAGTACGTTATACTTCCGGATGGCAATGTTGTGAGTTTCTTAGCCAAGCTCACCTTATCTATACCATGGTGAACACTACTGACCAACAAGTTTTTTGTTAAGTTCACAGCAACCTGATGAAGTTGCGCGTGCCACGTGCCTCTTTTTGAGCTC
The DNA here is from genome assembly GCF_034508935.2 of Berghia stephanieae. Classification (NCBI taxonomy): domain Eukaryota; kingdom Metazoa; phylum Mollusca; class Gastropoda; order Nudibranchia; family Aeolidiidae; genus Berghia; species Berghia stephanieae. Next base: position 37,635,611 of record NC_088363.1, read on the forward strand.
TGCGCCTTAAACGCATACTTTTCATTATTAAAAATCAAACATCGATGGCATTGTGATTTTTTATCGATTTTCAAACACAAGATGTAAAATATCAAGATTGTGGTGATAGCTTTACAATGGTGCGTTAATTTTGTGCATCGGTATATTAGGATATAACACTGGTAAAATTAATTTTGGTTAACCCGCCAAGCCCAATACAAAAACTGAGCTTTTATATAGTGCAATATCCACTAAACCTGCTCAAAGCGCTTTACAAAGGGACCCTGACCAACGGCAACACGTAACATAAAGAACGAGACACGACGCCTGTTAGGGGTTTATACATTTTTTTTCCGATAGAGACAATGCTGTTAACGACATGGTACTCATTTTACATATGAGTATGGTGAGGGAATGCAAGTGTCATGCCACTCGACCACATAGCCGCAATACAGATTTCAGGTTTTAGTCTATTTTTGTGTGCACTGAAACCTTAACAAGTTAATACACATTTCCGGCACTAGTGAGTTGTATTCAATTATAGCTTGACACTGACCAAAACATGACGTCAAAATGCCAGTCTTTAGCCACAAAAGAAAACAAATCGTGAGTTGTATTCAATTGAGCTCTACTAACGACAACTCACTAGACGCTACACAAACCTAAAAAATGGCGTCCAACTGCCAGTCCTAGAGGGTTCTAGTGTCAGGCTATATGCTAACGATGGCTACTGCTGAAGCTGACCACAAAATGACATCAAAAGACACGTTTTTGGCAGCAAAAGAAAATACATTGTGAGTTGTATTTAATAGTTTAACCAGTGGAATCACTTATTTTCTTCAGCCCTACTAACCCACAGCTCACTGGACGCTGCACACACCTTAAAATTTGTATTCAATAATTCAACAAATGGTATTATTTGTTGCGGGGATCATTGATAATGGCAACTTACTAAGATGGGCACTTATCTTGAGATAGTGTGCACTTGGCTAAGAAGCTCACAAGATTGCTCCGAAAATATAACGGATCAATACACAAAACTATGTGTAATCATGAACATTATTTGAAAGTCTGGTTAATTGAAGTTTAGTGAGAATTACTCATAAACGCGGATGGCAAAAAGCAATAACAAAGACCCGATTGACGTCAAATTCATTCAGTCTTTTAATACACCAAAAGACAAGTTATAGTGTCAGGCTATTGAAAGAACGAACTTGACGTCACTCAGCACTTTAATATTGTTTTAGCCAGCCATTTTTTTATGATTAGTTCTCACTAGATTCTATCAATCAGACTATGAACCTTCAAGGTTACAGATAATTTTGTGTGTAGATACCTTATATCCAACTAGCGGATGCTGTGAGTGTTATATCTAAACGCATCCTAGGCATTATTGTGAGATGAATAAAAACCTGAAAAGGTGTGGAATGAAACGGTGATAAACAAAGCAGTGATAAAAAAACAAAATCACCTTAACAACTCAGCACCTGGGTGGGAATCCCGACCTCCCATAGCGCACAGGGAAATACATAATGCGTCATCTATCCCCTTATATCTGTTTCCAACATGTTTTCTGTCTTTGTCTTGGAATGAGATTACTATGTTTTTTTCCTGGCCCTGGTTGGAGTCCTGTCTGGGAGGGAAACAGTCAAATGCATAGTTATTGTTTTGGGAGATGATATTTTTTTTCCTTGTACATCATCTCTCTGTTATGTATTATTATATTTGTTTTTTATTGTATAATGTAAGCATTTGAGTGTGTTCCTCTTTGTTGGATTTTGTGCTTGCGTCCGGATGAGACTTATATGTGATCTCAAACTAAGTAAATTGGTGGTATGCTCTTGGAATCTACATCTGATCCCTATTTGTTACCAGTTCCCCTTTGTCTTACTTTTTCTCGAGTGCTTTACATGTAATTCTAGAACTTTTTACTATCCCATTTTTTCCTTTTTACTGGCGCTGATATAACCTAAATGTGTTGCAAGCGCCGTAAAAACAAAAACCAACAACAAAAAAAAAAAAAAAAAAACAAACTCAAAAAACAACAACAACCCTGCACGCCTTGACTGCTGATTATGTTAGGATCTTGTCGTTCTTGCATTCTTCTTTCTGATTTGTCGGGCAATGTTTCGAACTCAACGCTTTAGATTTTTACCAATAAAACAATTTTTAATCTTACAAGAAGTCTCATTAAAAAAAAACTAACCTTTCTGAATATAAATCACCCATACTTGATACTGTTATGAAATGACCCAACGTAATAATATGATTTTGATTGTGTGCGGCTATGTGGTCTTGTGGTATGACACTCACTTTCGTATCGGAAAGTCCCTGGTTCGAGTTTCGCTCGCGCATAGTTGAGTCCTTGGAAAAGACTCTTTACTCACCATATTCAGGTGTAAAATGAGTACCTGGCCGTTAACAGTTTCGTCTCTGTCGGGAATATTGTAATATCGCCTAACAGGCGTCATGTCTCGTTCTACATGTTACTTGTTGCTGTTGGTCATGGACCCCTTATAAAAGCGTTTCCATCACGTTTAGTGGATAGTGCTGTCTATAAATACTCCAGTTAGTAAAAAATAGTATGTTACTATTTGAATTAAGAAATAGAAATTAGTGCCGCGCTGAAGACCGGTCTGGACCGCGGTCCGACGGTCTTTTCGCTGTGAACCGAAGACCGGTCCCAGAGGGGAAGACCGGCGCCGGTCCTCACTTCTTATCACCTTTCAACTAGTGCGGGGCGGTCCTTGCAAGGACCACGGTCCTACGGTCTCGCGCCATAGCCTACTACTTCCCCAGCGATTCGTTGCTTCGGTTGCCTATCTTCCACCAATCACCACCCATCCCACTTAATTAATCGCACCCACCCCCCTTTGCCATACACTAAACGACACAGACGACCATACAGGCAGACGACCACCAACCTCCACTCCGCAAACCGCCCTTTCGTGTGTGAGATGGGGGGAACAGGAGGCGCACGCCTTGGACGATTCCATTATACGGGGTAAATTTCAAAATTTACTACACCATAATGATCGCAATGACAATGATCTACGGTGAAGGCATGACCCCTCTTCTCTAATGGGTTATTGTTTGAAATGTATGTGACTACAAAAGATGTGTGTGTGTGTGTGTGTGTGTGTGTGTGTGTGTGTGTGTGTCGAACCTAGCAAGTTGCAAATCCGATTTTTTGTTTTCTTTTGTCCATCTCTTGTCACCACTCCTTTCTATAGCAGTGTTGTCATTTAAAATAATACAATAATATTAAAATTTCGTTTGGTGTTTTTACTAATCAAATAATATGAGTTTCATTAGTTTCTTCCTTCCAAAAAACCCAGTTATAACGTCTGAATTTTAAAAAAGTCCAATAGAATATTTGGGGACCCCGATAGCTCAATTGATAGAGCACTCTCTTTATACGCAAAGGGCCAGAGATCGATCCCGGGTGCAGTCGATATTTTTCTGAATCCCTGTCTACTCAGCAATGAATGGGTAGCTGAGTTTGTTAGATCTGGTGAAAAGTCACCATCGACCCCTCTTATCACCTCATCCACCCCCTCTTATTATAACTTCACGTCTCTCTCTTACTCTTCAATGCTCGCTGCCCTCTAATGTGTGTGTGTGTGGGGGGGGGGGAGGGGGGGAGGGGGGGGGGGGAGGGGGAGGGGGGGGGGGAGGGGGAGGGGGGAGGGGGGGGGGGGGGGGGGGGGGGGTAGGAGTTGCGTGTGTGTATCAACGCCACGAACAACTCGATCAACGCCTTGGGCGATGCCATTATCTCCGTTAATGGGGATAAATTTCAAATTTTATTAAATTATCGAAGTAACAATGAAGTACGGTGAGCAAATAAAGAAGGCATCACCCCTCTTCTCTAATTAGGTTACAATTTGAAATGAGTGTGACTACTCCGTGTGTTTTACTCCTGTAGGCCACGGTTTTCATCGTGTAGCGGTCTTTAACGGTTCAAGAATGAACGATCCCACGCTCTCAAAGGTCAAACCGGTTCGAATTTCCAACAGTCTCTCAGGAATGTTCAATGTCGAAAAGGACCGGTCCTAGGACCGGTCCTTGCGGTCTTCATTTCCCAAGGACCGTAGGACCGTGGTCCTTAAGCTTGCCAAGGACCGCCCCGCACTAATAGAAATGTATTTGCATTTTGAAAGATGCCACTTTTCAATTTGTAGATTAAGGATAGTGGTTGTTTAGAAGTGCAAGTATCACGCAAATATTTCATTATCGTCATTTCCTGTCACTCCTGTCGGAATGTAGGGCAAAGGGCACGGATGGGAATTTGATTTTTACTTCGTCTCGAGACATCTTCAACCGCTCAATTCGGACCTCTCTCTCTCTCTCTCCCCCTCTCTCTCTCTCTCTCTCTCTCTCTCTCTCTCTCTCTCTCTCTCTCTTGCCTTCTCCCCATCCCCTCTCCGTATATCTCTGGTGTTTGCTCTTTCTCTTTTCTTTCTTTTTTCACTCTTCTATTCCTCGCTCTTTGTCTCTCTCTCTCTCCCACTCTCTTTCACTGGTGATCTATTTGGGTGTTTTCTTGTAGCGTTTTTTATGCGTATCTATTTATTCTCACAGCACCATCATTGCAAACGCCTGCCCTACACTTTTCAAGCTGTCCTTTTTTTTCAAAATCACGAGTCGAGACTCAACAGAATTTTTGAGTTTATTAAAAGCATATTTATTTCACACCGGCGCTTACTTAGTCTATTTATTATACTAGTCTAAAATATTTAAAAATCCAGAAAGCCCTCCTACCAATCGGAACATTGTTGAGTCCTTGGAAAAGACTCTTTACTCACATTCTCTCACCGTTCTCATGTGTAAAATGAGTACTTGGTCGTTAACAGCGTCGTCTCTCTCCGAAAAAAAAATTGCAATATCGCCTGACAGGCGTCGTGTCTCGTTCTACATGTTACGTGTTGCTGCTGGCAAGGGACTTGTAAAGCTCTTTGAGCACGCTTAGTGGATATTGCGCTATATAAATGCTAAAGTTTAAGTTTGCTACTACTACTACTGTGTTGAACTAAGGGACATAATCTAGAACAAGAGCATTCTCTGACTAGGTTATCCAAAATGAAAGAAAAAGACATTAAGAAAAAAAAAAGAATAAAAATGAATTGCTTCCTAGAATAAAGTTGTGTTGATTGATATATTGCGTGATTTGTTCTCACAGCCACCAGACTGCACCGTCATGCATAATATCGCAATAAATGGGTGAATGACCGACAAATGTGCCGCTTCTGTGGTGCGAATCGATGTTCAGCAGCTATGGGTCCCAGGTTCCAGGGTCGCCATCATTAATTTATAGCCTGAGACTAAAACCTTTAGGACGTCATTTTGTTCTAGTGAGTTGTCGTTAGTATAGCTCAAGGAAACAAGTGATTCCATTGGTTTTCTTATATTATGGCCAAAGACTTATTTTGACGTAATTTTTTGGTCAGTGCCAGGCTATAAGTTAGCGATGGTTCCAGTGAGGGACTACAGTCCGAGAACATCTTTGGTTTCTGAGAGCCTGACACAAGCACTGTATTGATGCTAAGCGTTTTGGTAAAATAACCACAACATCCGCCAGCTGAATATAAGATAAAACGTACAAAACTATATTCAACCTTGAGCGTTTATAGCCTGGTTGATAGAATTTAGTGAGAAATAATCACGAAAATTAAAGTCTTATAATATTAACATAGAATTGAGCGTCGTCAATTTTGTTTCTTGGCTAAGAAACTCACAACATTGCCATCCGGAAATATAACGGACCAACACACAAACCTATGTGTAACATTGAACGTATAGATGGAATGAAGTGGACGTCACTCAGGTCTTTGTTATTGTTTTTTGCCATCCATGTTTGTCAGTAATTCTCACTTAACTATATTATCCAGACTAAAACAGTTCTAGGTTACACATATAGTTTTGTGTTGGACCGTCATACTTCCGGATGGCAATGTTGTTAGCTTCTTAGGCATGTGCATAATATCTATATAGTCTGGTTAATAATGTTTAGTGAGAATTACTCATAAACATAGATGACAAAAAATAATAACAAAGACGAAAGTGACGTCATCTTCATTCTATCTATAGAAAGAACAAAGTTGGCCTCACTGAGCTCTTTGTTATACTTTTTGCAGAGGAATCGCGTACTCTTTTAACCCTCTCCTTACCAGCTATTTTCAAAATTTCCCCTGAAACTTCACTCCCACCCAACACAAGAATAGATTTTTTCTCTACTCAAACAGAAAAGGAACGAGTATATTCTATATAATAATTTTCCAGTGTCTAATTTTTATCGCTAGAATAAAATATTTTCTTTATAGTTTGTGATGTACAAAGGATATCAGAATGAGAAAACTGTTGGTTACGAATGTGACGATTGTCCTATGCATGGTAAGGAGAGGGTTAATGAATATATGCATTAAGTCGTCCCATCTATCGGGTAACATAATCTGTGGTGTAATGGTAGCACGTCTGACCAGTAATCAGGAGGTATGAGGTTCGATCCCCATCGTGTCAGGCTGTTTTTTTTTGGGATTACTTTTTTATTTTTTGTCTTTTTGTTTCTTGTTTTGTCTGGCACTATTTCATACATACTTCTGAGGTCTTTATCTTACACAAGTGCTTGCTCACTAAAGCCTTCTTTAACACAAATCCCAGCAGTGACCAAACAAGTCACAATTTTATTCAAAGTTTAAACAGTAGGGTAATACGCTTCAACAGTCGTAACGTCACTTCCCTCGTAATGATGCATGGTAATTTAGTAACTGGCTCCAACTATCGGAACAATGGCCGACGCGCATAAAAGCGTATCCAGAGGGAAAAAAACATTATAAATCTGATCATGTTTTGACTTTTACACATTCTGATCACAAGACATATGAAAAGTTCTACCCAGCATGAAGAATAAAAATGTATCGATTTTCTTTGTTTAGAACCACGATGGCCGCCTTTGCTGGCGACGTGACATCAGACTATTGAATCCAATTATTTTCCTTGAACACTGCCAACGACAACTCATAATTTACCTTTCACCTGGTGAACGTTGCTGCCTTGTAGTGTTACGAAAGTCTTGGTGGACATGTTGTTCCCTGCTGTGTAAAGTAAATGAACGGCCGCTATTGTTCATTCTGCAAGGCTGGAATATTTAGGTCTCAACCTCCCGAGAAAGACCCTAAAGACAAATAGGTTTCAATCGCCTGATTTGACGTCCGCCCAGCAACCACCAGCTTGGTTCGAAACAAATAAAATAGGTAACTTTTATTCTATATTTCTGGCTTTAACTTTTTCTCATGTCATGTTATTAGAATGTATAAAAGTGAAAACATGATAAGAGTTATGTTTTTTATCCTCTGGATACACTTGTAAGTAATTCATAATGGCCGTGATGGAGATGATGGCGTCCGCCATTGTTCCGATAGTTTAGAACCATTTGCTATGTCATTACAAAGGAAGTCACGACTGTTGAACCCTATTATGAGATGATCAAATCCTGTTAGGTCCCATTTTTATAATTCAGAGAAAACTGCAATCTCATTGTCATTTAGTTAGTGTCTAAATGGGTGGGCGAAGTGGCCGATGGTTAAGGCATTGCACTGTGACCCGGAAATCCGGGGTTCGAGCCTCGCTTCAGGCACTTTCGAATTTTTTATAGGGCAAGATTATTAATCCCCAATTTGCTCACTTGGACAACATGGGTGATTCCTGTTAACATCAGCCATCTTGTTTGATGAATTATGTATATTCCTTCATGGAATGCCGAGGCGACGATATCTTATGATGTCGTGGCGGAATGGCATTTTTATCTAATTTAGTGACTAAAAGATGAAAATAATGTCTTGTTTTTCTCAGAGTGTTTTAAAACACTATATTTATTCTATGAAGATTCCAAGATGTCCAAAAGATTCCATAAGTTTAAACTCGTTTTCTGACTGAATATGTTTTGACAGTCAGCTCCTGAAATTCCCCCTTGAGATCCATTTCATTTTTATTTTACGCTTGTGTATCTGCCAGTAATTCTATTTCTTTATCAATTTGTTATTATTTGAAAGTTCATCTGTACTTTTGCAAGACTCAAGGGACATTATCTTGGTTGTTTAATGAATTATTGAGTTCATATACATAACGATCTTGCTGATATTATCATAACCACAACGAAGCAGAATCATTCTAGAAATAGGGTATTGAATTCGTGATATGAGACGCATGCTAAATAAATGGTCATTTTAAGAACATTCAACAGAAAATAAATATCCATATTTAGATATATCTAGTTGTTTTGAAAATCTAAAGTAGAATACTAAATTATATAGTTTGTAAACAATCAACTATATTTATTTGTCCGAGAGGGCTTAGGGGTGTGTCACAAACCACAAGATTTGATTGGTCAAAAATCTCCTAGTTAATTTCATAATTTTCACCAACTTAACTTTAAAGTCAAATGTCTTCAAATGATTCATCCAGACAAAAAAAAATGCGAATTGACACGGCGAGTAGTACATAATATATTATGTTATATTATAATTATATAACCTATATAAAAATGTAAAACTTAAGCATCATAACTACCTGTGGTGAATGGTTTCCTTTTATCCATCTTCTACTGACATTTGAATTTAATATCAAGTTGTTTTGTCAAGCATAATATCTCATAGTTATCTTATCTTATCTTATCTTACTTTATGTGAATTATCCTTTAAATGCCTTATACAATAGTTTATAATTACAGAATCTCATATAGCTTGCATTGAATCGTTCACAGACAGTTTTACACAACTTTGAATGTCAGGAACAATGTATCAATACGGCAATGTAAAGTCGAAATGAATCATAAATGTACAAAGTTCATAGTAAAATAATATATAATGACAAAAATAATCATGAAAGCAACAACGATAATAAGCATACATAGGTCTCTGATAAATTATGATTTTACATTGTTTCAGATATCATGCATTTTACTGGTCAACATTTACAAACCGGTCTAAAAAATCATGAAATTAATGGTTGACCGGAAATAGAATCAAAGATTGTAATATGTTTAATAGGTTGTAAATATAAACATGTAAGTACTTCGTTATCTACAATAGATTTATTATCCTTTTATATGTATCTATATATGTTGCTTCAGTCGATCCCAACGATAAGCATTATGATGGTGTCCAGTTTTCGCTGAACAATAACAGACCTTTGATTTTTCTGACTAAGAGTCGAAAGATTAGATTTAAAAGATTCACTTAGTGGTGGCTGAGGTGAGGTTGTTTGGTAAGTGATTCCAGTCCCGGATCGACTGAGGTGATTGAGTGGAAATATGACCAAGCCCTTTGGCCTCTGACTCCTTATATAAAAATGATTCGGACACAATCTTACACAATGATTGTTAAACGTAGCAAACTACACGGGTATGGAAGAAATGAAGCTGACTCAACTCGTTGTTATCACTTTAGACAACCTGTTAGTTATTAGTTTTCACTAAATTATATCAATCTGACTATGTTTAACACGGTATTTTTTTTTAGGTTTGAATGATTAATTCGGCACGGCGGATATTGTGGTTATTTGACTTAAACGCGTAACATCAATAACCATTGTTTGTAAACAACTAGTGTTTTTCCGAGTGAGGTCACAAATCACTATGCTGCGATTGGTCAAATATCTGCTGCTTAGAATAATCATAGAAAACGGAATGTTAACTAGAGTCCACGGCCTTGAACTTTGGATGCAACATATCTTACTTACTTAATCCTCTTCGGGCCTTGAGGCACATAGGGCATCCACCAGATATCTCCATTTTTTGCGATCGGCTGCTTTTGCAGGACAGGCCTGCTTCCTTTGATTCTTTCTCCATGGTCCTTCGCCAGGTTTCTTTGGGTCTTCCCCGCTTTCTCTTCCCATCTGCTGTCCAGTACAAGGCTGTCTTGGGAAGTGACCCTTTTTCCATTCTGGCCACATGACCCAGCCAACGCCATCTTCTTCTTTTTTTTTTGGCTTTCAACGCTAGTGCAATCAGCTTTCTTTAATAGATCCACTGTTTTGATTTTTGTAGGCCAAAATAAATTAAAAATTCTTTTTAAACACTTGTTCTGAAAGGCTTCTAGTTTCTGTATTAAGGTACACTTAAAACATTGCTCTTGTATATTTTCAGCTTTGTCTTTCTCGTTATTTGTTTTGATTTCCAAAAGTTTTTCAGCATGCCGAAAGCCTGGTTTGCCTTTTGAATTATGTGCTTGATATCGTGTTCTGCATATCCGTCGTCTGTTATTTTGGATCCGAGGTAGGAGAACTCTGTTACCTCTTCAATTATATGTTCATCTATCCTAATTTCACTGTCATGTTTTGGATTCACCCTAATGTACACAGTCTTATTGAAATTTATTTTTAGTCCAATTTTCGAGGCGTTCTTGTGTAGTACGTTTAGTTTCTCTGAGGCGTATCTGTGTGTACTGGAAACTAACGCGATATCATCTGCGTAGTCTTTATCTTCCAGAAAGGATGTCAGTGTCCAGCGAATGCCTCTCTTCTTCCCATCAATTGTATTTTTCATGAGCCAGTCTAGAGCCAGGATAAATAGAAGCGGGGAGAGTATCCAGCCTTGTTTTACACCAGTTGTTACATTAAAGCTGTCTGTTAAATTGTTACCACAGATCACTTGGCATTGGTGTATTTGAGTAGCTGGCCGTTAACAGCGTTGCCTTTGTCCGAAAAATTGTAATATCGCCTAACAGGCGTCATGTCCCGTCCTACATGTTAAATGTTGCTGTTGGTCAGGTACCCCTTGTAAACCGCTTTGAGCACATTTAGTGGTTATTGCGCTATGTAAATCAACTTTTAGAGAGCATTTTATTTTAACGCATACTTTCGACAGAATTACCGCGTTGTTTGTTTCATTAGAACTAACTATCCATGTATTCATTTCGAGGTCTGTCTGAGGGGCGTGCTTATATTCCCTTCCACTAGGCGTTTGTTGTTTGTGAACAACCACCAGTTGTGCTTGTCCGAACTGGCTTGGAAATTGTGTCACAAATCGCGTTGCTGTGATTGGTCAAAAAACAATTATATTTTTGTTGTTGTTGATTGAACGAAAGAATTTTGAATGTTAACCTGAGTTCAAAGTCTTGACATTTGGACGCAATTCTTACATACGCTATCATCCTTATCGCCTCCTATATCAAATACTTGAGATTTCACCTCGCTTATCTCCCCGTGGATCAAAAAGACTATCTTTTCTGTATCAGGAGTGTCATTCATACTGAAATAAGACATGAATACTAATGATGATAACGACAGCAGGTCTTAATTAGCTATTTGTATTCATGATTCCATATGGAAACATCCGGAACAATACATACCTTCACCAACAAAAAGCCCCTTTAATCATTTTTGCTCGAAAACATTGACTTTAAAAGAAAAAAAGTAAATAAAGACAATCATTGTAAAAAGTTGTTTTTTTAAACCCCGGGGTTTTTTTTTTTTTGGTCTAAAGGTCAAATTGTAATGAATTTGAGTTCATCTTAATCCGTCAACAAATAAAGTAATTTTTACTTTGCCAATGTTTTTTTTAATGTCTTTTGTCAATGAAAGATATAATATTCCTAGAAAGGTTTTGTCTGAAATCTGGCAATCCCGATCAGGCCTGTGTGAAATGTAGGGGAAGGGGGGAGGGTGAAGGGGAAGAGTGAGAATATAATGAAGATACCAGTTCAGACTCGTTTGCCGCATGGAATGGAAATCGATGATAAATAAAGCAAAATGAACAAAACAACATAATATCTATATTTGACAGGGAAACCCAAGGGATTGATTATTCTATGTCACCGTAAACAAATTATCAATGCCGTATAGAATACGTCTGTATCATCGTGAGCAACCTGTCATTGACAGAGAAAATATATCTGTATCATCGTAAACACCATGCCAAACTTATAAAGGAAAATCCTGTGGCATCGTAAACACGTAAATCTTATAAAAGATAAATCACGTCATCGTACACAAGCTGTCAATCTTATAAAGGAAAATCATGCGGAATCATAAATAATATGTTAATTTTATAAAGGAAAATCATGTTGCATCGTAAACATGTCAATCTTATAAAGTAAAATCATATGGCATCGTAAACATGTCAATCTTATAAAGGAAAATCATATGGCATCGTAAACGACATGTCAATCATATAAAGGAAAATCATGTGGCATCGTAAACATGTCAATGTTATATAGAAAAAACCTATGCCATCGTAAACAAAATGTCCTTGATCTCTTGGTTATGCTTAACATACGGAATGGTACGATAGATAATTTGTTTTCAAACATATTGGAATGCAGAACCTTAAACGTTTATTGTCTGATTGATAGAATTAATTGAGAAGTAATTATAAAATGGCTGGCTAAAAAAAATAAGACAGAGCTGAGTGACGTCAAGTTCGCTCCTTCTATATTTATTACCACAGATCATTTTCATATAACTTGTCTTAGTTACAAGATGATTGTACCTTTACTAGCGCACTTTGGCGAATATTTTCATGATCACTGTCACCCATATATTCACTGGTCATGCTTAACATTACTTAACTTTTTTTGACCAGACAAAACACCGTACAGCTAAGCCACCGAGAGCAAATCGACATTTAAACCCAATTTCATAATTGTTTCCTCCCAAAAGTCAATTTTCGGTAATTATCGCCTCTGGACAGAGACGGACGGTGGCTGTTTACGACGTTCGAGACGTAAGCTACTGAAGTAATATCTGCAGTATATTAGGAGATAATATTTTGAGTTAGGCAAAAAGTGATATTTGGCATGAAATAAGTATTTATTTCCATTTATTTTTTTTTTTTGGGGTTTTTTTTTTTTTTTTGCCTTTCTGAAAAAGAAAACAAACTATCTTACACACGAAGCGACCGATTGTCATTGTTTTCGTTCTCTGCGTTTGTTTGTAAGTTGTTGTTTGTGTCGGCATGAGTGTTATTTATTTGTCGCTTCTCAGACTGACTGCCATGTCCAGGAACAGTGAATACAATACAATACGTTTTACAAGGGGATAAAACATGCCACATCCAGATTGTCCTGTTGAAAATTACTCTTCTGAATGGCATCGTATCTCCTACGGTGTAATAGCTTTTATTCTGATGTGGATTTTATTTCACAAAGAGAAACTTTTTTTTTTTAAAAGACCTAAAATTGAGCTTTATATAGAGCAATATCCACTAAATGTGTTCAAAGCGCTTTACAAGGGGTCCCTGGTCAACAGCAACATTTAACATGTAGGACGGGACATGACGCCTGTTAGGTGATATTACATTTTTTTCGGACAAAGACAACGCTGATAACAGTTGTTTATCTTCTTGAATCTTTGTCTAGTATTTTTATTACAAACTGCTTTTTTTTTTGTTTGTTTTTTGTTTATTTTTGTTTGTTTGTTTGAGGATGTTGAATACTAGAAACATTAAAAAGGTGACGAGTCGTTTCAAAACGGTATTATGCCCGGGTGGACACAATGTTTACAATGTGGTTTATCTAAACTAACCCCCATGTTCTCGAGGTCATTGGTCTCATTCCAAAAGGTGCTCAAAATGACCAAAACAGCCACACGTATTCACAACTTTTAAAATATCTAACATCACGATTGGTCATTTTGTTCAGCTTGACACTTGGGTATGTTTACAACTTTCATAAACATAGCAGCGTGTTTACATTAGTTAAGAAATATCCAATTGTTGTACAGAAACAAATCATGTGGTGGGTGAAGAGGTTAGACGAAAACATGTCGTATGTATGAGTTGCATTGTACATTAGTAAGGCTGGAATGAAATTTGATTTATAACTATTGTCAACATTTCGAAGTGTGAGTTTTATTTCTTCAACTTCGAAAATGTTACGTTTTTAAATTTCATAACCGAGATAAATGGTTTTCAATTTTTTCTCAATATTCAATAAGCGGTACCTAAAGACGTTTTGCACCGTATGCTCTCCCGAAATTAAAGTGTTTACAAAAAAAAATTAGATTAAAAAAGAAATTGATCTTTTATATACCGCAATATCCACTAGACGTGCTCAAAGCGCTTAGGAGGTAAGAGGTGACATGACGCCTGTTAGGCGATATTACAATTTTTCGAACAAAGACAACGCTGTTAACGGTCAGGTACTCATTTTACACCTAAGTACAGTGAGAGAATGTGAGTAAAGAGCCTTTTCCAAGGACTCAACTATGTGTCGAGCTCGAGGCTCGAACCCAGGACCTTCCGATCCGAAAGTAAGTGTCATACCACTAGACCACATAGCCGCTCAAATAGTCCAGCGGATGCATTGTGCATAGTGTGTCACTTTGAAATCGTAGGTCTCCAATAATAATACGTTACTCTCCATCTCGGAGTGGATTATGTCGGGGTGTGCTGGGTGCTGGAAATGGAATGGAAAGCTACAAATATGAAAATTGTGGCAACTTTCTCTTTATTATTTGAAAGAGAGAGAGAGAGAGAGAGAGAGAGAGAGAGAGAGAGAGAGAGAGGCATGGGAATTGAGAGACAGAGTGAGAGGAGATAGAGAGATAGAGGTAGAGAGAAATAGAGATTTGAATGGATTGATGTTGTCATGCGCCAAGAGCTTGATTGTATTCAGGATTGGGCCCAATATAAATAAACTTCATTATTATTATTATTATTATTATTATTATTATTATTATTATTATTATTATTATTATTATTATTATTATTATTATTATTATTATTATTATAATTATGATTATGATTATTCTTATTCTTTTCTTCTTCTTCTTCTTCTTCTCTTCTTCTTCTTCTTCTTCTTCTTCTTCTTCTTTTTTTTCTTTTATTATTATTATTATTATTATTATTATTATTATCATCATCATCATGAGTAGTACACGCTCTGCTCCTCACCCACCCACCTCACACTCATCCTGTAGTGTGGTGTCTTCTGTATGTCCTTACTCTACTTAATCCTTACTTTACTATAGCTTATTTCCTGCTGCCTTGTAGGATGTCATTTGCTTGACAAAGGCTAGCAGAGTAAATTGTACACAAACCCGCAGTAGGCAACGCGAAACGACTGATGTACTTTCCCAAGAAAATGTAGGATGGCCACAAACTACTCATTAGTAATATTAGTTTTCTGAAGTTATCTGATCAGAGAGATGAATGGCGTACCATGATCACCGATGTCTGGCACAGACTTTGTACTTAAAGAAGAAGAATCATCATTATTATTATTAATATTATTATTATTATTATTATTATTATTATTATTATTATTATTATTATTATTATTATTTATTATTATATATTATATTATTATTATTCTTATCATCATCATCATCGTCATGGTGGAGAATAAATTATATTATTTCTTGCATCGCAAGAAAACTTTGAGTTCGTCTTTTTGAAAATATTATTTCTAAATTTACTTTTCGGGAGTCCGATTCATCTCAACATATTAACGTTAGAGACGTCGGGTCACGTATGCCACATATGCCAGAATAGAAAGATATTACCGTCTAAAAATGGATCATATTCAGTATTAAAATGACAGGGTGACGAAATGGAATAAAGAAGTGATTTTAAAGTTCAAATGACTAGGAATGTGAAATGTTATTATTCGGCATTTTAAGAAATTGCATTAATTCTTCTCATACCATGCCAACTTAATACAAATCTAATATTTCTGACTATTTATTCAAGTTTTTAGCAACGAAATCATACCCGACCTAATACTGTTTTGAAACTACGTGTCACGTGATATAGCATATATTACGCTACTTTTTCTGCACGATGGAGTTGCCTGTATACATCAAGTGCTAATATGATTCTAAAAATTAAAACAATATCAAGAAAAAAAATGTCCCTTTATTCATCCCATAGGGGATATTTGTCTCTATGGTCTACTCTAAGGAAGACTGAAATAACCCAGGCGTCAGCTGCAGTGCAGCGCCGCAAATTGATCTAGGACGAGGTGACTTGCTCAAGGCCACACAACGCAACGGCAGGTAATCGAACTCGGTACCCTTTCGGGCACGAAGCAACGACCGTACGTACCACTGAGTCACGCTGCCCTGATCTCCTATTGCATTTCCAAAATCTGTTTTCAAATTAAATTTGTACGCATTATAAACTCGCTCAGTAATTTCTCTTGTTTACGCCAAAAATACCAAATGATTCGGGTTAATTGGCTAGAAAACTAACCAACCATTTGAAAATGAACCGATTTGATTTGGTCTAGTAAACGTTTCCATCCATTGTTTTGTGTGTGTTGGGGGGGGGGGGGGCTTGGGGGCGGCATGGTAGTTGTTTGTACTGCTTGTAAATCGGAACTGATGGGAATTAATCGGCATGTTTGGTTTTGGTCCGTTTAACTTGTCAGGTTTTATTTAAACCCCCATATAGATCAGTCCTGTTTGTAACTTTATTAGATCTTCGAATCAAAACCCTCGAATACATTTCCGATTGGGGACGGAGTGGGGAGGGTGGACAGTGTGCCTGGCTTAGCGAATGGTCTTTGCTTCGTACCCAAAGAGTCAGAAGTTCCACTAACCATCGCGTTTTGAGGGCTTGAGTAAATCACCTCGCCCTTGATTACTCCGACGACCCGGCACTTCCGTCCTCTGCCGTCTTCTGGATAAAGATGTCGAACACGGACAAAATACTAAGAATAAAGAGAAGAGCCGCTAGACCTACCGATACCAAGCACTCGACGTCGTCTTCGGCTTTATTTCCGAGCTTGGTATGGTTAGGTCTAGCGGCTCTTCTCTTTATTCTTAGTATTTTGTCCGTGCGCGACGTCTTTATCCGGAAAACGGCAGAGGACTGCAGTGCCGGGTCGTTAGAGTCAGTCACCGATTGGGTTAGCCCTAAAGCGATCAGTGCCGTCATAGCGTAACCCGTAGATTCACCAATCGTCGATACTTACTTTTGACCTAAAACTTCAAGTTTATATAGACACTTAGTGCAGGAACCATAACCACGCCCCTCGGACAGTCGTCGGAATGTAACCAATGGTAGTTAGTGCTAAACTCAACAAGCAACACGGTATTATCATCGATGGTTTGTGATTAAAGTAAAACACTCACTATAGTTCTTAACGCTTGTTCAATTGTATCATCACAGAAACTATGAGTAACATTTAATTTAACGTCTTTTTATTGAGCGATCATCCAGTGAGAGCTAATCATACAACCTGTGGTTGAAAAACAATAACATGGAGAAGGGTGATGTCAGCATACTTCATTAGATTGTTTATAAACAATCCTCTATAGATAGTATGCGCTTGGCTAAGAGGCTCATAACATTGCCATCCGGAAGTATAACGGACCAACACACAAAACTGTGTGTATCCATGAACGTTTATAGTCGGGTTAATACAGTTCAATGAGCATTATTCATAAACGCGGATGGCAAAAAACAATAACAAAGACCTGAGTGACGTCATCTTCGAACTGTCATGCAATAAAACGATTGTTTTTCGTATTTTAAGTTACTGCATCACAAAGGTCTCATACTGTTTTCGTGTGTGTGTGTTGTTTTTTTTTTTTGTTGTTGTTGATTTGTTGTTGTTGTTGTTGTTGTTGTTGTTGTTGTTGTTGTTGAACAACTGAACAGATCATGATTGTCTGATTTTCTAGGCATTTAACTCCTTACTTCTTGTTGACGATCTTACGACCAAATCTGCGTAGTTAACCAGTAATTGCCGGACTCTGGAAAAAATCATATCTAAAAATTTGGCCAGAAAAAAATCGTCCTTCAAATATCGATCGATTTAAATTACTTCAATCTTGGTAAAATCTCTGGATCTTAAGGTTCGCGAAGTTCCAGGTTTGAGATTTTTTTAAACCGAAACGAATATCATGTTTTTTTCAAATTGATCGATATTTGAAGATCGAGGTTTTTTTTTACCAAATGTTAAAATTCAAGTTTTCCAGAGTAGGTATTGCAGTCAACTGGTTATAAAAAGAATAACAACTCGTGAACAATATTGGTTTCAAATTCGATTGTGTAAGCACACCACATCCCTGATGCAGATTTAGTTAGCTTCATTTAACTGCGTCTGAAGTCATGCTCAGATGGACAGACGACTTGACAATTTTACTTTGATCACATTGCGTACATAATGCGCTAACAAATGGCTTGTGCATGAGACAAAAACTTTGTTTTACATTAAATCCGTGTGCATAATCGGTGCATAATCGCCAGCACAATTGGAACTAGTGGGCAAACATATTGTTTCTTTTACATTAAATCTGTTTTCACGCTTTCTGCATAACCAGCAGAGCGATTGAAACAAATGGGACAAAATATTGACTGCTTTAGTAAAATGGGTATGCACGATTACCTTCATAATCCGGAGCGCATGATGGACGATTTATATTCTCTTTTCATATGCTCGAGCCATTGGTGACATCGCAAAATTGCTATGAGGGCCTCTTCTGTTTGTGGGTGTTCAATGTCAAGTCGGTAAACATTTGTGTTTTGATGGAATGTGTTTAAACAAAATGCACAACTTTTCTGACCGCTATATCAATCGTACAAATACGCAAAACGTTTTTATCTATGAGAATTTATTGAGAAGAAATTGCATCTGTATAAATAGAAAGCTGAGAAAACTCGAGCCAAATTTCAATTGTATCACACATTATAAACATTCTGAGTGAGAGGATGTTTACCGACTTGACTCGACCTGGCATAGACACGCATCGTCTGCTATTAAAACGCTTTTGTCACTTTTGAAGTTTCGAGTCTCTAAGTATCGCTGTCTCCGCTATATAAGTGTTCACAGTTGTCAAAATATCCCAAATCACAGCTGGTCACTTTGTTCAGCTTGACCCATGTGTATGCATACAACTTCCATAAACAATGCAGAGTGTTTACATTTATTACACACTTTTCCGATTTTTATCGTACATCAGTGCATGTTGCCAAATTTGTTACCCTTCTTCCTCTTGTAAAACTCTTGTACGATACGACCAAATGCATTTGTCAACCAAAATAACAACTCGGGAACAATCCTGATTTAAAAGTCGTTCGTGTAAACACACACACAAACACACACACATACACACACACACCTTATGCAGAATTAGAATGCTTCATTATACCACTGCTGAACTCATGCTCAAATAGACACGTGACTGACAACTTCAACTGGTTTGATCCTGGTGCGTAAATAATGCATTGACAAATGGCCTTTGTTTGGGAAAAAATATTATTTGTTTTACGTTAAATCCGTATGTATGATTACTGCATAATTGCCTGCACCACTGGAACAAACAAAACAACCCCAAACAAAAACATTCCATGAAAGAGTATAGATAATCCATCAAACAAGATGTCTGACGTCAACAAGATTCACCCATGCTGTCCACAGTCCACTGGAACACTGACAAGATTGTTGTTTGTTTTGCATTAAATCCGAATGCATGATCACTGCACAATCATAGGCACCATTAAAACAAATGGGACAAATATTTTTTGCTTCACATTAAATCCGTACACATGATCGCTGCATAATCAGAAGCACCATTGAATAAAAATGCGACAGATATGCAGAGCTGTCTATTTGAAAGTTCAAAATTTCGTAGTTTCCAAGGCGAAAAAAGAAAGCCACTCTTAATAGCTTTAGAAATAAACAGGTTGCCCTCAGCATGATCCAAAATACTTCAAAATCCTAAATATAGGTTCTAAGGAACAAAACCTCCCTTTCCAACAATATTGATTGAGTCAAAGAGGTAAATTCATTAATGTAGCTGGGGCCAACATTCGTATTTCTACGAATTTTTTGTAGTATTAGACAGGTCTGAATACATTGTCTTTACGGTAAATATGTAGCCCCATTAAAACACTTTTTTGGGTGCAAATTCAATTATCATCTCAAAACGATATCATATCAGAGTCAGCTAGATGTTAGGTAGTAATGCAATATTAGCACAATATCTTGCAATGGAAATCTAGAAAAATTAAAAGGACACAGAAATGTTCCTCTGCCTGCTTTTTGAATGAAGATATACACAATTGTTGACATTCTCCAGTTGTTCTCTCCATTATATACAATTTGAGCTTTTGGAATTTTATCAGTGTCCATTACTTTGGTCTTTTTAGCAATTAGGATCAGGTCTTTGTCTTCACTATATTGTTTTACTGATTGTACTAGCCTGTCTAATCCAAAAGGCGTTGTTGACACAGAAGCGCAGTGTTGTCAGCATATCTAAGATCTGTTTGCCATTTAATTTCGGTGCTCTGTAGTTTCGTTTTGTCTCATCATCAATGACCCCTCTCATGATAGTTTCAATGTAAAGGCTAAAAAGAGACGATGACAGGATGCAGCCTTTTCTCACTCTCCTTTTGAATGGAAATCATGGATAGTCCATGTTCAAGACGTACTGAATGAGATACAGATTCGAAATCAGGTTTACAATTTTGAAATGGCAGTTCATTTCTTTTAAATTGTCAATTATTTTTGAGTGGTTCACATAATCGAAGGCTTTAGTGTAGTCAATGATGCACATGTGTAGGTTTGTATTTGATTTTCTACATTTTTCTATGAGCATGAATGTTAAAAATTTGGCCTCGTTTGCCTCTATTCGGTCTAAGGCCTAATCTGCTCAGTTTTGAGTCATTTCATGATTATTTTGAGTAAAATGTTACTCGCATAGCTGAGGATTGCAATTGTTCTATAATTTTACATTCTTGTAGGTATCATTTTTTTTCAGTATTGGACAAAAACTGCCTTTGTTCATTCTGGAGGACATCTCTCTTTTGGCCAATATCTTATTGCAAAGTGAGTGATATATTTCAATACCTTTCCTTATGCTTACTTTGATCATATCCACGCATATTTTATCATTTCCCGCCGCTTTTCCTGTTAGGATCTGAGTTACGTTAGTCGTCGATTATTTAAGAGAGGAAAACACTATTCTCATATATTATTTTCAATTTTACTTTGAAATAACTTTTTGGGACCTCTCTGACATAAGACTGTTTTGAGGCTTTAGGTCACATTCATGGCTAATCCTTTTTATTTCGTTGCAGTTTTTTTCCCTAAGATTTACTCATTTGGCGAATGTATAACATTACATCTATTTATAGCAAACGGCTACCATATTATCTTTTGCATTCATCCAAGCCTCATGCCTGATGACAATTATGATATCCGGGTGTTGAACCATGTGACCAAATCCAGGGGAAATGACATTTATTGACATCTCTCTTAGGCTGATCTTATCATACACACAAAAAACCCCCTGAAGATTTCAGCCTTCTTGTCATTTATCCATGACCTTTAACCATGAACTTTGAAGGAACAAATTGAAAAATCTGAAGGGACAAAAATATCATCGTCGTCACAAAGAGATGTAATCTGAAGTAATCAGTTCAATGCTACCAAACTAGCATTATCTCCACAGGAAATGAGTTACAAGAATGGTGTCGGTTATTGACCTTTACATATGACCCCATAGAGCAGAAGGGTAACTTTTCAGAGTTTTTGTTTTAGTGTTTAACCCTACCTTTACCAATTATAGGATATTCTTCAAGTTCGTTACGACTCATGAATATAATTTATTTTCTTTTTTAGATTTGATTTGTACACCACACAATTTGTAGAAAATTCTTTGTTATAACTAAAATAACTTAATGTTGGATAGAAAAGCTCGTTTTACACTGAAGGAACAGTGTATGATATGGATGAGTGTTTGTTGCTTTTGAAGTTGAGTTTACAATATCGATCTGTTGTGTTGGGTGAGGATTGTAGATCCAGGAAAATCCAGTAATAGTCGGTAATGATAGGGTTAATGTTTGTAAGGGCCTTACTGGGCCGGCAATTGGGGTCCCGATAGCTCAGTCGGTAGAGCACTCGCTTCAAACGGAAAGGGAATAATATATATCCCGGGTGTTTCTGACCCCCTCCCCCACCCCTGTCCACCCAGCAGTGAATGGGTAGATGAGTATTAGAATTGGCGGAGAGTACTTTGCGTTAGACTAGCGTCCGATCCATAGGTTAGCAAGCAGTTGTTATTGTCTGATTCACACTGTAGAAACAGAGATAAACACCGGATCCATGGGCCTAATGGCTCTGAAGGACTGCTACCACTACTACTACTACTACTACTACTACTACTACTACTACTACTACTACTACTACTACTACACTACTTATACTACTACTACTACTACTACTACTACTACTACTACTACTACTACTACTACTAATACTACTACCACTACTACTACTACTACTACTACTACTACTACTACTACTACTACCACTACTACTACCACCACTACTACTACTACTACTACTACTACTACTACTACTACTACTACTACTACTACTACTGCTGCTGCTGCTACTACTACTACTACTACTGCTACTACTCTATTACTACTACTACCACTACTACTACTACTACTACTACAGCCCATGCAACACGTTTAGGTCAATTCAACGCCAGTAAAAAGGAGTATAGTCAAATATTCTAGATTTACAATTAAAAGCACACGAGAAAAATCTTATGTCAAAGAGTAAATGTTCAAATATGGATCAAATGTAGATTCCAAGAACATGCTCTCGGTGTGTTCAGTTTGAGATCACCTACAAATCTCATCCCTGACATAACCGCAGGCTACCTCTAAGAGGAATACACTCAAATGCTTACAGATAAGTATATTATATTAAAAACAAAACTAAATATATTAGTGGATAACACAGAGAGATGATTTAGATGGAAAAATATATCATCCTCCAAAGCTATATCTATGCACTTGACTGTTTCCCTCCGCCCAGCAAAGGACCCACGCTTGGGCCAGCGCAAAACTATATAATTACATGTCAGGACAAAGTCAAAAAACAAATTTGATATATATATATATAATATATATATATATATATATATATATATAGATAGAATGCGCTTGGCCAATGAGTTCACAACATTGCCATCCGGAAGTATAACGGACCAACACACAAACTCTGTGTAACCATGAACTTTTATAGTCTGGTTAATACAGTTTAGTGAGAACAACTCACAAACGCGGATGGCAAAAACACATAACAAAAGCCTGAGTGACGTCATCTGCATACTAATATATATATATATATATATATATATATAATATATATATATATTATAGTGGTTTAGAATTCGTTGCAAATAACCTCCCTGCCCACTCACAATTGTAAATAAAAAAAAAAAAACACCCAGTTCTCGTGGAGTGGTAGAGTAAACATTGATAATAATACGTAATAAGAAACATTTGGAAAATACAACAAAAGAAATATGTCACGTGACATCGATTTACTTTATTTAATATTTGGTCAGTTCGTCATGTCAACAATGGTCGTAATGAACATTTATTGATTGGATAATTACACAGTGACAGCTCATGTTACGGTTAGATGGAACAGCTTTGGTAAACAAAGCAACTGTTCCATAGTTTGCTAAAAGTTGGAGTTGGGGGCTAGTCGGGAAATGTCAGTTATATCCAGTTTCAACTCCTCAAATGTATTGGATTGTACCCGGTATTGTACCCGGTATTGAGTGATACCGTTCTTTGAATAGATTTGGCGAAGTTATTGACCCGTGTATACAATGGGCATGATCTATATTAACTTTCCATGTGCTCGAGGTCATTGGTCACATTGCAAAATGTGCTCAAGGTGACCCACTTAGTGAAAAGTGTTCACAGCTTTTTAAATATCTAACATCACGATTTGTCATTTGATTCAGCTTGACACATGGGTATGTTTATAACATTTGTAAACAAAGCAGCGTGTATAGAAATATCCAATCGTTGGACAGCAACAAATCAAGTGATTGATGACCTGGTTGGACGAAAACATGAATATAGATAGTATGCAGATGACGTCACTCAGGCCTTTGTTATTGTTTTTGCCATCCGCGTTTGTGAGTTGTTCTCACTAAACTGTATTAACCAGACTATAAAAGTTCATGGTTACACAGAGTTTGTGTGTTGGTCCGTTATACTTCCGGATGGCAATGTTGTGAACTCCTTGACCAAGCGCATTCTATCTATAGATCGCTCCCGTTGACCACCCTATTTGACCGTGGCCTTCGTAAAGTTATGGCCTGACACTGACCAAAAAAATGACGTCAAAACGCCAGTCTTTTGCCACAAAAGAAAACAAATCGTGAGTTAAACTCAATGGTTCAACCAATGAAATAACTTGTTTCCATGAGCTCTACTAACGACAACTCACTAGGCGGTACGCGGTACAAAAACCAATCAATGACGTCAAACTGCCAGTCCTTTTGGATTTCAGTGTCAGGCTACAACATAACGATGGCTACGATTTGACACGGTCAGGTTTTGGAAACCAATGTACCGCCACCCCCTCTTGGGAAAATCTCCTTCTCAATAGCATAGTGGTAGAGCAATCACCTCGCAAGCAAAGGGAACTGTATCGATCCGGGTTGCTATCGAGATATTTTTTTAACCTCAACACTCCTCTTTTTTTGTCCATCCATCAGTATTGGAGGAACTGTTAGATCTTGCCGAACATACTTTGCAAAAGACCGACGTCACTTCCGCAATGTATCAGCAAGCAAAAGCCACTCTTCTTTTGACGTTACAGAAACAGGGATAAATTTCGGCATCATGAGTAATGTTTTGTACTACATGCTTTTGGGAAAGTGGAATAGTCTCTGTATATGAGAAGCGAGGTCATTGACTTATATTGTACATGGCGGTGTCAATAGTAATTGCCTGGCAATAGGATTCAATAGTCTGACGTCACGTTCGCCCAGCAACGAGCAGCTTGGTTCTAAACAAAGAATGTAGGTACTTTGTAATCTTCATGCTGGCTAGAACTTTTTCATGTGCCATGTGATCAGAATGTATGAAAGTCAAAACATGATCAGATTTATAGTGCTTTTCTCCTCACAATACACTTTTATGCTCGTCGGAGAAGTATTTCATAAGGGTGTCCACCATTGTTCCGATAGTTTAGAACCAGTCGCTAAGTTATTATGCGTCATTGAGAATGAAGTGGCGTTACGACTGTTGAAGCCCATGAAGGCGCTGGTTTAATCCATGAATAAATGGAAACATTTTAAATTCTGATCCACCCCCACGCTGGCCACCCAACAGATATTGGGTTGGTGTGTCTAGAAGATGTGGTGGAAAAAGTTTGATTAGCGTCATATCCGAAACGTTGTAATGAGTCGATACTATCCACTCAAAAGTTACAACCGCCGTTTAGACAACTGTCTTTAAATAGATAGCTCGAATTAAACGTCACTCACGTCTTTGGTTTTGTTTTTTGCCATCCGCGTTTATGAGTAATTCTCACTAAACTGTATTAACCTGACTATAAACAATCATGGTTACACAAAGTTTTCATTGTTGGTCTGATATACTTCCGGATGGCAATGTTGTGAACTCCTTAGCCAAGCGCATACTATCTATACTGGTCCATCTTGTCGCTTCGCCAATGCGTTGGGTTGTTAGACCTTTTTTCAAATGTGCTATAAACAAAAGAGACACGATTTGTTGTTTTTTGTCCTCACATATCTTGGACATTTGAAGATTATGAAAATGTTTCCTGTTCCCATATTTATAGAAATGTGTGTGTGTGTGTGTGTGTGTGTGTGTGTGTATGTGCGAGAGAGAGAGTGAAGGAGAGAGAGAGAGAGAGAGAGAGAGAGAGAGAGAGAGAGAGAGAGAGAGAGAGAGAGTTTTGGTGTGTATATGTCTGCTTGTGATTAAGTCTGTGTGTCCTGTATATTTATGTGTGTATTTCAGGAAGTGATGCTATGCAGATAGGTAGTATAACCACACCATTCACTAGCCGGATATAACGAAACAACACATGTAACTATGCGTAACCAAAAACGTTTATAGTCCGAGTCATAATATATTTTACTGAGAACCAATGCCCGAAATGTCTGTCTTAAAAAATAATAACAAAGTTTGAGTGACGTCAATTTTGTTCCTTCTTTTGGTATCGGTAGTAATGGCTTTGTTTGTTTGTGTGTATGTGTGTGTATGTATGTGTGTGTGTGTGTGTGTGTGTGTGTGTGACATGGCATTTTCAAACCGTTTTATTGGTCTTCTTGTAGTCCCCGGATCAATAGGGCGTATTTTCAATTACAGCCCAACAAAAACATGTACGGAGTCACAGCGTTTCTATGTTCGAACCTATTAACCCCATACGCGTCAGAATTAGTTGAATTTTTTTGCGTGACCAAACTTGTTCAATGTATCAATTTTAAAACAGGGAGAGGGTGTTCAGTGCTCAGTGGTGCAATGTTGTGCTTGAATTGAATTCCGGACACCCGTCACTAGATTAATAGTGCTCTTCAGACATGGAAAAAGATGATGTTTTTAGAGTTGAGGTTATCACCGCATATTTCCCTTAGAGAATTATTCTCTATATTAAACATGTATCTCTTATTAGGTTCTCTTAGATACTGGGCAGAGGGACAATGAATCAAGACTTATCAAAAGCTGAAGTCAATGTGACCTGATATTGTGTGATTAACGGTAACAGACACAACTTATTTTGAATCTTGTTTTGTTTTTTTTGTTTTTTCTACTGATCTCTTCTCTTGTTCATGACGGGTTTCAGTTTTCTGCCGCTGCCTTGTCAAATCCTTTAAACTTCCAATTATATATTAAGTGTTACATCTGTAATAATATATCAAGTAGCCAAGGTCTATAATGAAGAGAGGTTTTCCAAAACTCCGTAAGTCTGTTTTTCTCATTTTTTAGATATTGAGGATGATTTCCTTTAAAATATCTCATTCCCACAATTATTCTATCATATTTAAACTTCAAATTCACACCGATATAGGGGAATTCTTGTTGCCCTTGATATTTAAAATAAAGTTTACATTTCAATTTATCTCATGGATGGAAAAAAAGTAGAAAAATGAACTTAACGAGTTTTGGAAACCAGCCTTCAATTTATATATATATATATATATATATATATATATATATATATATATATATATATATATATATATATATATATATGAGACCTATCGGCGGGAATCGGTACCAAATAGGTTTTAACCAGATGCCGGAAAAGTTATTTTACAGTTGTAATTACCATCAATGTTAGTTTTTAATATATGTTTGTCACTAAAAGCAACCAAAGATATCGTCCTTTATAAAACTGGCTTTAATGTATGATTGCTCTCAGAAGATGCAATAGGATTAATCTTAACCCGCCTTTAAAATGATGGCTATAAATGGAATTTTCAGCATACTAAAAACCTACCGGAAGTAATAATTTTTTGGAGACAACATGTCACAATATGTATTTTTGTTTCCATTATATATTTATATATTATATATGTAACATTTCTTGCAATCAAACTTATATGCAGATCTGCTGAACAAAAGCAAGTATCGGCTTTTTTTAATGTTGTCATAGAGTATAGTGATAGTGTGCCCTTGGATAAGAATCTCATAATATTGCCATCCGGAAGTATAACGGCCCACGACACAAAACTATGTGTAACCTTAAGCGTTTATAGTCCGGTGAATACAATTTAGTGAGAATTACTCATAAACATGGATGGCCAAAAAACAAAAACAAAAAGCAATAACAAAGGCCTGTCATATTCGTTCTATTTATATTTTTACTTTAGTTTAGAGTATTTCCATTTGAATCACGAGTCCACCATGCGGAACCATCAATCTGGAATTCTCCATCAATCTTTACTAGAAATGCCAATACGGTTGAGTGCTTCAAGTCTAGACTGAAGACATAATATTTTAGATTAACTTTTCCTTAATATTTGAAAATCACATTCTTTCTATTCCATTGGTATCGGCATAATAATATCTAAATATACAACATTTGATTTTCTTTTAAAGTTCTTGTGTCAACTTTATGTCTTGTAAATCACAAATAAACAAGTTAGGTGGAGATTGGCATGGTGCTGTATAAATATTATTTTATTATTATCATAACAATATCATTTTCATACATTCACATGAGTAGGACACGTCCTTTGCAACCCATAAATAGACATCATTTACTGATTTCCGGTGCAGACTCATCTTTTCCACGTTCTTACCAATTCTATTCCTAAATTGTTTGGGGTTGATCTCAGAATTTCGATAATTACGGAATAATGTTGTTCTACAAATTATTTTCAACTTTATTTCTTTCTTATCTTTTTATTATCCCATTATCAACTCGTTGATCGCATCATTATCTTTTTGGTGCCTTTTTGTTTATGTTTTGATCAACGGTGATGTAATAAGAAACCAGATTAATACTTGTTTTGTATAATATTTCACCAAAACTAGTTGTCCGTTGTTAATTCCAATTTTGCTCACTGCAACTGATCTATGCTGTCAAATCGAATCTCTCACATTAGAATTCGCATCTTAGTGTCTAGTAAAACATAAAAACGATGGCAAATGTGATTATGTCTATTGTCATCCATCATATGTAATTTATAATGACAAACTATCCTTCCTGTGGATGGATTCAATTAATATCTAATTGGCAATGCAAGTTATCCCCAAATGGGCACAATTAAGATCTTAATTTTAATGCTTAGATGGATTGATTTAAGGTCATTACATTCCGGGCCCCCCCCCCCCCCCTCGCATGCCGTCTCCCCCCCCCCCCCCCTCCCCACACACACACATGAACCTAGAAAGGCTTTAATGACATGTTGGGATGCGTGATATTATCACACATCCATCACCCAGCAAACGATTTTAGCTGTGTTTTACGTCGGTTGATTAAACATAACATTCATTATGGCACCTAGAAACAAGCTAGGGATTCCCTACGCCATGTTACTGTCAAGTCCACTTCGAACATTTATATCGGGAAATATCCACTAAATTTGTTCAAAGCCCTTCATGAGGGGTCTCTAGCCATCAGTAAAAAGTATCATGTAGGAGGAGACATGACGCCTGCTAGGGTATGTGGCATACTTTCTGTACAGAGACAACGCTGTTACAATGTCAATAACAAGATTTGATCCATCCGTGAAATGGGGTTTTTGACGGCACTGTGTTAGCCATTAGATTTTTGACCAATCAAAACTTGGAATTTGTGACACAACTTCACACATGCTCGGACAAACATATTTAGTTTTTTTATTAACAATAACGTGAATGAAACCGACCTCTCTCTCTGATCATTATTATTGTTTTTAATCCGCCAGGTGTGTAACTAGTTATCACACGATTTTCTCAATCATAATATGGTAAATGTTTAAGTTTATACATAGTTTTCTATGTTGGTTAATTTGATCAAGCGGTAGAAGAGTGGTTATTTTACTTATATTTTACTCACATGCCATCGATAGTAAAACCTGTGTAGTTCGCTAAATTACCCAATCATTGCCGTTGTTTACATTGTGGCATCTGTCCAAGAGGCGTGGTTATCTAGGTGTCTGTTGGTTGCAACCCCGCGAAAATGCAGTGTGATTCAAAAAGAATATATCAAAACTATCATTCACTCACTCACTCAATCCCATGACCGGATGGTCATGACCCGGGGGGGGGGGGGGGGGGGGGGGACTTGCGTGAAGCAGAAGTTACAGTCTTCCTCCATGCCTGCCTGTTGCTAGCCCTATTTAGCAGCACCGGAACCGACATCCCTGTCCATTCTTTTATATTGTCCAGCCCTTGTTCAAGGTCCAGCCACATCTTCCTTTGGCGTCCTCTTCTGCGCTGGCCTTCGACTGTGTCCTGTAGGACTGTCCTGCTCAGGCTATTGTGTCGAGTATGGTGTCACGCGATATTTAAAAAAAAAACAGAAACAAAACAGAAACCTCTATCTTGTACACATGTGTAGTACATGTGTTTAAGTTTATTATTCATGTTTTATAAATGCTCAATGTGTCCACCACCGGCAGGGCGACACCTTCAAGCAGATATGAGAATGCAGATGATCTATATTACCTTTCCATGTGATTGGGATCATTGGTCACATCGTAAAATGTGCTCAAAGTGACCCACTTAATGAAAAGTCTTCTAACATCACGATTGGTCATTTTGTTCAGCTTGACACATGGGTATGTTTACACCTTTCATAAACAAAGCAGTGTGTTTACATTAATTTGTTAAAAATGTTGTGAGCTTCTGAGCCAAGCGCATACTATTTATAGATAGAACGAAGATGACGTCACTCAGGTCTTTGTTTTTGTTTTTTGCCTTCCGTGTTTATGAGTAATTCTCACTAAACTGTATTGACCAGACTATAGATAGAATGCGCTTGGCCAAGGAGTTCACAACATTGCCATCCGGAAGTATAACGGACCAACACACAAACTCTATGTAACCATTAACTTTTATAGATAGAATGCGCTTGGCCAAGGAGTTCACAACATTGCCATCCGGAAGTATAACGGACCAACACACAAACTCTGTGTAACCATGAACTTTTATAGTCTGGTTAATACAGTTTAGTGAGAACAACTCACAAACGCGGATGGCAAAAACAATAACAAAGGCCTGAGTGACGTCATCTGCATACTATCTATAGTCTGGTTAATACAGTTTAGTGAGAACAACTCACAAACGCGGATGGTAAAAACAATAACAAAGGCCTGAGTGACGTCATCTTCGAACTATCTATAAACACATAGGGTTTTTTGGTGTTTGTACGTTATACTTCCGGATGGTAATGTTGTGAGTTTATTAGGCAAGCGCACACTATCTACATCACGGTAGGGGGTATTATGAGAAGTTTCCATAAACGGAGCATCGATGTACTTTAAGTGCTCACCTGACGATAATTCTAAAATTGAATTGTGGTCATTACGCATAACAAGCAGTGGGTCAAGATCATGACTGTCCATAACCTTCGTAAACTCATCGCCTGAAATGTGTTGTGAAGTTGTTTTATATATATTTTTTTTCCTGTGCATTACATCACCAATCTGAAATGAAATGTAAACAATTAATGAAACGCAATGATTAAATGATAATAGAGACTGCTTAAAATCAAGGCGAATCAGTGATACTCATTAATTATTGTATAAAAGAGCTTCAGGCATGCGCAGAAAATCTTCTTCCGCCAAATGAAACAAAACATGCAATTCGGTTTCATTAATCGGAAAAATATGGTGATACACTTTATTCGTTCTGATTCCAATTACAAACTTGAAAAAAAATATATTAATCATCACGGATTATTTCACATGATGCAATAATTGGATTCAATAGTCTGATGTCATATCGCCCAGAAACGGCGGCCATCATGTTTCTAAACAAAGAAAATCGTTACTTTCTATTCTTCATGCTGGCTAGAACTGTTCATATGTCTTGTGATCAGAATGTGTAAAAGTCAAAACGTGATCAGATTTTTGTTATTTTTTCCTCTGGATACGCTTTTATGCTCGTCGGAGAAATAGTTCATAAGCCCGTCCGCCATTCTCCCGATAGTTTAGAGCCAGTTACTAAGTTACCATGTGTCTTTACGAGGGAAGTGACGTTACGCCTGTTGAAGCGTATTATATTAGACAAATGATTGTTCTATAACCATTATCCAGCTATGTGGTGTGGTATGACACTCACTTTTCGGATCGGGAGGTCCTGGACTTTTGAGTCAACTGTATCATCGATTTCCACGCTCGGGATAAACATCACAGGGATATCGAAATTCCACTTATGTCATATCAGTTTCCATAGGATGATGATATCATATTCCATTATTTGACCTTGACGAGATATCAAGTTCCCCCTCATTTATTCATAGTGAATAATAACGTGAGAAAAATGTAGAGTGTACAAAATAAATAGAAAAAAAAAGATTGACGAACCAGCTTCCAAAATTAAAAAGAAACAATCAAATACCAAATACGGAACGTTCCGGACTCAAAACCCTTCTTCGGCCACTAAGAAAAACAGTTGATATTAACGTTAATCTACCCCGTTGACATTATCATATTTGCCGCCAGAAGCGTTTCTTGCCTTCAGGAATAGTCTGGATGCAAGTGATGCATATTTTTAAAATTGAGTTTCATATAACACAATATCCACTAAACATGCTCAAAGTGCTTTACAAAGGGTCCGTTGACCAACAGCAACACTTAAAATGTAGGACGTGGCATGATGCTTGTTAGGCGATATTTCAATATTTTCGGACAGAGACAGCGCTGTTAACGGCCAGGTATTCATTTTACACCCGAGTACGATGAGAGAATGTTAGAAAAGAACCTCATTCTAAGGACTAAACTATGCACCTAGCGAGGCTCGAACTCATGACCTTCCGAACCGAAAGCGAGTATCATACCACTAGACCACATAGCCGCACGTTAACTATTTAACTGTATTTTATTTTTTTATTTTTTTTTTTGGTTGAAGAAGAGTTTTGAGCTCTAAACGTTAATTTCTGCAATGTAAACCATCCCGGCACAATACCGTTTTAAAGAGATGGGTCATATCAGTGCCATTCATTCGTTTCCAGCTTTGGTTCCATTCCTTGAAAGTCTGGTATTTCTCCCCAAGACGTGTCTGAAATAAGTTCACGTTTCTATCTTGGACACCGGAAATGATTTGGACCAAATTGGGAACAGACATGAAATGGATTATTCAGACAATGCCGCGTAGGTCAAAAGGTCAACTAACAATGAATGGACCAATGCTGATATTTCATTTATAGAAAATTTAACTTGCCCATTCTCATGGCTCCACTAACCAAAATGGGAACCCCACAGATAGAACGAAGATGACGTCAATCAAGCCTTTATTATTGTATTTTGCCATCCGCGTTTGTGAGTGATTCTCACTAAACTGTATTAACCAGACTATAAACGTTCATGGTTACACATAGGTTTGTGTGTTGGTCATTTATACTTCCGGATGGCTATGTTATGAGCTTCTTAGCCAAGCGCATACTATCTATAGCTAAATTGGTAGATCAATCGTTTTACTCGCATAGGGACCGAGATCGATCCCTGGTGTAGCCAAGACTTCTTTCTACCCCCCCCCCTTCCTTTCCACCCCTCACGATCCACTCAGCAGTGGCTGAGTCTGTTAGATCCGACGGAAAGTAATTAGCGATAGACTGGCGTCATATCCAAAGGGTAGCGAACAATTGCTATTGCCCGATTCACGCCATAGAAACCGGGATAAAACTCCGGCTCCATTGGCCAAATGGCTGTGAAGGACTACTAGTGACCATAATGGGTTACAATATCACGTCATCTATCAAATGTGATACATTATTCCCTCAAGCGGGTAATTTTCAGAGGTAGGTCCGATGCCAAAAAATTGAAATTATAGTAAATTAAACATAATTGGGAGGTAATTTAATTCAGACATTATCAGCAATAATTCTCCTTTTACTCACTAATACATGGAGACAAAGCGAAAAATACTCCTCAGATGATTGCGAATAGTTGCATAGATCTCTGTTCCTTGTGACCTCGTGTATCCATTTTTGACTCAGGTGTAAATGAGTACCCGGATTAAAGAAGCGGTGGTTATAGTCAAAGGGTTGATATCAAAGGGAAAGTCCCGCTTAAGAGGGATGGAATTTTGATTCAGAAAGCATCGTGAACACTGCTTGTCACCCTTAAGATTGGATGCTGGTCTATCGCAAAATACTTCCGACAAATTTGATAAACTCAGCTGGCGGTTGAAAGAGGGGGTAAGTAGGAACTTTTATGAACTCGGGGTAGATGAAAAAAATATTATTTTGTGTTTCAAGAGCTCCTTACCAACCACTTGTAAACAAACCCTTCTTCCCTATAAAACTTGTGTTACTGAAAAGAAGGTCATACAATCTTCAGCTTTGACCTTAATGGAAAAAGGAGAAGAGCTCAAGCAACTGAGCAACTTGCCGACTAGAAAGAAGAGGAATAAAACTGAAATAATCCTGGAATTTAGCATAAACTCGATATTACCATCTTGTCACTCCTCTTACAACAAGGGTCCGTCCAATTTTCCTCATTCCGTTAACCTTCAAATCTCGGTCAGGTCAAATGGAAATTGGTTTCTTCTGCATTCCCTCTATGGGACTGGACCGACCCTTGTTACCCTTTTTTGTGTTTCGGGTGGGCTGTAATTGAGTCCTGGTCATGAATGCATTTGGCCCGCATTGACATCTAATCGAATTTCTTGTTTGCGCAAAACTCTGAAATGCACTTAAGCACCTCTATTTTGTAAACATTCATCAACTCTCTCTCTCTCTCTCTCTCTCTCTCTCTCTCTCTCTCTCTCTCTCTCTCTCTCTCTCTCAAACACACACACATGCACTCTATCGCTTTATCTCTCTCACACGCCCACGCCCACACACCCTCTCTCTCTCTCTCTCTCTCTCTCTCTCTCTCTCTCTCTCTCTCTCTCTCTCTCTCTCTCTTAATTCCTTCCCTTTGTGTCTTTTCTCTCTCTCTCTCTCTCTCTCTCTCTCTCTCTCTCTCTCTCTCTATATATATATATATATATATATATATGTGTGTGTGTGTGTGTGTGTGTGTCAACGAATGTTTCTGTCTCTCTATATGTCTATCTATCTATCGATCGATCTATCTATCTAGTTGTCATTCTAGCTATATTCTATCTATCTATCTATCTATCTATCTATCTATCTATCTATCTATCTATTTATCTATTTTATATGCTATCTATAAATCTTTCATTCTGTTTATCTATCTTATGAGGATTGCTTTCTTCACAACTTATATCCCTTAGTTGTGGACAGCATCACAAATGTCCTGATAATTTCTACGTGTGAACAAAACTCACAAATCTCACAACGAAAAGAAAACGATAAGCCACAATCTAGGGATACTAGCTTACACATAGTTTTGTGTGTTAGTGCGTTATACTTATGGATGGCAATGTTGTGAGTTACTTAGCCAAGCGTACAGAATCTAAAATAGTTCCAACTATTCTTCTTTTTTTTTTCAATCGGATTCGTCCCTAAGTAATACCTTTGGTAGACGATGGATCACAAACAACTTGAATCAATATACAGGTCTGAAAACCTAAATCAATTATGGGTTTGTTTTAACACTGTTGTGTAATGGAATGTATTTTTTACATTGGTTCGAGGGTGTTTCCATTACAACAATGATACTAAAGCAATTTGTGTTATCAGACCTGCAAATAAGTACACGTCGGTCAGAAATCACCAAAATTTCGGTTTGACGAGGACAGAACAGAATCTACGTTCTGCTCAAGAACAGAATCTACGTTCTGCTCACTTCTTCTTCTTTTTTGTTGCTGTTGTTGTTAATTTGTGTTTGTCTGTAAATGTGTGCGCGTGCCTGTGTGTGTATCAAAGTTGTGTTTGTGTGTGTTTATGTTTGTGTATGTATGTGTGAGTGTGTGTTTGTGTACGTGTGTGAAAGGTGCCGTGCATACCTGTGTGGCGATTTCATGTCTTATCAGTGTAATTATGTGGGACACCACGAAAGCGATAGTAACCAAGGATAACTTTTTTTGGATTAATCTATTGTTGCTTTGCGTTTTTTGTTTATTGGTAAAATACTTTCAACAGTCGGAAAAACGTACCAACACACAAAGCTTTGTGTAACCTTGAACGTTATAGTCTGATTTATACAATTTTGTAAGATCGACTCCTAAAAAAATGGCTGGCTAAACACAATAACAAATAGCTGAGTGACGTCAATTTCGCTCCTGCGTTAAATGCCATCACCAAGGTATTCTGCTAAAGACTTAACGTTTTAAAACGGCGTTAGTTTAGGATGAATCCGACTAAAAGAAAAACTTAAATTCAGAAATAAAATAATGAGAAATACTCACTCCGAACTGTTTTGATTTTTATCTTTTACTATTTGCTTGTTCGTTTGTTTGTTTTATGTTGGTTTTTAAAATATTGTTTTTGTTTTGTTTTGTTTTGTTTTGTTTTGTTTTGTTTTGTTTTGTTTTGTTTTTTTTGCAATGCAAGACGAAATTGTAATTATTCTCCACCACAAAGAATCTAAATGAAACCAATTTAAATCATAGTAGTGTCTCCAACTTCAATTTCCATCCCAACATAATACTGATTTTAGAGGTTCGTCCACAGATACATACCATCCATTATACAGATGTCTGATGTTAACAGGAATCACCCACATTGTTCAATGTGAGAAAATTTGAAATTGATAATCTTGCCCAAGGAGAAATAATAAAACGAAACTGCCTAAAGCGGCGTTCAAACCCAGGCCACATCGTACGCCTTAACCACTTAGCCACCCATACCCCCCCTCCCCCCCCCCCCCCCCATCCCCTCCCAACTCCCAACCAAGTATTCCCTTAACGTTTGGTATAGATAGAATGCACTTGGCTAAGAAGTTCACAAAATTGCCATCCGGAAGTATAACTGGCCAACACACAAAACTGTGTGTAATCATGATCGTTTATAGTCTGGCGAATACAATTTAGTGAGAAATACTTATAAACGCGGATGGCAAAAACAATAACAAAGACCAGAGTGACGTCATCTTCGAACTATCTATAGATATAACGAAATTGATGCCACTCAGGTCTTTGATATTGTTTTTTGCCATTCACGTTTATGAGTAATTCTCACTAAACTGTATTATCCAGACTAAAATAGTTCAAGTTTACACATCGTTTGTGTGTTGGTCCGTTATGGGGCAGCGTGGCTCAACGGTGCGGTCTTTGCATCGTACCCGAAAGGTACCGAGTTCGATTACCCGCCGCTGCGCTGTGTGGCCTTGAGCAAGTCACCTCGTCCTAGCCCAATTTGCGGCGCTGCACTGATACATGGGTTATTCCGGCCTTCCCTTGGAATAGACCCTAGAGACAAATTTCCCCTATGGCAATTTTATTTATTTATTTTATTTATACTCCCGGATGCAATGTTGTGAGCTTCTAAGCCAAGCGCATGCTATCTATAGATACAGACGGGCAGTGGGATATGCGTCCAAATGTGTTACAAATGTATCTATATTGTTGAATTGAAGTAAAAATAATAAAACTTGACCGAGTTGAAATAGATAATTTATAGAAAAGTATTAATGACAAAAATGGCTTCAAAGTATATTGTAACATTTAAAATGTTCCGTAAAAATGAAATTAAAATGTTTACCTTGAACTGTGAAGAACATATGCAGAAGTAAATAAAATTTAGATTATTGGGAAATCCTAGTTTTTAGCAGAACCCCCCCCCCCCCCCCTCTCTCCGCCCAAATAAAATAACTTTTATTTTAGTCATATTTCAAAAGTATTTAGATTATTGGCGGATCAAACCCCTGAAGTCTACATGCGAGCTTTGCGCACCATCTTATATTTGATTTTGGACGGGCCGATCGTGAAAATTGAGACATCAGGGGTTTTGGTCCGCCGACCATCGATTTCCAGCTACATGTAAACCATTTCTCAAGAGAGCTCTCACACTCACATTAATTAAGAGTAGATTAACATTGCCGTGGGGCAGAATATTGGGGGTTAGTCGTAGAGATTTTCCACTCACAGAATAAGTTTTAGTTTTTTATCAAGTTTGATCAATTTGCAATGATATAAATCGACGTCTAAATCTATGTAGGTCTGACATACGAATGCAATTATTGGCCTAGTTTAACATTGTTGTAACGGACAATATTTTGCGTCATTTTTTTTTTTGTTTTTGAGATTTCCATTACACTAATGAGCCCATAATGAGTTGGGTTATAAGACCTGTAAATAAATGCACGTCAATATTAACCATTGTAAGTACAACTTTCATTTGTTTTACATTCAAACTTAGTATTATTTCAATGAAAATTCCCATCAGTTATAACCACACAGATCTGGATAGTTTGCATTTCATTTTACTTGTATTGACGACGATCTCCAAATGAAAGTGAAAAGTGAGTAGATAGCTGTCAGAAGTGCTCAAGGAAAAAAAAAGATTCTATTGGTGGAGCTATTGATTACATCTCACGATAGTGTTCAACAGTCGTGACGTCGATTCCCTCATAATGAAGCATAATAACTTGTTCTAAACTATTAATCTCCATCACCGCCCTTATGAAATACTTCTCCTGCGAGCATAAAAGTGTATCCAGATGAGAAAAACATTATAAATCTGATCACATTTTGACTTTTGTACATTCTGATTACATTATGACATGTGAAAAATTTCTAGCCAGCATGAAAAATAAAAAGTACCAATTTTCTTTGTTTGGGTTGACGTGATATCAGACTATTGAATCCTATCAAGATTTTTTTTCCTGTTTTCTTCTTTTTCTTTTATGACGATTTTTTTTTTGTTTAGTTACAATCCATGCGTCTACAAAGGGCATGCCTTTCTTAATACAGTATGAGCGTCGACTTCGTTAACTAAAATCCTGATCCTAACCAAAATAATTCGTCATAAAAGAGACGAAGATTACGGGGGAAAGTTCATTTTGTGAGTTGTATTCATAGCTCAACCAATGGGTCATTTGTTTCCTGATCACTTTAACAACGACTCACTTTTTACTTTCGTTTGGTCATCATCGTCTTCTTTTGTGACGTAATCTTTTGGTCAGTATCAGGCCTTTAGTTAACGAAGACCACGGCATGAGGGTGTTCGTTTAGTCGAGTGATATTGTAAAGTGTTTCAAGGTTTTGGCATTTGGTAATACAAAAGAGTTCTAAATTATTCATCATCCTTATTACGTAATAATATATTGAAAGAACACGTCACAAATGTGACCCACCGCCTCAAAACGGTATTAAGTCGGGATGATCAAAGTGCTGAGAATAGAATCTATGACCAAAAACATCAGACTTGTGTTGAGTACATGTATGTTTTATTGAAGAAAGAATATAGAATTCCGTTTTCTTGACCAGTTAATCTTAAAATTGACCTTTCGGCATCTTGTTCACCCCGACATAATACCGTTTTTGAGACAATGGGTCACAAATATCTATGAAGATTCTCACAATTTGGGCAATAAATTCATTTTCCGGCGTCATGTTTCATGTTTCACCCGTCAGTATACCGGATTGGGACGATCCGTTACATATTACAAACGACCATATATTTCCCCATCAAGCGTGAGTACGAGTACATACAATACCAAATACTCACAAATCGTTTCCCCGAGTGACACTGCGGTGGTGGTCTTGAGCCTTCATTCCTTCCACTCCACTCCACTGTAAACGAACGAACGAACGAGAGAGAGAGAGAGAGAGAGAGAGAGAGAGAGAGAGAGAGAGAGAGAGAGAGAGAGAGAGAGAGAGAGAGATGATGTCCGTGCGCGCGCGCGTGCCATACCGTGGCGATGGCAGTGGCATTTAGCACCTGGAGTGGCGTCGACAGCGTCACATCTTTACTGCCCTCAGTTATTTGAAAGAAGAAGTTGTGGGGGAAACAGTAAACAGTGTCTAATGACCGCTCGTCTGTCGTGACTGGCAAATTTTTGGAATACCTCGCATGCTTTCTGACATATTATTATCATCACTGTTCCTGTTTATGTACCTTGACTAACGGTATACATCTATTTACGAAGAGACATTTTATTCGTAGTATCGGTCACTGTGTCAGTCAGATGGTGAGAAGAAAACTGTTTTGACTGTTTAAATAATGATCGAGTAATTATTCAACTGTAGTGGAAATATTTTTCTCTCACGATATTATCTATCAAATTGGTAAGTTTATTTAGTCATTCTCATGTTATTATCTAGATGTTTAGTGGGTAGATTTGTTCATTTCAATCAGAGATCATGGGCAAAAAGAAGTATAGAGGGTTATATACTAGAGAACATTGAAATAATATGAATGAGAGACACGGATATGAAACCATAAATAAAGTTGCCGTTATGGTATTTTTTTTATTTTTATTATCAAATCAATGCGAAATATAGTTCTTTGAAAGATTTCAATACAATGTCCAAAATAATATCATTGTGTTTCGGTTGTTTTAATTATCTTTTTAAAAGTTGATATCACATTTAATGTGTTTAATAGGAGGGCACTATCTACTATTTTCAAAACCCAAATGAAGATCGTTTCCGTTCACAAAAAAATCAGTTACAATGACCGTATTTGATAATGTAAAGCTATTAAAATACTCTTTGCCTCCACAACCTTTATTGTCCTTTGCAATTAAGTGCACTAAAATGGCACACTGTTTCAAATCGGTATACCGACCGGACATATTTCTATTTATTCATATACTACTTATAACAAATTACTGGCCACGAACTGCTCTATTTTTTTATTTACCAGTGGATAACCCGCATTTTTTTGCGGGGAAATAGTGGCTCTTATTACAAACAGACACTCATCTATTTTACAAATTAAGAAATTAAGGAGCAGGCACCGGTATAAGATATCGATCTAACAAAGCATGAAAGAAAATACAAGAAAACAAAATCCCAAAAATTCAGTCTACCTCGAGACCTTTGTCTGACACTTTTCATACACACTTGTTCAGATTATATTCATCGATTTTACTTATTAATACTACCGTATTGTGGGATTTACCATAGATCGAGATTATTAGCTTTTAAAAACAGATCGAGTATTAACCCTCTCCTCAAAATCGTCACATTTTTAAAGACACAATACACATTTTTCTTATTCAGATTTATTTTGTACATCGAAAACTTTGAAGAATGATGTTTGTTTAATTAATAAGAACATAAAGTTGCATGTTTTGAGTGTAAAAAATAAATTTTTCTGCTAGGTAAGCCTGCTATTTTGGTAAAATACTGAAAATGATCGGTAAGGAGAGCGTTCGGTATGTAGGTGCGCGCAAATGAATTTGACATTAGCGCTGCGGCCCAGATGGCGATTCGCAGCGTCAAATGACCGATCATAAACATCATGCTCCACCAAGGGAAAGGCAGCTTTTATATATTTATTTTCTTAAAACCCGAGACTCGCTGTTTATAAAGAGCTTCACGCGTCACTTAATTAAAAAAACAAAAAAACAAACATATATCTTAATATATTAATATATGAAGACAGTATCAATATTATGAATCTTACTAACTTATCTAAAATGTATGTAAAATATATCTTAGTCAAGATTTATAATATTTTAAATAAAATTTATTTTAACTTTAAATTCTAATAACCGTTCTTTTATTAATTAAAAACTTACAAAATATTTCGTCTTTTCATTTTTAAAAAGTGAGCTTTTATATAGCGCAATAGCCACTAAATGTGCTTTACATTGGTCCCTGACAAACAACAACACGTGTAGACCGAGACAATACGCCTGTTAGGCGATTATATAATATTTAACTTCCGACAGAGACAACGCTGTTAACGTCCAGGTACTCATTTTACACTTGAGTACAGAGAGAGAATGTGAGTAAAGACCCTTTTTCAAAGGTGAGGCTCGAACCCACGATCCGAAAGCGAGTGTCATACCACAAGACCACATAGCCGCACAATATTATTAAATAAAGGAAATGACTCTTTACAGTGTTTAGAGGCCGGCCAATTTGCAATTTCCGGGGCCAAGTTCAAGCCCAATGGACGACCGAATTGTGGTCACTCC
Organism: Berghia stephanieae; assembly: GCF_034508935.2. Classification (NCBI taxonomy): domain Eukaryota; kingdom Metazoa; phylum Mollusca; class Gastropoda; order Nudibranchia; family Aeolidiidae; genus Berghia; species Berghia stephanieae. Next base: position 37,676,984 of record NC_088363.1, read on the forward strand.
GATGACCAAAGGACGCATGATTACGTTCTAACAGCTCGGCGCATAGTTGAGTCCTTGGAAAAGGCTTTTTACTCACATTTTCTCACCGTACTCAGGTGTAGAATGAGTACCTGACCGTTAACAGCGTTATCTTTGTCGGGAAACAAATTGTAATATCGCCTAATAAGTCCCGTTCTACATGTTAAATGTTGCTATTGGTCAGGGACGTTGTAAAGCGCTTTGAGCACGTTTAGTGGATATTGCACTATATAAAAGCTTTTTTTTTTAAAACTGTGGCAACTCCGAAGGCCAAAGGACTCATGCTTACGTTCTAACAGATATTCTAAATAACCATTTGAATCTACGGGGCAATAAATTAACCTTATTTTAAGAAAGGTTTGCAAGTTACTCGTATAGATAGAACGAAGATGACGTCACTCGGGTCTTTGTTATTGAATTTTACCATCCACGTTTATGAGTACTTCTCACTAAACTGTATGAACCAGACTATAAAAGTTCATGGTTACACATAGTTTTGTGTGTTGCTCCGTTATACTTCCGGATGGCAATGTTGTGAGCTTCTTAGCCTAGCGCATACTATCTATATCAATCTGTGAAAAATAGTTTTAAAATATTTAGACGTGCCAGTAATTCTGTGCTCGTTGTCAAAATGTTAAGCTTGACTGTACGGAACAATGTTGATCATAAGGGTTACAAAAGATGTCCTTCATAAGCATTAGGCCACTGAAGCCGGAGTTGATAGATCCAAGTTTCTACAGCGTGAAAATTAATATAACGATTTCTTACTGCCCTTTGTACAGGGACGCTAGTACATCGCAAAATACTTTCCGCCAAATCTAACAGACCCAACTACCCAATCGCGGCAAGGTGGATAGGATCCTAAGGAACAAAAAATAATCTTGACTTCACCCGAGATTATCTCGGTCCTGTGGGTGTGAAGCGAGTGCTCTACCAACTGAGCTATTTGGAGCCCCATATGGCATGAAAGTATCAATAAATTCAAACATTGTCACGGAATTTGTTGCTGCTTAAATTGTCACTTATAGCTTGAAAAAAATAGAATATAGTTTCAACATTTGTTATAATTGAAAGAAGAAAAAAATATCACCGAAATTGATAGATCTAATGTTTATTGTTTAAATTGGTGCGGATTAAAATAACTATCATAATCATGATTAACATATTTTTTTTTACATACCATATAAGTTTACCATTAGTGACCGTCAAGAATATCGTAGACTAACCTTAATTTCGCCACCGCTGACTTAAGTGAAACATTTAAAATCATAAATAAATGAACATAGGTATAAAAGAAAGCAAACAAAAAACTTCAATACACTTTTGATCTAGAGGAAAAAACACACTCACATAAACAAAAACAAACAAACAAAAACACAAACCACAAACCAACATAATACACTCATTTCTACGAATGTTTGTAGTGGTTTCTTGATTTATTAATAGGAATAGCAAGAAAAACACCTTAAGAGTTGACTCATTCTGACGTAGATTCCTGTAATTTTCTTTACGTACAGGAAATGCTCTTCAAAATAAAAGCCCGTTAAGAAAATTCTAAGCCGAGATTTTTTTCTTACCCTCCTGTCTACCCAACAGTGATTTGGCTAGCTGGATCTGTTAGAGCTAGCGGAAAGTACTCTGCGATAGACTCTAGCCTCTTGTCCAAGGATTAACAAGCAATTGCTACTGTCTGATTCACGCAATAGAAACCGGGATAAAATCCGGCGTCATAGGACTACTTTAAAAAAAAGAAAAAAAGAAGAATATTCGCAGTTTTATTAAGTCTTATTGTAATAGCAATGTGTTTTCTAAGGAATTTTAACTCTCTCCTTACCGATCATTTTCAGTATTTTCCCAAAAAGGCAGGCTTACTCGGAAGAAAAAAACGGACTTTTAAACTCAAACAAGCTACAAAACAACTTTATGTTCTTATTAATGAAGCAAAGATCATTATTTAAAGTTTGTGATGTACAAAATAAATCTGAATAAGAAAAAATGTATATTGTGTCGTAATAAATGTGACGATTTTGATGCAGGTGGTAAGGAGAGGGTTAAAACAAAAAGAAGAAAATTCGCAGTTTTATTAAGTCTTATTGTCATAGAAAGGTGTTTTCTAAGGAATTATAAGAGGGAAAAAATGCCTTTCTTGTAAGGAGTGTGTGTGATTAATTACTTGAACTATTCTTCCTCGCCTACTCGGTTTTCTTTGTCTCATGCGTTTATTTTAATCATGGCTCGAAATATGTAGTTGTTTACCTGTTAACCGGAGGTTCACCTCTTAAAACAACCTACATACCTTTGCAGCTGTAAATTATTTACAAACAAACGGAAATGCATTAATAGATATATCGTTTAACACAATGATACACACAATCATAAACAACAATAACGATTACACACACTTCCCGTAGATTGTCATAGACATGAAACAGTACTGTAGAAGTTAAACAATAATAATTATACTTGAAATGTTTATAAATAGCTCCTTTTATCAAAAAGTTGAGCACTATTATTTCATGGTTTTTGCTTGTATATATATATATATATATATATATATATATATATATATATATATATATATGAGCCAAGGTCAAAAGGTGCCCGCCTGATACCAGTGTTAAGAAAATTTGATTTTTACTTAATTATGGGCTTTTTTCATTGGGTTAATGCTTGTAATCAATTGATAATATGAAGAAGAGATAAAATGAGATAGCTCAACATACTCTGTTCAACAGAATATGAAATAAACAACTTGAAAGTGAAATTTGAATGCTGTTTGGCATGTGCTTAAAACGAGGTCAACGCATCACCTTTTTAGAAATCATGTAGAAATTAAATGTGATGTTTTAGCTCACGTGATTGAAATTTGACTGATAGTATAAAGTCAAAATTTACTTTTAAACGCAATTGCAGTATATTACATATCTGAATAAGTTTCATATAGAGTTCTTAAAAAGTTGGTGTTGCTTGTGACCTTTGGTGTCATCAAACACAGCACAATACTAAGACTCGACACGAAACTTTAAAGCTCATGTTTAATGTTTATAAAATGTTTTATTATGAGAAAAAAGCATAGATTTACTATCTGAACTCAAATCTTGGAGTAAATGTATATCGTTTTACCGATATTGAGGTTTATTGGTTTTGGTGTCATTTGTCACAAGCAACACGACATGCGTGAACACGTGGAAGTTTGTTTCGCTAAATGGCAATTCGCAATTTTGATCCACCCTTCTTACCAGTCTTTGAAGTGCAGCACTTTCATTTGCCTTTCCAGCGTGGCTCCAGGGAGAAAAGGTAAGTTGAACTTTGGTGTCATCGCTATTTTACATTGTCACAAGCAACACTTTATATTGAATATTATCAAGTGCCACCAAAAAATTATGTTTTCAGCTGTTATTCTATTTACAAATATGATATTATGACATCTCACATAAGACTGTGATTTTGACACAATTAATTGTTTCCTTGTAATTCTATTTTTTTTATGTTTCAAGGTTGTATCAATCAAGAAAAAGACAAAACTCAAGCTTTTGACGAATCCAGATAAATAGAAGGGTTGTCAAGAAATTTGATTTGATTTACTATTAACACACTAAATTACTACAAACTAGCAGATTTGAGCAGTAGGACGGATGTTACGGTATGGTTACATGAATTCATTACCATGGCTGATATTTATCCAGTGTTTATGTGACTTCTGGTACTTTTTGTGACCATTGGTGTCATTGCTTAAAATGTCACAGGTGACACTTAAGTTTGAAGTTTCTAATGTATTTCTGTTTTCATGTTCTTCAAAGCTTGAAATGTCATTGAATTACATTTTAACAGGCTATATTACATGTATTCAGTTGCTATTCTTGATTTATTGAGGCAAAATTGCGTTCTAGTGCCGATTTTGACCAAAGTAATAGCAACAATGGTATTACTAATTTCTAAGTATATATCCAATTTAGAAGTATTTAGTTTCTTAAAATAATATTGAATTTCATGTTAGAGTAGGTTATTGTGCTTTTTTGACTGAAAATAATGATATATTATGGATGAAAGTGTGATTTGGTGTTGCTTGTGACATAAGTAATGGTGTCACCGGTGTTATGTCACAAGTCACATTCAGATGCTCTAATTTCCATGTATATTTTTATTTTTGAAGTCTTTGGTTTCTGAAATATTATTAAATTCCATATTTAACTGTGGTTATTACACTGGTTTGACTGAAATTAATGATATATTGTCGAAATTGCAATTTGGTATTGCTTGTGACATAAGTAATGGTGTCATCGGTCTAATGTCACAAGTGACACAATGTCGCTAAAAAAGATATACTTTGGTCACATTATTTCCCAACATTTTATTCCAAAAGTTTCTGAACATTGCAGGTAATAAGCATATGCAATATTGTTGTTGTTGTTAATGTACAAACATTTTTATGAAATAATATATTTGCATTCTATGTTGCTTGTGACCGATGACACCAAAAAGCAACATTTCTCCAATAGTTGGTAATATTATTGTACTATGATTGTTGTTGATTGTGTCTTTTTGTCTAAAACTTACTAAATAAAGTTTGATACTCAACAAAAATCATTTGGTTATTGAGTTTTTGTCTCATTTTGGTGTCACCGGTCACAGGTGACACCAGCAACCTATAGGTATTGTTGACGATATTATGCTGCGTTAGACCTCAAAGTTATCTAAAGGGCCTTTGATTCATGAAGTACAGGGTTTTTGCTACACATATAGCAACATGAATGGACTATTATGTCACTTTTATTTTGAGAAAAAAAATTGGCACCTTTTGACCTTGGCTCATATATATATATAATATATATATATATATATAAATGTGTGTGTATATATGTATATATATATATATATATATATATATATATATATATATATATATATATATATATATATATATAATATATATGACTCATCGTCTCAAAACGGTTTTATGACGGGATGAACCAGATGCTAAAAAGTCAATTTAAAGCCAAACTGATCGATATTATATTTTAAATTTTTGATATTCAGCGCACTATATTATGATATTCATTCATTTCAACAAAACATACAAACTCAACACAACTCTTAGCTACAAATTCAATCTGTATTATCTCGGCCGACAAAATACTAAATATAGATATTTTTATTCAACTACCATTAACATGTAAAAACTAAACTAGCTTTGATACTTACTACGCCTATAATTTGTCTCATAAAAATGTAATAAATAGGCATAGGGTAAGAGTAACCCGGGTAGTCTACGGATATAGATAGTATGCGCTTGGCTAAGCGGAAGTACCAACACAAAAAAAACTATGTGTAATCTTAAACGTTTATTGTCTGGTTAATACTGTTAAGTGAGAACCACTCACAAACGCGGATAACCAAATGCAATAACAAAGGCTTGAGTGACGTCATCTTCGTTCTATCTATAGTCGTTGTCAGGGTTGAGTGAGTTAAGCGGACAGTCATTTATACTTTTTCTTCCATTTCGTTGCCAGGGATGACTAACCACTAGCCATGTATTTTATTTAATGCAGGTGAATTGTTCAGTGATTACGTCAGATTTAGCAATTATCAGGTTGAATGTAAATTGACGAGACGACATTGTGCGACTATGTGGTCTAGTGGTATGATACTCGCTTTCGGATCAGAAGGACCTGGGTTCGAGCCTCGCTCAGCGCATTGTTGAGTCTTTGGAAAAAAATACTTTTTACTCACATTCTCTCACCGTACTCAGATGTAAAATGGGTACCTGACCGTTAACAGCGTTGTTTCTGCCGGAAAAAATGTATATAAATAAATAAATAAATAAAGGAAACATATAAATAATTATATAAAGAAATAGATAAATGCATGGATGAAAATCGCGTTTTGAAAAACAAATTAAAAAAAAAATAACAAGAGAGTATTAGTGTGATAAATTAGAAATATAATTAAATACTCTGCCTCAATCTGAAAAGAATACAAAACAACGAAACACACGTATAAAAAAGTGTTGGCCGGGAAATCGTTCTTCAACTATCGACCGTTTAAAATTCACGGGAGGAGTTCGCGAAATCGCAGGCTTGAGACTTTTTGCCAAGATGAGGGTCCTTTGATGGTTGATGGACGTGTTTTCTGGCTCAAAATTTTATAGACGTGTTTATTGTTCAGCGCACGGCAGTGCTCTTGCATTTTACTCACTCTGATATAATGCCAGGCTGATTGGTGTGTTGTGTTAGGTTACGGTCGGCGTGCTCATATTTCCAGGTCTGTTGACCAAATGCAATTATGCTCTCGTTTTAGCATTGCTGTAAAGGACAATATTTAGAGTTGGTTTGAGAGTATTTCCATTACATCAACGAGCCCATGATAATATTCGTTATCAGACCTGAAAATAAATACACGGCGGTCATAATTGATGTGTATACGATACCCAGGAGTATAACGGATATAATTAATATTATCCAATCCCGTGATATATAATTATTTTCTGTATCGCATAATAGGGCGTTGGTACGAGCGAGACCTTGTTACGCCCGAGAAATCAGAGATATAAATATATTACTATGCCCTTTTGGTCTTAAGGGAAACTCGATTTTATTATATTATCAAAAATAGCAAAAACTAATAGGATTCAATAGTCTGATGACACATAGGTCCAGCAACCAGCAGCTTGGTTCTAAACAAAGATAATCGGTACTCTTCGTGTTGCCTAGAACTTTTTTACATGTCGTTTGATCAGAATGCATAAAAGTCAAAATATAGTCAAATCTTTTACTGGTTTTATCTTCTGGATACACATTTATGCTCTCGGAGAAGGGCGGTGATGGAGATAGTAGCGTCCGTCATTGTTCCGATAGTTTAGAACCAGTTACTGTGCGTCATTACAAGGTAAGTGACGTCACGACTGTAGAACCATATCATTACGAGGCGCTCATATTATCCTTTCTATCTAAAACGAAACAAACCAACAAAAAAACCTAAAAGACAAACAAACAAAAAAAACAAAAAAAAAAAACAAAAAAAAAAAACCAAAAAAAAAAACGACGGATTCTTTTGATTATGGGATGTAAAAGAGCGAGGACGGATGGTATTTAATTTGTTGACGACAAGCAAAAATTTAGGTTAAAAAATAAGATATTATCATCACCCTGAATTCAGAAGATCAGATTCACGAGATAATGTATCCAGTCCTCGTGAAGACAGGCTGTACACTTCCAATCATGTTGGAACAAGTATTTTGACAAAACACGTTTGTTCTCTATAATAAAATATTCTTATTATGTTAGAAGATTTATTTTAACCGTAATAGGTTACTTGCTGACCTCGTGCGGCTATGTTTAACTCTTGTAGTATCCACTCGCTTTCGGGTTGGAAGGTCTTGGGTTCGAGCCTCGCTCGGCGCATTCACACACATAAACATACACACTCATAAACATACGCACACAAACACACACACACACATACACACAGTTACACACACACATATACACACACACACATACACACAGTTACACACACGTTAGTGAGACTATTAAACTATTCATCTTATAATATTATTGTTGTACTGAAATAGTCAATAATCAATCATACCCACCTTGGTGACGGGTTCATAGCATTATATATAATATTAAGCGCATGTGAGCGTGTAGAGTGTAAAGCAGAGCTGTCTACTTGAAATAAAAAAAAAACCCCGCTGTTTACAGGGGGGAAAAAAAGAAGAAAAATTAACTTTAAATAGCTTAGAAATAAACGATTTAATTTGTCCTCAGCATAATTTTAAAAATGGTCCAAAGTCCTGAATATAGTTTCTAAGGAACTAAACCTTCCTCCTTCTCAACGAGATTTATTGAGTCAAAGAGGCGAATGCAGTTTTGTAGCTGGAGCCAAAAAAATCGTATTTCTACGAATTTTCCCTAGTACTAGGCAGGTCTGACGTAAAGTGATTATAACCAGTTAACCGTCGAACGCTTAAAATCGATTTATTACCAAAAAAATGGCCAGAAAACACGTCTTTCTAAATACCATTTGAATTTAATCACCCTCATCATGGCAAAAAAAAACCCAAATCCGTGCCTTAATGCAAGACATCGCGAAGTCTGAGGTTCAATTAGATAAATCGATTGAAGTTTGCAGGACGATTTTTCTGGCCAAAAGTTTTGAAATACGTGTTTTTTCCATAGTGGCCATTAATTTAATAACAGGAAAAAAACAAACAAAAACAAACTCGCCCTTCAAATATCGATTGATTAAATTGACCCTCATTTTGTCAAAAACTCTCACACCCGGGAAATGAGACCCAGTCCCGGTTTTGAGAGCTTTTTGACAAGGTGAAGGTTATTTAAACTGATCAATATCAGACTGACGACATTTTTAATATAATGTGAATTTCAGAGAACTGCCATTCAGGATTATCATTAAAACAGACACACATTCGTTCTACATGTTGCTGTTGGTCAGGGACTAATACACTTTGATTTGAGCACATTTAGTGGATATTGCTCTATACAAAAGCTCGCTCAAGTTAAAGCTCAAGTTTATAATAAGCATGATTACAGAAACTAAATCTAAGCTACATCTATTTCAGTCATGTGTGTGTATATGTATATGTCCATGTGAATGTTTGTGTATGCACATCTATCTATGTATGTGTATTATATGTGTATATATGTATATATAATTTGTGTGTGTGTGTGTGTGTGTGTGTGTATGTGCATATTTAATAATTTGTTTACTTTTTATTTGTTTTTGCTATTGTGAAGCGCAATTGAGCATTGTAAATGGATAATGGCACTATATAATTTTCCCATTACATTACATTACATTACAAATGAGCCTTACGGAACAGCATATTGCATGTAGGAGCGCGGCCATTAATTTAATAACAGGAAATACGCAATTTATTTCAGTTACAAATGTCTGACGTGCTTTGAAAGAAAGCAATATAGTTTTTAAACATTGTTGCCAAAACAAACAAAAAAAAAAAAAAACAAAACCAAAAAAAACAAACAAACAAACAAACAAACAAACAAACTCGCCCTTCAAATATCGATTGATTAAAATGACCCTCATTTTGTCAATAACTTTCACACCTGGGAATGAGACCCAGTCCCGGGTTTGAGAGCTTTTTGACAATCACACACAGACACACACGCACACAAACAGACACACCAACACACACATACAGAGTGATCAGAGTACACACATTTATCACACATACTGTTTTCCTAATTCAGATGACATTTCATTTTACTCATCACAACTTTAACCCTTTAAAAGCAGAATTCGGGTTCACTCTGACCGAAGTCCACGCTCTGACCAAGTCTTATGGCGCTACGTGTTAGAAACGAATCTAGAATTAAAATGATAACGAATACGAACTCAGGGTATTTTGTAATGTAAAAAAATATTATATTTTCCAATGTTTAGAATAGAAGTTAGATCTAATTGTTATATGATACCGCTTTGAAATGGTCGGTCACAATTTACAGTAATGTGACTCGGGCATTATTTCATGGCTCTGTGGTCTAGTGCTCTGAAACTCGTCTTTTCACTTTGATTGGAGAGAATTTAAGTTCTTAAAAACCATTTTTCAACCATATTCAGTGTAGCTGTGTAGTCTTATTGTGGTGTGACACTCCCCTCCGGAGGTCATGGTTTTCGAGTCCCACTCAGAGCAACGCATAGTTGAGACCTTGACAACAAGAAAAAGTTTCTTTACTAACATTCCTTCACCATTATCAGATGTAAAATGAGTACCTAGCCGTTAACAGCGTTGTTTCTGTCCACAAATTAACAACAACAAAATAATGTCACGTAACACCAGTCATGTGCCGACCGACATGTCAAGCAAGTGTTCCTGTTGGATAGTGAGTGACCCATTACCAAGCGCCTGGAGGATCTTTAGTGGATATTGCACTACACGAATGCTTTATAAAGTGGCGCCACCATTTTGATATAAGTCAGTCCCGCAGTGAAAGAGGTAACCCAATCCCCATCAGCACTTGGTCGACGTCCTACTAATTATAATAACAAGATATGAAGTGAGAAGAAAAGAGCCAGAAGACAATAGAGAATAAAAATTTTTTCGCGGCGGTGGTGGGGTTTGAACCTGCGACCTTATTGGTACGACAACTCCGCCTGGCAGGTGAGAGCGTGGCTCTACCGTGTGAGCTATCCACGAATACAAAATAAAAAAAAAATTTTTATTCTCTATTGTCTTCTGGCTCTTTTCTTCTCACTTCATATCTTGTTGTTACCAACATAAGTGCCTGCTCCACTCACTTTTCTGAATTAAAAATTCACCCCATATACCGGAGCATACTCACTGTCTCAATCGTTTCTATGTTATATGTTTGTGTTGAGAATATTGGCTATTAAGCTTAACTGCTGGTCAAAAATAACTTCGCGATGGTTGTGCGCGAGCGAGCCTGCGATCTCCAAAAAGTGGGTGAGAGAGGTCTCTAGAAATATGACTTGGGTTTGAAACGAATATTTTTTGTATTCGTGGATAGCTCACACGGTAGAGCCACGCTCTCACCTGCCAGGCGGAGTTGTCGTACCAATAAGGTCGCAGGTTCAAACCCCACCACCGCCGCGAAAAAATGTTTATTCTCTATTGTCTTCTGGCTCTTTTCTTCTCACTTCATATCTTGTTGTTACCAACATAAGTGCCTGCTCCACTCACTTTTCTGAATTAAAAATTCACCCCATATACCGGAGCATACTCACTGTCTCAATCGTTTCTATGTTATATGTTTGTGTTGAGAATATTGGCTATTAAGCTTAACTGCTGGTCAAAAATAACTTCGCGATGGTTGTGCGCGAGCGAGCCTGCGATCTCCAAAAAGTGGGTGAGAGAGGTCTCTAGAAATATGACTTGGGTTTGAAACGAATATTTTTTGTATTCGTGGATAGCTCACACGGTAGAGCCACGCTCTCACCTGCCAGGCGGAGTTGCCGTACCAATAAGGTCGCAGGTTCAAACCCCACCACCGCCGCGAAAAAATTTTTATTCTCTATTGTCTTCTGGCTCTTTTCTTCTCACTTCATATCTTGTTGTTACCAACATAAGTGCCTGCTCCACTCACTTTTCTGAATTACTACTAATTATAATCCGCACTAGCCCTATTCATTCTTTGATTGATGACAAGAGTGTAGGCACCCCGTTAAGCCCCAGTCCAGCATAACTACACAGGCTTTACACATACAAGATCACTAAGCTCATTAAGGCTATCGGCTCCTCCAGCCTTGAAGTTTTAGTCCCATTGCTTAGCATAACAAGTAGGTACATACGAGTAGTAGCAAGCTACTGCCAAATCCTACTTCAAGTTATCAGTAGAACCCTCACTTTCTACACTGCCGCCCTTTCGAAAACCCGTAATATTTTGAAATTTGACCAGAAAACTCGTTCTTTAAATAGAGATCAATTTAAATGACCTTCATCATGGCAGAAAAAACAAAACAAAAATAACTCTCAAACCTCGGGCTGATGAAGCAGTTGGCCAAGTTCCAGGTTTGAGATTTTTTGTCAAGAAAAGGGCCATTTAAATCGATCGATATTTGAAGGACTAGTTTTCTGGCCAAATTTTAAAATATGGATTTTTCCAGAGTACGGCAGTACAGTCATTTTGGGGCTGATGAAGTAGATGGTTAAAGCTTAACCTGTTAACTCTCTCCTTACCAGCCATTTTCAGGATATTCCCCAAAACTTCACACCAAACAAACACAAAATAGATTTATTATCACTCAAATACAATACAAGTAAAGTTCTTGCGATAAATAATTTCTTTAGCAAGACACGTTCTGCAACAGACAGTTCATTTTATTTAAATTTTATGATGTACAAGAGAAATTTGAATAAGACAAATGTTGGTTGTATCGTATCGAATGTGACGATTTTCCTACAGTTGGTAAGGAGAGGGTTAAAAAGGAAACTGAATTTCAGAATTGAAGCTATTCGTTTTGGTGAAATATTTGCAACATCCGCCCGAAAGATTAAACACAACAAAACACACAAACTGTGTGTAACCTTTAACTCTTTAAGTCTTATTGATACCATGTATGTACAACACAAACAGGCTGTCTAAACATAACAACAAAGAATTGAGTGACGTCAACTTTGTTTCTTCTCTAGATGGAACAAATTTGACGTCACTCAGTCGTTAATATAGATTTTATACAGCCATTTAGTGATTACTACTCACTAACTTATATCAGACTATAAACGTTCAAGTTTACACTGAGTCTTGTATGTTGGTACAATATATCCGGCTGACCCGTCTTCTGATTATTACACCTAAACGTATTGCATTCAATAAAAACGTTACTTTATTGACAAAGATTTACAGATATCATAATATACCTTTTTGTGACTCTATTGTCTTCGATGAGCTGTACGCTCCGTGTCTAACTTCACGAAGACTATACACAGCATCGATAATGAATATGAATGCTAAAATGGCGTAAAATAATTTAAATTCGCAAATAAGGACTTAGTCAAAATACTCATATTTTCTTCGTATTAATTTCAGTCAACAGATGACGGAATTAATTAGCCTGAAATAAAAACGGTTTGCAAGCTATTCGTATATCAGTATGTAAAAAATAGTTTTATGATTTTTAGATTTGCCGGTAATTCTGTGCCAGATGGCCTACATTTTGCATTGGGTCATGTAAATGTTGCTGCTCGAAGCTCGAGGAAATAAATAATAATGTGAAATTTATTGTGAGCTTCAATTTAATAGCAAAAACAGATCTACTACTACTACTACTACTACTACTACTACTACTACTACTACTACTACTACTACTACTACTACTA